>NW_016690227.1:4285633-4498133 GCF_001604755.1 Lepidothrix coronata | reverse complement strand
GGCAAACAAAATCAAAGTTTATCCTTTAGCTTTTGCTTAACTACAATAAATTATTTATAAGGTGCAACCCTACGCAGGTGCAATAGTTTTTCCAGTTATGTTGTTTATATAATAGAGTACCATTAAAAATGGCATGTAGAGGGAGGGGGGTGTTCTGTATGGAGATGTGTTTTAAGTCTGAGCCAAGAAAAATAAATCTCCCAGTAAACCCTCGCACTCTTGTGGCAAGTGATCACTGTGCCAATCTCCAGCACTGCTTCCTACAGCAGCCTGAGGTCAAGGTGTAGAGGCTGATACCTGCTGGCTGCACAGCTCTGGATGTGGACTGACTGGTCTAGATGAGAATTTGTTTTAGCAGAATCAAATGGCAGTCCTTACCTAGAGATAAGACTGAAGTGCTCATGCAGTACTAAGTTCCTGGCAAAATCCTTTTGATGTACATATTTACACTCAGGGTTTGTATATAAATTTACACTCAGGGTTTGTAGATATAGTTACAGTGTGACAAATATCCCTAATCTAGCCAAGTTGGCAGGAAAGAGGCAGTGTAAGAACAGAGTAAGTGCCTGAGTACCTGCTTGAGTGAAAATCTGGAAGGTCTCAGTGTGTGCCTGTGTCTTTTTCACTTACCCAAGTTGGTTTAAGTTTCTCAAGTGGTAATTGTGAGCCTTGGGTAGCCATACAGTTCAAGAAACAGAAATATGCTTGCTGAAATACAGTTGTACTATACTAGGACAACTGTCTGGCCCCATGGCAAAGCGTTCTTTATTTTCAGGTGAATTCATTCCATTTTAAGCTTTGCTTCGCTTCAATGGCGCTTTTAACAACTGTAGAGGATGCTTCTGGCTTTGGCCCACCCTGGCATTTTGTTTGTCCTCTGCAGAAGTATGCCTTTTTGGCAACATAGATCATTACCTTTCCTCTTATGGTTTCAGCTTTTCTTCTTGCTTTTCCACTTGGGATTTTTCTTCTTATAGTGCTTCTTTTCTCTTTTCAGTAAGCAGTTTCTGCGGATCTGCAGGTGAATTCTGTTCATTCTATATAAACATCTTCTTTTTATTAAATTGGTCATTTATTTTTCAGTTGTCTTTTTTCTGATGAGTAGCACAGAGCTCTGTTTTCAGAGCAGGAAGGGGAAGTGAGAGGTGGAGAGAATCATATCTCACAGGGAGGGTGCTGTTACTAATTATGCCTTGGAGATTATTTCTTCATGGCTCAGATATAATTACTACTTGATCAAACTCATATGTGCTATTTAGAACAAAATAAAGCCTCTCTTTCTATATGACCCAAAAAACAACCTGTCACTTCAAATATTCATTTTTAGGGGTCAGGAAACTGCATCTGTAGTTCTTACATATCCTATAGCCCCTGAAATCTTTCCCACAGAGGTTACCCCTGCAGCCTCCTTCTTACCCTCTTACCTATAGAGATACAGAGGTGCAAAGGAGGACTTTTAGGACACCCCTTAACTGCTGGATTCTGGTTGTTTTTTGAGAACTACTTAGAAATGTATGTTTTAGAACAAGATTTTTAACCTTGTTCATGTCTTAACCAAGTTGGAAAAAGCTGGAGGTAGACGGTAGTGCAACCTAGGTCACAAAGGTAGTAGGGACATGGCCTCAGAAGCAGAGAAATTCTGGAGGAATGACAAGAGGGCCCCTGTCTGCCCTTGATTATTTTCTTTCCTTCTCTAATGCTTTCCTTCTCTAGTGCTTTCATCACATCAGATCCAGTACTGGAAGCAATACCAGGTACCTTCTGGTAACAAGAAGTGCATGCTATATGAGCTGGTCAGGTGATACAGGTGCTGAGTCAAAATCCACTGAATTGGTAAGATTCATTCCCAAGTCTTCAGAGAGTTGCAGATCCCCAAAAGGGATCTGGCCTGAGTTTAGACAGTCTACAACTAAACCTTCCATCCTCTGTATCCTCACACGGCTGCTGACTGGATCCTGGATGGTTACCCAGACCCCTGAAGCTCTGCCTTTGAGCACACCCAAAGTCATGTCAGCCTCAACATAACTGAGCAGCTCGGTGAGAGCCTCCTGCCCATGTTCTGTCCCACAGCAGCAGATGCAGAGCTTTTCTAGATCACACTGTTCAAAAAGGGCTGTTGTAGGCTATTGCCCTTGTTTGAAGTACAGCAGGAGTGCCACAGTTCCTGTTCTCCTTATCCAACCACCCAGGGTGAGCATGCTTCCCCCTCATCCTGCCTAGTCCTCTCACATAGGCTCAGTCCCTTCTTTCAGCTAACAGATTTAAAGCACCTCTCCCATTCGTTGGAGAATATGGGGGCTGTAGAACTGTGTGTAACTGTTTTGCAGTGGGTGCAACCCCATGATTCTTAGAGTTGGAGGGGTTAATTGAGCAACTGTTAAGCGCAGCAAGCAGAGCATGTGTGCAGAAGTGGGAAGAACAGGATTCCACTGCTTCTTCCAGAAATCATCCTGATGGCTTATGCATACTTTCTATGAAAGATACAAGCAGACCTTGGCATGACAGTCACTGTCTAAAGGCTCTGGAGAGGTCTGTGTGTCCCAGTGAAATTGTATACAGGAAATGTACAGGAAGAATGGCTTTTGCACTCTCTGTCCCAATGTGATCCTTCAGAAGGACATCTCAAGGTCCATGGAGAATTTGGCTTCCAATTAATTATTAGGTAAATTATAGAAATGTGGAGAAAGCTGCTGAAATAAACTGTTGAAGGGAGGTGTTTCATAGTGGGGTTCAAAGTGCTGTTTCCCAAGGGTTAAGGAAGCATTGGGGCCAACCCAGGGTACTGATATGGAACACCTCGTACTTCACTAGAATGGAGGCAATAGTTCTCAATTTACAAAGCTCATAAGAAGGGCTCACATAACACTGGAAAGGAGTTACTGGTAGTTATTTCTTAGCTCTCTGATTTTGTACAGTCTGGCACAAGGGATGCAGCATGACAAAATCTTGGTTGTTAGAGGCGAAAAACGTTTGGTTGATTGTGCTTTGCCATCGGTTTCGGTAACAAAAGCCTGTTTAGTAGGAGGAGAACAAGGCTTGTACCTATTAGCTTCTGTCACTTGTGCACACAAGACTGATGGCAGCCATTGACTCCACATCACCAGCTATGACATATACACACCTTCTTGAAAGGCACAATTTGAAGTAGTGATTTATGCTCTATTTAAATTCTTTATTTCAAATATAAGGCCACCATAATGCCATATGTATTACTTCAAAGGATTACGAATCACCCACAGAATGTTCCATAGATGATTTCTCTTCAACATAGCCTTATATCGTCAGGGCAATTACTTCTGCAGTCCCTCTTTCAGTCCTCCCACCTTAGTCTAAGGCCAGCTCTTGTTGAACCCCCTGCGATTCTCTTTTATTGAGGTTATTATCAAACCAGACACTGCCACTGTTTTCCCCCATGCAAGAACTGCTATTCAGGCACACTCCTAGAGGCTGTTGACTTTTTCCAGTTGTTGGAAAGTGGGTGCTTGCATTTTGGTCCTGAGCTGGAAGGCTGACTCCCACCAGGGGATTGCCTGCACGTATTTATTCCCACCATGTCTGCCTATTGAGCTGGTGAAGGATGCAGGTGTAGACACAGGACAGGAGAGGTGCACGCTGTACTGCCAGCCCTACCATGGCCTGGGGGTTTCCACAATTAACTGCTCTAATCATTGGGCTGGAGCTCAGACCACAGAACACTCCTCTATGTAGGTAGGGTCACTCCTTCATGCCCTTCCATGAGCACACAGGGGTTACCAGCATCCAAGCTATCTAAGAGAGGATTTGGGTCCACAGACAATTTATTAAAACGTCCTTAATTCTGTCCCCTCTGTGTCATCTTTACGTATTAGTCATGGAACTAAAGACCAGACATACAGTATGTAGGCAATGTGTGTGAGTTTATGGTGTCCTTTTAGATGCATCCTTTCCTCCTGGGAGAAAAGAATCAAGGGAAGCTGCTGTCCCTCAGAGTATAAATGAGATCACAGACAAAATTCAAACCTCCCTATTTACCTTTGGTTACTCAGTGCCCAACATAGCTCAAGTATCGGCCAAGCAGACAAGGCCTTCACCTCTGCTCACAAGGGTTTATTGCTGTACCTTTATCAGATCTATACATCAGCATTCGGTGTGCACATATACCATTTGTTTTGATACGATGAGGCAGGAAACACTTTCTTCCCATGCACAGGTAGATAGCTGTCTTCAGAAATTCCAAAACCTGATGCTGAGAACTTGCTTGTGTGTGACCTGTGCTGAAACAGAAGTATCCACACACAAGACATTTATTCTTCTTTACCACAAACTATGCTTTGCATTCAAGACTTGCAGAGAAAAGGGACATTATTCTCATGGGCTATGCCTGGTTAGAGACTTGTAAATGATTTCTTCACTTGTGAGAAGAATAGTTTTTACATCCCAGATTTTGGACACTGGAGAAGAATTCAGATAGTACATGAACCAGATGCAGTTTTCTGGGTGCTGTGCTGGGTGCACTGGAGTCAAGTAACAGAGCCACAGCAGTCAGAATGTGAAAACTGATGGGAGCTCTTGCCTAGAGAACATGCTGGTAAACAGCAACCACAGCCAGCCCCAGAACCAATTTATTGTCTAATCCACTAATATTATGGTTTTTATGTACAAATTATTGATTTTAGGCTACAGTGTCAGGGACAGCAATGTTCTGTGCATGTGACCTCATAGTTCATAAACCACGTGCAATTACACAGGCACTACTTACCAGTATTTTAAACAGTGTTTGTTAATTGTTGTTATTATCTCTCACAAGAGATTAGTGCCATTGCTGTCTGTAGGCTGTGATTTACAGTAGTGTAATCATCTGAAAATACTGGATTTGTTAAGCTTCTCAGATAATACAAAAACAAGTCAAGCAATACTTACAGATACCCAACGGACTTAAAGAAAATGTTTTTCTTTCCTCAAGACGTATTATTTTATTACGTTCCAACCACCCACTGGCCAACAGGCCAAGTGGTCTCTCATTGGGTGACACATACTAAAATGAGAAAAATATGAAGGAATTTCTATGAATTAATATTAGTGGTATGATCACCTTAGTGTGTCTGAAGTGTTCAGTAACAATACATATACCGCTTGACTCTTCTTGCTTAAAAGTCAGGGTTTTTCTCCCAGAACCTCACATCAAGTCTGTGAAAGTCTTCTTCCTTGAAGTTATTCAGATAGAAAAACTATGTGCTATTTGTTTTGACTATATAAACCATATACATTGTTAGAGTTTGTAAGAGGCCTTAAAACCAGTTGCTAAGTTTTCTAATAAATAATAAATTATTGTTGTATGAATTTATTAAAGATTACTTAGCCCTTCAGAAGAAGATTGTAATCATGCTTTTCAAGCTTTTTTCTTTGATAGAGTAGACTTAGAAAAACCTTTTTATGCTTATACTGGTTAATTTTTACTTTGATATTTTTCACCAGTAAAAAGCCCACCCCTTTGTTTACCTTTATTTCCTTGTGGTTTGGTGGGGTTTGACACTTTCAGGCCTCTATCAAAGGAGATCAAGGCACATTTCCTTGCATGTGCCTGCTACTCCTAGCCTCCACTGAAGCCCATATATAGAAACTCCATAGGGATCCAGGAGGTTATGATGGGAGAAAGCCAGGAAATATGGGATAGTGAAATGCAGGGGCTACAAAACGAGCTGGTCCAAGGCCTCTCTGAATTGAATTTTGCTGCTTTCCAGGACGTGGGGCCAAGGTCATTCCTAGTACAGACACAGCCAGGGGAAGGGCTGGGGCAGGAAGTTTCCATGGGTACACACCTGCTGTTTGAACCAGCAGCAAACAATAAAGGCAAGAGCCCTGGAGCTCCTACACCCTGCTTTCCCATCCACTAAAGAGCATGGAGGCAGCAACTGCAGCTGTTGAGAGCTTCATTCCTCTCATAGCTCTCAGTGAACCCCTTTCCTTGGGAGCAGCTGGCTCCGCAGTCCCAGAGCCCCATGGGATCCAGCCTCTGCCCCAGCTCAGCACAGCATCCTTTCAGCGCCAGGGTTTAGGCCACATCAGACGGTTCAGCTACAGAGGTTCTGCTGTTCTGGGGCTGACCACTGCAGAGGCAGTTGCCTGCTTTTTCCTGGCCTTTGAGAGCAAGCAGATCCACCCAAAGTATGGGGTAAATACAAGCTACTGCAGTCTTAAATAAAAACAGAAACCCCCACAGTAAGCTGGATGCAACACACCATCTCCAGTGTTTGCTGGACCAGTGGTGTGTGTTAGGTAGGTAGCTGCATAGGGAAACAGGAGCTTGGCCTCTGGGATAGGACAGATGAGGTAAGGAAAATATGATTTCCACCTGCCAAAAAGACTAAGGCTAAAGCTTTGCCAGTTGGACTGCTCCTTGCAAGTTGCTGGACAAGCTCAATTGCCATTAATGTCAGTGGGATTTCTGTGGGAGCTTAGCAACTGGCACACTGTAAGCCGTTACAGGGGGACGACAGGGGAACATATTAATGCAAATGCATGTGAGGCTGAAGCCATCCATGGTCTGTATTAAGTAATGCATTCAGGTGATGCTTCCCAGATAGTAACAGTCGTATTAGAACAGATTAGTCCTCACCCTGACTGCTGGCTTTCTGCTTTATAGATGTGGCACTGCTATTAGTCAAAATATATTCTCCCCTAGTCTGAAATGGTATTTGTTGCTGCTTCTCTTTTCCTTTGTCCTTTTTTCAATTTAAATTCAACTTATGTATATTTATCTAGATAACATCCTGTTTATATATAAATGTACTTCTCAATTTTCACTTCTTCTAAAGCTGACAATAAGACACTTTAGAACTACTCTGTGGCACTGATAAGCTTTTCACTTATCCATATTTTCTCTTATATAAAGCAAGGGAGGTGTTGGTCTGTTCTCTCAGAGAGGGCACTGATGAGAGCAGCAGGTTCACATGCTGTTCCCAAAAGGAACTCAGCTGGACTGAACAGCATCGTACATGTTGGCCGCTAGATCTATTCTGTCCTCAGCTTCCTACTAAAACAAATTTGTTTTGATTGTTCCACATAGTAAACAGTCGTTGATCGATGTAATGCTGAATGGTGCTGGTGGCTGATTCATCACTCTTGGCTTGACTACTGCACAGTGTAAGGAGTAAAAGGGAAGTACTAGCGACTAGGAAAAAATAGCCAACAATGGAAGAAACATGGAAAGGAAGAAAAGGGAATCTAGCAGCCATCATATGGATACAGAGCATTGAGAGAAGAGTCACTAATGTTTCTTCCAAATCTAAGATGTATTTACTTTGTGATGCTGATTTATTCAGCAGGACACTTAAAATTTGAAAATGAAATGCATAAATGCTGTGCAGCAGAAATTAGCCTGTGCAGCAGAAATTAGCCAAGAGGCAACATCTTAATATAGAGTGCAGTAGTGCATGGAGCACTTCTGATAGTGGAGGAACCTGGGCTCCTACACAGTCATTCCCAAAGAATGTTAAAAATATTTGTGGGAGAGAACAAGCTCATGAAATTGATTTTGTGAGCTGCTGTCTAGTTATTTAAAACAAAAATGATCTTACAGCAGTTCTATGTGGTTTTTCATATCAATGCTAAGCTTATCTTATAAACACATCTTCAGAATGTAAAGTAAGTTAAACACATCCATTATAAAACTCGGATGCAAAGAGAATGTGGCTTGGTTGCTTACAGGCATGCAGAGAGATATCCTGTTTTATTCTTTTTTGTACTGTGATACAGTTGTAGCCTAATCTGATATCTAGGGCTTTGAAGGATCTATTGTAAGCACGTCAAAGACTTAGAATTTGGTTTTGGCAATATTAGATCACAAAAACTGAGGAATGAGTCCCACCAACTTTCATTAAACAATGTATGCCATTATTGCTTTTCTTGGTTTGGAGTTGAAATTAAACTAGCATAATAACACTTTGCATATTTATTCTTTCAATGAGAAAAAAATAATCTTAATTGTCATGTCTATAGAAATGTGCATTTAAAGTGCAGCTTAGAAACTAACTAGTCACTGCTGTGTGCTGCTTGGGCAGGTGCCTTGCACAAGATCCTGATGTCCATGATGGAGCTTCTGTGCGACAGAAGTGCTGTCCTGTGACCAGCACCTTATCTCCTCAGTGACCTGGGAAGTCCAGAACTAACAAGCTATGGTACAAGACTTCCACTTGGCAGTTTTATACATGGAAAGAGAGCATTTCCACAGCAAGGAGTAACTTGCCTAGCAGCCCTTCAGGCTAACACCCACTGGCTCCGAGAGATAAGGGAGGGAAGTGCCACAACTAAAGGGCAATCCATGGAGTATGGTAGTGAAGGCTGTGTGACTGGGGGCTAGAAGCAGTTGAGCCTGAACTTGGAGTCCAGATCAAAACCCTACATGAGCCTAAGGCTGGGACAAGGATTCAGAAGTCAGAAGATATCAAATCAGCAGCTTGTCATAAGAAAGAGGACAGAAAGAAAGAATGGGCAGGAAACCCTCTGCCCCCTTGGCCCCTAGACTTAGTTTCAGGAAGTCATGGTCATTCTGACACTTGTCAGCCATCACCCCAGTAAGAGTCCAAACTCTCCTTCAGTCTCTTTCCTCAAAAATGTGACAATGTTCACTTGCTCTCAGTTATTCTTTCAGTGTCTCATGGTGCTAACTTCAGTGCTCTCATGTAGAAGGTCTTGCCTTTCTGAAGACCATCTGGGTAGCAGAACACTCCCAATGGACAGTGGAACTCCTGCTCTTTAGCATCTTTTTTTAAAAGTCTGGGAAATAAGTACTTTTTTTCATACTAATTAGTACTAATACTGTTCCAACTAGGAAAGGTAGAATAGTGAGGTTGAGAAATGAAGCACTCAAAAACTGCAAAGTGTCACGATTAAGAGTTACCCAGTGATTTGATTTAATCCCGTTATGTGTATTCATTAGAGTACTTTACAAACAAGTATGAGTCCAACTTTATTTATGCTGGCAGTGGTTCAATGGAAATATTTGTGTGAAGCTGTTCATTTCCACAGTGCGCAGTACCATAAACAGTCATCACAATAGCAGTACTTGCTAGGTATTTTAGCTTTATTTCACAGATGGGACAAACTTATTTATAGCCAAGTGGTAAGCGCATCTGGTAAGGGGGTTTAGACGTTTGGGTATCTTGGTGTCTTTTCCTTAATTCAGATGAGCACTCCTTCTGAGCCAGCGAAGTACATAAAATATACAGGGTGGAGATGAAATCCTGTCTCTACAGAAATTAATATAAATGAGACATTATGGTGCAAATACATATCCTTAAGGTCTAAGTTATTCTGTTCACCAAACCAAATTGCTAACAAATTGGCAAACTAACAAATATCAGCATTTATGAAAATTAAATCCATATGTTCTTCAAATGCATGTATCATCAACTACTTCCAGATGTAAAAATCCATGGATAGTTTTAAAGAACCTCAGTTCCACAGTCAGTTTCCATCATGACGCTCAAAATTAGCACTGTTCACAAGCGATGTACGACAATATTTAGTCTCTTCAGGAAACAATACTTGTTGCTTTCCTTAGAGCCAGGTATCCTGTAACCACATCTGAAGGGAGCATCCGAATATAGGCAAATTCTTCGATAGTACTGAACCTTAGCTTGCTCTGTGGATCTGTGTAATTTGCCTGAAAAACAAACAATGGTAGAGACACTATTCAAATAAAATTTCACATCATAATAGTACAAAAGTGTCTTAATTACAAGACCACAAAATAGTGAGTTTCTCTTCCCAGTAACAGCACTGCTGTTCTACCACGTGACCAAAAGTTTGTCTCTTTTTCTTTCTCCTTATGTCAGAACTTATGAGACGTTAACAGATCCCTATAAAATCACATTAGAAATGCATTAAACATAACAGAGGGCTGAAATAAGTTACATACAAAACACAGCGCAAAAGAAATTCCTCAATTCTAAACTCACCCTAGCAGCTCTGTGCCTTGTGCAGTCTCTCGCAAGGCAGCTCTCCAAGCAGTCAGGCTGCTGCCAATAAATTACCCACAAAGAGGCTGAATTATGGGCGCTCTCATAGCTTTGGACTGCTTTTCTCTTGCTGCATACAACTTAGCTTTTAATTTACTTTAAAGTGGTTGTTAAAGCTAGGGAGTCTCAGCTTATGGTTCTGTGCCTGAACCGATAAGAAATTTGAACTCAGCATTGTGTTTTGCTACAGATGCCTGCTTTTAGGATAACAGCCTGGCCAGCTCACCCTGGGCTATGCTTGTATCCCCAGCTATATTTGGACCCTGGATGCCTGGGAGTGGTGCCAGTTTCCTTCTATCCTCTCCCCTTCCTTGTTGCTACAGAAACCTGGAGCTCGGATGAGCTCAGGGGTAGGCCAGGAGGCTGTGCTGGGAGAAGGCAGGCTTCAGGGTATTGCCTCTCCACCTTCAGTCTCCAGGACAATCACTGCCTGTTCAGCAATGGATTACCAAGCATCTCCCAAAACTCTGAAAGTGTTTTCCATACCGCTCTTTAACACGAGATGGTGGCAGGCTACAAGGCACAGGCAGTTGAGATCCCTTAAGACATTGCTACTAAAAATAGAAAAGGCCAGGAAGAGCTGGAGTATTCTCCCCCTCCATACTGTTATAGTGCAGAGGCCTCTACCATTTTTATGTTGGGAAGCACCTGTTGACTATGGTAACAATCCAGTTAATCGTTTGGTGTGATATGACTCAGAAAATTTAGTGTTATTTGTAGCTTGTTTCTTTACAAAGAAATGCCACCAGGTTAATTAAATAAAGTCAGCTAACAGTCAAGTCATCAATTAATTTTCAAACATAGAACATTAGGAATAAATTTATCAGTGGTGGTAACTTCATGGTTACAGCAGGTCTAAATTTTCAAATTTTACCTCTGGCCTCATGTAAGAAAAGGCTAACCAATTAGACAGCTTTTCATATGTGCATGATTCAGTAATAAACTAGTCAAGCAATATCTGCAATTTGTATTATGCACCAATCTAGGTTAAAAACACTATGGCAATTCTCCACCATTCTGATACTTTGTATTGGGCTGCACTGTTTGCAGACACTAATGTATGATAACTCATTTATGCCATGACTTCAGTCTGAAAACAAACTTTACCAATACTTCAGCAATAATTAAACAGATTAGAAGAGTAAAGCAAGATGATTTTGCAATGAAAAAACTCTGTCATGTTTAAAAAACTAAGTCAAAGGCCAGAGAGACATACTCTTAAAACACAATAAACTAGTTATCTCAATCTGTTTCTATAGTAACAGGGCTCATCCATTTTCAGAAAAGGAAGAGAAATATAAACATTTGAAGTTTTGGTGTTTTTTTTTTAATCTCCTTTACAATAAATTACTCTGTTTTGCATGTTAAAATATCTAAATACATATCTTGCAAGTTCGGAAATAATAGGTTTATTTTCCAGTGTCAATATAGTAAATAATAGCTTTTGAATTCTAAGCTGCCTTACAAAAATATATAGGCTGTTCTGCTGAGAACACTGGTAAATTTAATTCCATTTGTGTTACACATAGAGAGAGAAGAGGATCAGCAGAATTTAATTGTGGCATTTAATACAAGTGCAAGTATACCGATTGAGAGTGTTTTAATATATTTCTCTTTTTGTACCTGCTAGACCATTTAATTCTTCCCTAAATGGGTAATGCTAAGGAATTTATTTTCTTTTTTTTTTTCCCCATGGGGAATCCAGCATTTCCATAGAAAATATATTCTTACACAAATGCTTTTAGATTTTACACAAACGATACAGGGGCATTTTTCTAATACTAGATTTCTAAAATATTCTATTGTCCTACATATCTTTCCACTAGGAAATGATCTTGAAAGTGTATTTAGCGCTTCTTATGAAACATTTCTAGACTAGCAATTTAAAGGACACACTGTCTCGGTTATTTTAATAAAAAAGATTTTTTTAAACACAGTAATTTTATCATAGTCTGGAGAACCTTGCAGGCCAGGTAAAATAGGAAACTTGACTCACAATGCAATTAGAGGATGGAAAATTAAGGGAAAAAAAAGTGGAAATAGAGAAGAAGGAAACAAAAGAAGCACTGAATGGATTTGTATAGAGAGTATTTATACTGAGCTAGGATACTTAGAGCACATAAATCACTGATGGAAAGCGGGAGATGGTAAAGAAAGCTGGGAAACTGAGAGAATGATTTATTTCCTATGACTAAACTGACCCTTAACTGGTAGGGATGTGGTCTCCACTCACATTTACATCCTGCATCATCATCTTGCTATAGGTGCGACTGACTAGTTTTGAAATGCATCAAAGGTCAGAGCTGGAAAGCATTATATCTCCTTGGCGATGGGCCAGTGAAAGGAACTTATGCTTCTATGCCTTCTGCCCCACAGCTTAGCTGCAAACAGAGCAGAGATGTTGCAACAACTTAATAACAACTGGTGTGAGCGCTACTAACACTTTTCAAAGCAGCTCTAAGGGGAGAGGATAGAGAAAAGATGAGCACCACTAAGTGATCCAGTATAGCATTTTTGCTATGTTGGTGAAATCTGCTCATTATTATTTCATATGCCCACCTATCCCCCATTCCTCTATCCACTGCATCTTTATATAGAGCAGGGGTACTTATGCAAAGTGCTTTATTCAACTGATCCCTACTCCTTCTCTGAAAACAAGCTGCTATTATATCAAAGCAATACTGCTATAAGTACAAGAATGTAAGTCTGACTGCCTGGAGGGAATTATTTTCCCTCAGTTTGTGAGCAGTCTCTTCCATTTGCTGTCTGCCTGTTCATCTGTGAGGGAAATGTTGCTTTCCCATTCCCTCTTGAACACCAAGGGTTACCATCCTCTATCTGAGCAACCCACTCATTTCCAAATCACATTAGGAGGCACAGGCTGCAAACATGCCACCTCCTAGGTGCCTTATTTAAATGTGTTAGTTATAAAATTAAAAAGTCAAAGAAAACACATGCTAGAATGTGCAGGATTACAGTTGGTGCTATAGCTGTTCTTTGATGCCTTACACTGTGTATGTATTATAAGGCAGTCCTTAATTAAGGGCTCACTCATTTTGTTTCCTACTGAGGACTTTTTCGCCTAATTCAGTGTACAGAATGCAAATGGTATGTTAACCTGCATCTACATAACAAATGTGTACCTTTAAAGACGTCTCTTGTGAGGTGATATCAAGCCTGTGAAGGTGGGCTAGTGCCCCATGGATGAAAAACAGATTAAACCGGGAAAAGGGGCCCCAGAAATTCTGTCTAAGATTCTTTGGCATTATAAAGTCTTCATTATTGTAGTTAGCTAGTGTAACCATTACTTAAGCAAAATACAACATTCACATTCACTTCAATTGCAATAAATACACAGGCTTCTGCAAAATAAATCACCGGAAGCTGACGGTGAAAACTGAAAAGATATGCTGTTACTAACAACTGTTTTGTTTTAAGTAAAATTATTCATGTCACATAGGAACAGTTTCAGCAGCAGATACAAATTTTTTGCTGGGCAGAATTCAATGACTTACTCCTGTTTTGTGCCAACAGAATCTTTGGGGAATTCAGGCACCAAATCGTAACTACTGAGACTTTTTGGAGCATGTGCAAACTGTATCTAAGTCAAATGTGAGGGTGGGGTTTTTTCCCCTTTTTCTTTTTTCTTTAACAAAAATATGTAAAAGAGGCCATATGTGACACATAGGATATACATCTGCCAAACTCCAAGTTCCAGCTCTGAAGCATGAGGGTATTTGAAATTCTCAAAAGTCTACGCAAGTGTCTGTTTCTGGCTGATTTGTTTGAGGGAAAGTTTGAGAGCAATGATAACAAAGATTTTTTTTAACCTGGGCCAATCAATATAATTTTGCCTAATCTCATTATTGAAAATTGCTGAGCCATCTTTTTAAACTTCCTCTACAAGATACAGTGAAATAGATCGGCCTCACACAAACATTCAGCATGGAAAGTTTCAGTCAGTGTGGTTATAGCTTGGCAAAGCTAGCAGTCATGAAGACTGTGGACTACCAGCTTTCAATGCAACGATCTAGAGAATTAGGAGCCACTTGGCAGGACAAGCTATTTAATCTGTCCTGACATTTATTAACAACCTAAGGATTTTGTGAGGTAATGATAGTAGCTGGGGTTTGGCCCTAAATCACTGGATAACTATTAAGACCAAGGCTCAATAGGAACCTCAGCATGTACATCTTTTACAAAACAATGCACCAGCACTACTTCATTGCGGAAAGTGAGATGCCGATTTTGGAGGGAAAGATAAAATACTTACCGGAAGTCCTGAAATGTCAGAATATTTCTTGGCAGGCTTAAAGGAAGGAGGAGCATCAATATTAAAATCTAGAGACAAACAAAGGGATAAACTCAGTGTTTTATGTATATTTTAATAGATAAACCTAATTTCTGAGATCTCTACTGATTAGCAAGACCAAGGCAAAGAAATATGAAACAGAATTACCTCTGAAAACATTTAGCCTGCAATCACTGTAAATCACAGCCTGATCCTGCTCATCTCTCTAACAGAAGAACTTCAGCAAGCAGAACTTCCCTCCCCAAAAGGAAAAATGCAAGATCTATTCAAATTGTGTTGATTTTTTCCAAGTCTTAATGAATTCCCTTAGTCAGTCACATGCAAAGAATAGCCTTTATCACATGCATGTTATATGTTAAGATCATGAAACATTGCTCAAGATCGAAGCTCTGAAATACTATAATCCACAAAAGCAAAGCAATCTTTTAAATCAGTTAAATCTTTAAGCATGCACCACTTTAAGCCCAGTCAGTGACCTAGAAAATTGTCTGAATGTTTAAATTAAGTGGTGGAAATTGCTGGTTTTTGGTGCCCTTTAGACGGCAACTCTCATTCATAAACATTTTTCAAGATACAATTGGTATGTTTAAGCAGTTAAACCCCCAATGTTGGATGTTTACAAAAATATCTTGTACCTGACTCATTTCTTCGTTCTTTTATGATCTCATTTGCAACTCATTCAGATGCTATGATCAATTCAAATGGTCCCTTCACATCAGATTTTTAACATATCATCTCATAATTCAAAAGACCCTAATGCCACAGACAGCTGGTTTTAAATATGAAACTGAATTTCTCCTTCCTCCTTTTTAAAAAAATCCTGTAAATTTATGGTTGCAAACAGAGCATAGTAGAAATAGCAACATCAGCAGATTGTCAGTTACAATAGCCAGGAACACACAGTAGTCTGCATTTTTCTTTAACAGTTGTGTCTAAAACACTTCAAAAAATGGCAAGCTATTTTTGGATAAAGTACCACGTCTGACAAAAAGTATATGCATATGCTCAATTCTGAAATGCCTCCACTTGCTTAAGTAAAATCTGAGGATCCCATTCTGCCTCCAGCTAAGTTCAATAGTATCCTACTTTACAAGTAGACTTGAAGTAAATCTAGATTAAGACCACTGCTGTAACTCTGCTCCTGTGGATGTACACCAGCTAGGACTGCTAATCAGGACTGATAATAATGTAGTTTCAGCTGTGCTGTACTAAAGAGGGGATGTAGGATTTAAATCTCCCAAGAATCTAGGATAAGGAGCTAGATAGGAAGCTTGGGCTAAGGTCTAAGCTTCTGCAGGTATGTGGCTTAGCAGAATCATTTTGAAAATAGTTCAAATATAGCTAATTGAATAGCAGCCACCCATCAGAAGACCTCTGGGCTGTATGCAGAGGAAGGGCAGGCTCCTAATCAGTGAAGAGGTGACAAAAACCTGATGGGAATAAGGGTTTCTGACCTGGTTTGGATAAATATATTTCCTTTATTAAACTCTCTCTCCAAATGTATTTGAACTTTGTCGTGATATTCTAAATTATTTGCTTTCCCCTGATTTCCACTTGGGCCTCACCATTGTGATTGGACTAGTCTTAAATATAGTACTGACCCCTGTTCAAGCAGGATATGCCATGCACTGATGAAATAATTTAGATTTGTTTTAAAGAAAGTTATTTGTGAGGATTCTATTATTTATAAATACATGCGAAGCGTCTAAGCAGCTTACAGCTAGGATCATTTAGTTGCCATGGCAATGCCCTTTCAGAAGCAAGAATTTGTTTTAGGTTCTTCCAAGTTCTGTTCTTCTTGCCAGCTGCTGCTCCACCAATGCCGGAGTGCTAGAATTAAAAATATGGTGTTTAGAGAAAAAAATAAACAAAGAATACTAATAACACTTCTATTTCATAGTCTTTCTGATCGTCTCATCTTGTCATGAACCATTTGTTATCCTCACTTATTTCATCAGTAGGATAATATTCTGTACACTTTAATCTTGGCTGCAAGAAAAACAAAGCTTTTTGGACTGTGTCAAAGCTTCTATGTTTTTGATTAAAGGAGGGAAATTAAAATCTGCTCTTCACATGGAAATAGAAAATCAATGTGGTTAGGTTTAGCCTGAGATTACAGGATTCTGTATGTACTCCCTTCGTATTAGAACTTATTACTATGAAGCTGTGTCTGAAATTGTGATTACACAGCTAAATTTCCTCTCTCCTTTTTATGGCATATTACAGGTGAAACTCTAGCTCTTTTATAAATTATCCATGACTGTAGCAAACACAACTGATCTTGCAAAATGTAATAAATACTATGAGAAACTTTCTGGAAATTTTATTTTTCTTTCAAAGGATAAAAGACAGGATAATAGAAAAAGAATAATAAATAGAATGTTGGCTGCCAAGACAATTTTGCATTTTGAAAGGTACATTAATGGAAGGCTTGTCACAGGTACTATAACGGTATTTTCAGTTATCAAATGTGATTGCTAAAGACTTAATTTATTTATGTCCCTCCAGAGACAGAAGCTGCACAACATACTGTAATACTTCTAAATGATCAAAGGACACAGATTTATAGCTCTACGTCAGAAAAGAAAATGTTCTTACAATTGAGGAGTTGTTATTTCTGTTAATAGTTACTACCTGCCACATGAGCCTCACAGAAACTCAGCAAAGTTCCACAAACAGTCTTCTGCTGTGAATGGTTTCTAAATTAACCTGTTAAATTGATGAGAATCATAGGAGGAAAGATTCAATGAGAAAGCTTTTTTTGTAGACATAAGATATATTAAGATAAGATATATGACCTGAGCTACTTCTGCACTAGTGAAGTTCAGAGAAAGCTGGAGCTAGGACAGGTGGAGCTACTGCTCTATAGCAGATATTGCTCTATACAACTGTCAGAAAGTCTTCTTCCCCTTCCCCATTGCCAAGGGATGTAAATTCCACTCAGAAAGTTTAGGAAAAGGTAATTTCTTCCTTATTCTATGCTCTTAAGTATATCTTCTGCTGTGAGGTAATGGTTCAAACTTTGGCATATGTATGAGAGATAGACACTATTTGATTTATTTTCTTCCTTTTAATGCAAATTAGGTGAAAGGATGCAAAAAGTCATCCAAATTATTACTACTAGGTCATACCAATGAAATACTAGCTAAAACTCAATGCATTTCTTCTCAAATTAGTAATTGTATTGGAGAGGACAATTTCAGATTTTTTATTATAACTGCCTATTATTTCTGCAGCAGTTGCCAAAGGCCCTGTACATTCATTATTATGTTAAGCATGCAGACATTAGTATTGCCCCTTTGGAAATAGTGACATTCTCTAAGAACTGAAGGATCAGCACAAGGCCTCTTGGCTATTTAAATCCTATATGGAAGCTACATGGAATGCCTCTGGGCACAGAAGGAGCTTTTCCAATAAGCCTCATTTCTCAAAGATGCTGGTAGCTTGCTGGAGGATTAGTGAGCAAACTATACAGTCGTTTGAATGCCCCACTCATGACAGAAGTTGTCTGCAAAGCAGATATAGAGTGACTTGCATGTCAGAGGTAAATTTTATACCCCCTGCCAAACCTGTACTTAGTCAGCTGTGCGATGCCCAATTACCCAGGGTTTATGCTGTGAGATATTGTATCTTATTCATACAGAATGAAATCTGTGATAAAATCCTTCTTTCTAAGTACTGGCTTAGGACCAGCAGTCTGAGAAGTTTGCTTGTCTAGAAAGCATTTGTACAGTGTGCCAATGAGTTAGTTGGCTTTGGCACAGCAAGATAAAAAGATATTAAAAACAAACTAGCAGTGACAGCATTACTAGCTGTAATCTTCCTTCACCTTCTCCCCCAGTTTAAACCTCAGAGTGTTTAGGAGCCTGTATTTCATCAGCTGTCAGCATTTACATGACTGAATGCCGGCAGGCCAGTCTTCTGGCATTTGCTTCTAAATCTAGCAATGACTGGAAGAAGACACTACAAGTCTGTTAAGAGTTTCAGGGACCAGAAGAGGAGCAAATGCCATTCACTAGTGACTCTCTGGCTGATTTCTAGTTCAATTTCTTTGCAGCCTGCCTTGGCTGGGAACTGGAACATGGGATTACTACCTTTCACAGCGGTGTTAATTGTTCCTCTCTAACTTTGGTAGTTTGTGAGATACCACATCATAAAACTTCCACGCTCACCTGGATCTAGCAGGTTTTCTGACTCCATTCCAGAATTTAATATAGCTGTTCTGTCTCTGGACCAGTGCCATTTTCATGTTATAATACAGTCTTTGGACCATAGACTTGAGGTAAATTTCTTAAAAACTGTCAACCTTTTATTTGGCTGTTAAGCTGATTTTGTTAATATTTACATTAGGAATACAGTTACTGGAATCTTAGTTAATGTTTTATGGGAAAAGTTTAGAATTTCAAATTGTTAAAATAATATACTTACGATGAAGTTTGGATCTTTAAATGGTAAGGGCTTGACGGTAGTTTCCACTGATCCTGTGCTGGAGTCTGTGTTCAGAAATTTATTTTCATTCATGGCCTCTCCCCCTGCACCCTGCAGAAAAAATACAATCTTAGTGCTTGTTACTCTGAGCAAGTTTAACTGGAGATGGAGCCGTCTGCTGTATTACCTACCTGTTGCCTTTTTAGCCTTCCTATGTCTTTTGAATCTTTAAAGATGTTGCAAGCCAAGAGTGGGGAAGCATGAAACAGAGCATTTATCAAGCAATTTACAACTGACACATAAAGGGGAGGAAGGGGATGGAGTGGCCAAAGCCCACTGAGTAAAAAACGCATTCAGTTTACTTCAGTATTAATGAAAGCCATCTCTATATAAAGTGCAAGATGGCATGTGCAACCCGAAACAGCAGAAATGTACACTGGATCTATTTCAGAATGTTCTGTATAAAGTATTAATAGGAATATATAAAATTTATAAAAAGTTTTTTCTCAAGATTCTAGAGAAAAAATCATCAATCATTTTATACTTCATCCTTGGCTTCAACTGTGCCTGAGTGAGGACTGAGAGAAAAAGTATATTATTATATATTATTTTTATATACAAGCCTCACAAAATCTACCTGTGTGCTATAGGGTTTTCCAGGCTTCTTTTATGGTTTATTTATTTAGCAGGAAGAGCAGTTGGAGAAGGTGTGTGTGTGACTGGAAAGCTAAAAAAGTTGTGCGGTGTTCTAACCAATTTCTGATAGTTCTGCACGGCTGAGTTTGAGTTTTTCTTTTATTTTGTCAGTGACCTGTAAGTCTCCACACTACTAGAACTAGCCCATGCTACATACATACATGTTTCTTTTGAAATCCTCATCTATAGGGAAGCCAATGAGAATTTTGTCTCTGAGTTTGGCATTTTAGTCAATAGGATATCATACCTTGATTTTTTTTTTTCACTTGGAGAACAAAAAGCTTGGCTAAAAGATAAGTCAATATTTACTGAATGGGTGGTTAAAATGCTCCTTTATGTTACCTTCAGACAGATAATACTTAAAACAAAAAATATTTTCCTGTAAAAACCTGTATTCAAAACCTTTTGTGTTGGTACAATACTCATTTAAGTAGGAGAAAAAAGGATCATTATTATTGTGATTTATGGGAGTACTTCTAGACACTGAGACTATATAGCAAAGGCCATGATTCATCATATCCTTCTCCAAGTGATTACAAGGGAAGTGTTTTTACTCTTAACTATATATATATATATATATGGCCAGACTTCGCGAGCGAAGATTTGGGAAAGGTCATTAACCCTTCGAGCCTGCGCAGTGGATTTTTTAGGTGAGACACAGCTTGCGCTGAACTGAGCCCACCCTTTAATCCTGAGGTTCATCTGCCGGGGCCAAGCAAGCTTGGACAGTGGCAGTGAGGTCCCCAGGACGTAGGTTTGTTTAGAGTGACCTTCTCTTAGATGGATTGCCACACAGGGCTGACGAGCTCCATCTGCCCGGGGGGCTGGGAATCGAACCCGAGTCGCAGTGGTGAGAGTGCAGCACCCTAACCACTAGACCACCAGGGGCCCCCTACATGCATAAGTAATTACAGGATTAGGAACTAGGCAAGTTGAACTCTTCTTTGGGAAAATACTTCAATGATTCTGCAGTGCCTGTTTTTAACACAGCAAAGAAAGGTCTTAAACATTGAAAGCAAATGTTTCTAGTGCCTTATTCAAATAAAATATATTAATAGAAATAATCGATTTTCAAAACAATAGTCAGTCCTCTGTAAGTAGGGGGATACTGCCATAATAATATCAGCGGAAGCAAACTGAAGTCTGTACCTTAAACTTGATTCTTCCCTTAAGAGAACAGACAACATTAAAAGGCAGTGACTGTCAGAAAAACAGAAGAAATGCAGATGGATATTTAGAAACACGTACATTATGTGGCAGTGAGCAGAGAAAATACCTTAATAACTCCTGAATAAAGTGGCTTTATACAATGAGTTTCTAGGTTTCAAAGTATATTCTTGCACACGCATGCTTCCAGCACTTCAGATTTCAGCAGCAAACGTTAGTCAGTCTTAAGAAAGACAAGGCCTGAGATATAAGATACTTCTGATGAATTAATTATCTCTGATACTGCTCATTATCAGTGTAAATTCTCTAAGTGGAGGAATCAGCACTCACAGTTATTCTTCAAAGCATTCTTGCCTCTTCTTTGGTACCATCTGGTCTGTGTTAAATCCAATCCCACAGATAATTACTTTATCACTTTTGTCCCTTCAGTGATCTTCTCCTAAGTATTCTGTTTTTTATGAAACAGGCTTTGAGTAGCATTTCACCCCTATCTCAAAACAGTAACTAATATAGTGAGACAGAGCAAATAAAAACAGTTAAATAGTAAAAGAAAGTTCCTTACACATATAGGCCTCAATTTCTGCAGCTGGATATACTTACATACTACACTGTGTGGATTCAGTGATAATCTTGCTAGTGCATTGGGAAGGAAAGTAAGGAATTCTTCCTGGCAGGAAAATTCCTCAATGTAAATTCTATATGTCATTTCTTTTTCGGACCAACTCCTAAGGGATTTCAGGTATTAGTGCTGCTAAGAGTTGGGCTAACTCTCATTACAGGCCAGATGCTGATTTTGTTTTTGCCGGTATCCTTTGCACAGTGGCAGAGGCAGCAGGATCTGGAGCAACAACTTCTGCTTTTTTAGGTCATAAGGACACTCAAGTCATACTCCAGTCCCAGTGAGAAACAATGCCAACAGTAGCTTCTGGATGTGTCATGGACAATTTGAGAGCAGAGGTTTCCTCTCCAAGGCAAAGGGTGCAGGCTTGTGTGCAGGTCTGTAAAGCATACCTGATTTCAGAGCCCTGTGATAGACTGGGAAGCAAATAAGACTGAGTATAATGATACCAGTTAATGCTGGGAATTGAGATAAAGACATACTGTAGGGCCATGCCAGTTCCCTCACTCAACATTGCTTGTATGAAAACTCTGATTATTAGCAGTGGCACTATGGAAGAGACACACCCACATAACATGCTTTTCTTTCTGGAAAAACATTAAAGAGTTGAGAAGAAGCACTGCTTCCAGAATAATGTGCTACTGCACAGAGCCATGAACTCTGGCAAGTACAGAGCTTTCAAATGCTCTTTCCATGCAGCCTGCAGAAGTCTCAGCTGATATCCTCTGCAGCTTTATAGCCACAAACTGCAAGTGTCTCCAGAATCTACAAATCTGTCCAGCCTATGTTTTAAATGCCAGGATTTAAAGCATAGGAAACATCATGTAATGCTTCAGGACTTTTTTTGGAATGTTTTTTTAAAGTCAGGGGATATGGATCTATCTTTGTACTGCAAAACTCACATTTCCTGAAAGTGAATAATACAGTGATGAAACAAACCATTATTTACAGCCTGATGAAAGATTCCTCAGTGAACAATTACTTCACAGTAAAGGTAATCTTTAACTTTTAACATCAGTTGAACAAATCTCTCCCAAATGTGCTTGTTTTCTTGGTCATCCAGATTGGAAGACAGTACATTCTTCACTGTCATGTGCTGGGACAAACAAACAGAAAGAATTCAAGTCCCCTTTGTAGTCCTGTGAAGTGATGGTGGTCTCATGAGCACAGTGAGGAAGTGCCTGTCACCAGCGAACACACACTACTCAATATGTGCCATAACCCCCAGTCACATGGGGGGCAACTTCCCCTTCCTGCCCATTTCACAGCCAATCCCCAGAACATTTGGCCTACCCAGCCAGTCTCTTAGCTAACTCTGTCACCCCCAGAGTTCTAGGATAATCCCAAATCCTTTGCTGTGGGGCTAGAAAGAAGGTGTAATCATGTGCTGAAACTCTCAAAAGCTTCTTTAAAGCTTCTTTTTAACTGATCTTGTAAACAATCTTTATGGAGAATTCAATATACACTTCAAGGAGAGAGCAGCTTTTAACGTGCACTTTATAACTAAATTGTGTCTCTTAAATGGTGGTTTATGTAACTAGAGCTACAGGGAATTTGTGCTACATTAGTCACTAAGCAGTATATGTTTTCCTCCATAGTCTGTTGAAGATTATAGCAACAAAGACTTTGGAGTGGCTTTACATTTACAGGGTACACCTGCATGGGAAAATGAAAGTGTGATTTCAGTACAGCTGAACATACTTATGCTAGTTTTACCTCAGGTAATGATAAAAACACTGCAGTAAAGACTTCATCTAAGCCATCAGTAACTATGTTCATCGTCTCCCATTAACTCTTGCTCTGGCTGTTTATCCCACTGAAGTCCATGCTGCCACATCTTCTCACGTTACCCCTCTCTGTTCTCCTCCTCCTCCTCCTCTCAGTATCCCCCAGGCATAGAGCAACCTTGACTGGAATAGTATGTATTAAAAATCATAGGCAGCGGGTCAATTACAGGCTTCTTACAGCGCCACTTATGCAATTTTATTCCCTCTGTAAAGTTGTGTTTATGTGCTTTAGCTGAATTTTAACTACAACCATAGGATGACAGGTTGGCAATCCCTATCGCCTTGGACAGATGAGAGCAATAGTGAGGGGGTCAGATTCTATTCTGCAGTTCTTTTCACGAAACTATCTATCGAGTATTCAGTGCATCCCTGCAGGATGGGACACTGCCCTGCCTGGTATGTACAAGGACTGGGTGACAGTCACCCAAGGGAGGAAGCTAGCTGAGGACTTCACTTGGTTGACAGCAAAAATTTGACAGTGAAAACCTTCAGCAAACACTTGGGAGTCCCAATAAGTTGGTTGTAAGAGCAGCCAAGCCTGGGGAAGAGACCTGAGTTAAGCTTTGCTACCTTTACACTGGTTTCTTTTGAGTAAAGCCAAACCCCAGGAATGAGCCTAGTTTGGACCCTGCTGTTTATGCTGCCTGTAGTGGGAGAAACCACACTGGGAGGCTGCCTATTCATATACTACTTTCAATATTGGGTTTTGGTAGATCTATTAATTTTTTAATACATTTTGTTCCAAATTCCCTACTGCAGATGTTTTCACATGATTTCCAAAGATTGCTCCATCTGTCTGGTTTTATTTAGAGAAAGAACAAGCAAAACTTGTAGACCACAGAAGCTGAATTCTTTGTTTTGGCTATTTCTAGGTGGAATCAGCATTGTGGGGTTTGTAATGGGTGTCTGTGATGGGGCTAAATACCAGGTGGATTAGCTTATTATGAAAGTGCTTGTTTGACTCATGATTTTTTTTTTTTTTTACCCAGCAAGGATTAAAACTGTGCAGTATATCCTGAAGTATCATTTCTTACTTATTTCTGTTTTGATTATATTCTGTAAGAAGTTTTTTTTTATTATTTTAGAGTAATAGGATTTTATGAAGTATAAAAAAACCCTTAAAAATATGAAATAAAAAAGTCAAAGACATAAATATGTGCATTTCTGGCATCCTATCACCGCATACCATGCATGTCAAGGCTTAGAAAAAAAAAAGAATTTGCACATCACTGATCGCCAATGGCCATTTTCACTAGGTGTTACAGTTTTACGTGCTAAAACAAAATTTAAAAACAGAAGGCAACTGAACAGTGTGCTGGTAAATCAAAACCTAAATGCATAAATAAATTCCATAAGAACTGGAAAGGGAGATTCTAGATTATGGAACCAAAAAATGATACTGAAAACATTGCTGCAAATCATTCATCAGTTTTAACAATACTGGATATAATTCCTGGATATATATCCTGGATATATATCCAGGAATTATAGATGAAAGTGATTACATATGTTGTCTTTTGGTTTGGTTTGGTTTCTGCATTCAGTATTTCTGAAATGCTGGCTTTGTCCCACAGTGATGACTAGGGTGTTGAATGTCATTGCTGAAAAACAAGTAATAAGAGGGGTCTGTTTCTAAATCAAGCCCTCATCCTTGGTGACAACTTTGCCCCAAGCAGCCAGTTTGGCTTACTGAGGAACCCACTTGTCTCCAACCTCTGTATGTGAAATTCAATAAACAGTTTATATTATTTTTACTTACTTTTGGTAGCTGATTTTCATAATCACAATACTAGAACAATATTGTTTTAACTCAGCTTCAATAATGGCATATGTCTAATTATTCCTGTAGTAGGTTACTTCTAAAGCAGCAATGTCCAACTTGTAGCAATTTACTCAGCTTTTAGTTGAGTGTAAGTTCTGTGATATCCTGACAGAGCTGTGGCATGCAGCCAGGGAAGAAAATGGTAATTTATAAAATCGATGGATAATACCTGTATTTTCACTAGCAGACAATTACAGTGAGTGAGAATGCCATGTGGAAACAGAGCACGAATGTCACTAGATGACAGCAGCGATGATATGAGCAGACATTTTAAAATTGGGAGTAGATCTTGAATGTCAGCTATTTAACGGACTACCAGCTAATACTGCTCATACTGGAACATATATTAAGCTGTTTGATTAATATATTAGCTCTCACTATAACAAGGCTGGCCCAGGCTCTTGCACATTCTGAATATTTAAATCATTTAACTTTGCATGATGACATGACAGGAGCCATTAAAACTTGAACACGTACCCTCTGGCAGACAAAAATGCAGCTCTTTACGTTGCTGGGAATAATTTACAGAGAAAGGTGTCAGAATTAGATGTGCTTAAGCTCAAGTTAAAATGATGGCTAAAAAATTTCTCATTGCCAACATTCTTACCATAGTATATTTTTGAAAGCAAACTCACTGAAGACTCAGAATGAAAGAATGAGGAAACAGCACTCTTTTGAACAAGGCTGACTCCATGTATGTGACAGAAGGGTTTGCTGGAAACTTATTCAGTAAGATGTATAAACAAGTTCCTCATCTGGTTGCATTTTACTAGTTCTTGGGTTCAGCAGGAAAAACCTTTTCGATCTTCCTTCTATTCACTAAAATAAAGCCAAATAAAATTTCCCCAGCCTTTTCTCTCTCAGCACTGGTACATGGTAGCATTTTAGGAATGTTCGCCCTTCACAGAATGTCTTACCTTATTTTGGGATAGGACAAAAAATAGTTAAGCTTGAAAATGTTCAAGTGCCAGGAGGGAAAAAAACCCTAATTTTGCATATTCACAGCAAATTTTGGTTCGACAGAAAAAATTCAGAAAAACTGAATTTGCTAAACAAAAAGCCCTGAGTAGTAGCCAGCTGAAACCAGCTATGAAGTACAGTGCAGATCATTGTCCTTGATTTCAAGCAGCTAGTAGGACTGGCAATATATTCATGTATACGGTGTAAATTGGGAGTAAACCCATTTAAGTCAGTGGGTTTAATAATTATCAACTCGTCTCAAAAGACAAAGGTCCTGGTATAGGTTTCTGCTTCCACTGACATCAAAAGTAAATCTCCCAAAGGCCTGACAACAAAAATATTTTTGTTTAAATTACCACATTGTGCTCAGATGCTACTGCTGCTTTCACTTATAAAGAAAGCGAGGGTTGTTAAAAACAAATATAACAACATAAATCTTGAAATTAGATTGTTGGATTATTATAATAATAGTCTATAATTCCAAGTACGTGTCACTAAATGTACTTCTTCTTCTATGCATTCCCCAAAGGACTTCTGGGTCATGTGCCAAACTACTTATCTGTGCGAGACTTACAAAATCTGCCCTTCCTAAAGTTCTTTCTTTCCAGCACTTCTCTCCCTCTAGCTTGCGGAGTATTTCTGCTGATTATCAGGAGTTAATCAACTAAGCAAATTAACTCCAAACATGCGACTGAAATTTAGCTATAATCTCTGCTGTTAAGTATATAAGAGTTAGGGGGGAGGTTTTTGAAGCAGGACATGGAAAATATTCCAACTGCAATCTAAATAAACAAAGATAATGCATAAAGAGACACATACTGTCCAGATAGCACTCTCCACCTTATGCTTTCAAACTTTTGCTGCTTTGAGGTGAGTTAAAACATCTCACATTTCAACTGCCTTAGAAAGGCTGAATAAAATTTTACTCATGCACTAAAAGATTGGACTGTCACAAAGTGATGGATGGCTTTCCTATGCTCTCTGTAGGGCATTTCAATACCATAGACTCCAAGCGCTCTTGATTAAAAGGCGACATTCTCATTTAGGGTCCTGTCACTGCCTGAGCTTCAAACCATTATCATTCACCTGCACTGGTGCTTCCAGTGACAAAATACTTACAAAAATGTATAAAATACTAATTACTTTAGTCACTTTGATAGAGGTATAAAACACCCTAATGCAAAGCTCCATTATGCTGCATGAGGGTTTGAATTGAAAATTAAAAATGCAGCCGAAGGGAGAGTAAGATTTTAATTACACTCCCCACCTCTCAAACATTTCTTAAAAACCTAGAGGAAAAAAATGTAGTAATTTCATGACACAGGATCTCCTTTCGTAATGCTCACTTAAAAAACCCCCCAAAATAATCCAGAAAAACTCAAGTTTACTTTCCTCTCTTCAAAATTATTACACTATCAAACACAGAAAAAGACTAACAAGCTTCAATAAAAAGCTTGGATTTATTCTCAGGGGATTTCAAATGCCAAACATGTTTTTCCATTTAAAACTTTCAAGTACTGTGATAGGCAAAGTTTTATAACTTACAGATATTTAAAGGAAAAAAAATTACTATTTCCTGTGGGGAAAAGCCTCAAATAAAATGTAATTGGGACGCAACTGTGAATAGCTGCATGCTATCCCAGAAAAGCTTGCTTTAATTTGCATTTGCCACAAAGCTGCCTTCGGCTTAAATAATTGCAAAGGATCTCTTACTTTTAGATTTCATTTGGTGGATTGGGATTACTCCTTGCTTATAAAGCTTGACAGTTTTCTTTATTAGAGAAAATTGTAACTTGGACAAATTCACAAGCTGAATGGCACACTGAAGCACCTCTGAATCTAAAACTTTCAGTATATGTGGAATCGAAAAGCACATGTTAGGTCATACTTTCATCAAGGGTAAAAGTGAGCCCAGCTAACAGAGTATTTTGATCCCTCTAGAGAAAAAAAAGGGCTTCTAAATTGATGAGCTATAAGACTGAAAATGGATGGAAGCATACCAGCAAAAAGGACTATAGTAAATCACAATTGAATTTTTATAAAAACTGCCAATACGTTCCTTTCTCTATCAGAAAAATTCAGTTCAGTCAAGGACTTTGGCTAAACTGCTTCTTAAAGTTTAAAATACATCATTTGATACATAACAGTTAAGGTCAAAGTACTTCTGGAGAAAAGAGTGGAGGATTACAATATGCTCATGTGCTGTTAACATTGTAATGCTGCTCAGGGAGCATACCAGAATCCCTCTGTCAAGTAACAGGCTTCAGCCAAGGCAGAAGAAGGATCCAAGTCCATTCATCTACATGTGACTGAAACAGCGACAAGCAAAGCAAAAAGTTATTGGCTACTATGACTGATGGGAAAGTAATTTCATTTGAAAAAAAAAAAAAATCAGTTTCTTGATTGTAGTTTATTCTGTAAAACATTATCCATTCTGACAGGAAACAATGTTTGAGTAACAAAGAAAAACAAAACAACATTTCTTCAAGGAAAAGCTATTAATTAGTTTCAAGTGAAAACAGAGTGTATCTTTCTTTCAGAGCTCCTATTCTACTTTGCTTAGGAAAAAAACATGCTGGGATTAGAATAGTCAAATTTTACCTTCAAGACGTTATGGACTAACTGGTCAAAAACCTATACAGAAAATGAAACTTTACTTTTGTATTTTTCCTATTTTTTTACACATTTTAGCACTTTCTTCTGTCTTTCTTTTAACTTTAAGTAGACAAAAATTCTAATTTTATTTCATTTCTGCTAACTACACTACTACTGCATTGCAGTCTAAAGTTACTCAGAAGGTTTTTCCATTTGTGTACAGTTACATAAGACTGTCATACCTGAAAACTATCTCAGAAAGACAAAGTTTAGGTACACTGATGTATGGAACATTCCACTTCTACAGGAACTGAGAGTAAAAACATTCTTTCTACAAACCTTCAAAAAGTTATCAAAGGCATAAAGTATCAGAGAGTAGTAATTGTATCAGATGCCCCAAAGGTCTTTTAAGGAAGACAAGAAAAGAAACTATACTGTAGTTTTTAAAATCCTTCAGACTACAAATGCCATCTTTATTGTTTGTCTCATACTATGGGACAAAAAATCTGGTTGCACATGCCCTGAATACTGCATTCACTTTCCTTCATCTAGTAAACTTAACACCAACCATTCCAGCTTGAAGAGCACACCAGGTCTCCTATACTCAGCAAAATTGTAGGTGCATTATCCTATGGATACCTACATTTAATTGGATAATGAAAAAAAAACCCTGACGACTGAACCAAAATAAACGTATGGCAAATTCTAATTTAGATGAAAATAAGGTAATACAAGTATCTATTGTAGGTTATTTGAGGCAGCTCAGGAGGAAAAGGGAGGAGAGAGTTGTATGGTAGAGCTAATTTCAAGGCAAATTTCTGAAATATTTCTGCAGAAACATTTATACAAGTAGGTGGTTGTTTACTCAACTATAAAAGTTCTGTAGCACTTCACCCTGATACTATATATTGAAGTTGAGGAACTGCAGCAGATCTGAAAAGCACCAGACAGTTCAGTGTTTTGCTTATACACTTCTATCCCAACTGCCTTTTTTGCTGGACTTGAAACAGAACAGAACTATTAAAAGACTTTTCCACTACATTAGAACTAGTGAAGTTTTGCTATCACATCCACTATTGTAGGTGAAAGGGAAACATAGTATTTCATATTTTGTGGTTGGTTTAACAGGATTCTATTTTAGGATATTTCCCACAATGAATTATTCAGCAAACAAACAAAATACCTCTTGGACAGATGAAAAGTATGATAATAAAAAGGGCAATTCTATATCTGTATAAAAGGCGATTCTGGCTGCAACATATAGGTTTAACAAAAATTTACAAGAAAATGGAATTTCTGACTTGACAAAATTCAAGGTCAGTAATGTGAGACTCAAACTAGCATTTCTAGTTCTAGACTATGTAAACAAAGGTAATCAATTTAAGGAATAAAGCCTTTCCAGATTATCAGTTTGTTTTGAGGAGCCTGAATACACAGCATATGTCAAGGAAAAATGGCCTTCTCCTATTTCAGTTTGTTCATTTTAACAGTTAATTTTGCTGTAAGAATATTGTCCTGTTCTTTCCAGGGAAGAGCAGTTCTATGAAAACTTAACCATTGTTACAGTGTAGGGAGAATTAATACTGTCTAAATGAAGCCATTGAATTTTGTGGTCATTTTCATATTTGAACCATGGAAGGAGTGCACAGCTGCTTGTTGTAGGGAGAGGACACGCATCTTAATCACATAAAGCAAATGTCTGAAAGTTGACATGGTAACACTAAATCACTGAAGCTGGAAGGAGTGTAAGGAGGCCACTAGCCAACCTGCTGTTCAAAGCAGGGTCAAAGCTGACCTTGGACTAGACTTATAGGGCTTTGTCCCAGCAGGTCCTGAATACTTCCAAGGACAGAGATTGCACAGCTCTCTGTGCAGCTCTCCATCTCCCTGGATAGAAATCAATACCCTATAAAATAGAAAATAGTGGTTTTATTAACAAAAAGATCTTTTCGTCATGAGCAGTCATATAACTCATGTTAATTACTGCCCTAATTTCTCTATGTCCCAATTCAGCAGTATTTTGCTGTAGTCCTGATGGTTTCAGGGCATAAATGTAACAAAGTTTTTAGACAGAGGGGTCATCTTTTATTAAATGTACCTGTTTATCTGGGAAATTAGGACAAGTTGCTGGATGGACTGCATACCAATACAACACTGACTCAATAGAGACCTTTTTATGGCACATAAATTTCACACAGTTTCCTAGTAGGTGTTGACTCCCTACTCCTTTCTCCTAAATGATTAGTGTTTTCACATAACTTTCTCCCTTGCCTGATGACCATCCCCTGTGGTCCTGGGACGCCAGTAACCTTTTCTTCAAATATGTTCTACTTGATACATACCTAACCAAACTTTAAGCAGTCATTCTATACTTAACTTGGGAAGTTGCTGTTTCAGATTTGAAAAAAGACTTGAATGCTTGCAGTGGAAAAGTGGTTTTCCTTCCCACATGGTCGTATTTCTTTCTTGTGCTACATCCAACAGCTGTTAGACCTCCCTGTGAATCCGTTCAGCTCATCAATGCAGCAGAGACAACGCAGTTCTCAGGAGAGGGGGAAAGTTTGGTAAGTTAGTCTTCTGACTGCTGACCTCTATCAGTGGGAACAGGTCTGATGAGTACCAAAGCTGGCATGATGCAGGCAGCAGAACGCAGCCAAGACTTGTGGAGTGGGATAACAGTGAAGAAGACAGGAAGAGACTTGGACTCTTTCCTTTTTGATAAGAAGAAACTAATGCATTGCCTAACTGAGCCTCTGGAAGTTGCAGGAATGCTTTGCAGTGAGGCAACACGTGCTGTTCATGGATATGAATTCCGCTGTCAAGACCAGGTGTATTTCACAACAGTGAGTGTCACAACTTTTATGGTTTTCTGCGGGTCTAAATAAACAGCTAATCTCTCAGTTTGTTTTCTTGGAATGTTTGAAAAATGTGCTCAAAACCCTCCCAGGCTACCAAACTAATATTTATATTTGCCTTTCTAATCCAAAATAAATACATTGATATAACTACCAGTGCCTTGCTACAGCAAGAACTGAAGTTACTACCTAAGTATTATACTTTAGAAAAATGTGAAAAACAGTCTGATACCTCTATAAATCTGCACTATCTAGACAGTTAAGTTATTCTACATTTTCTTTTGCTAATCTGAACCTTTTAAAGAACTAACTGGATTCTGAGACCACTTTTTAGCATTACTACCTCTCAGAAAAAATGTCATTCTAAGGTACATGCATGAGGTGTTTTACATTGCTCTTTCTTTCTCAAAAAATGACCCATCCTATTCTATCTCCTTACAATAGAAGCAGTGAGCCATCTTTATTAACTCTCCTAAGTTTCTTCCATGTTTATTATGAATCCTGAAATTAGATGTGATCACAGTAAGACTCCATTTCCGGTTAGCTAAAAGAAAGATTAAAATTATCTACTAGGATAAGTGGAGAAGAGCAAAAAACCCACGACACCAGCATACTGACACCCATAGTAAAAGCCAACACACATGTGCTTTTGCCTTTCTACAACATAACCCATCTGTGTTTACTCTAAATTTAAAATCTAATCACATTTGGTTGGGGGGTAGATAATTCTCTGAGACTGGCACAGTATGGTTTAGAAATTCACATACTTTTAAGATTGCAGATCATCTGAAGCTTTCAAAATGGGATACATGTCAAGTAAAGTCAGTTCTTAGCTCTGTTTTGACAGTGTCCATTTTAACCAGATTGCTCTATAAAAACAATGCCCTTTTTAAAAATGAAGCTAAACTTAAAATACACACACATGTTGGCAGATTTCTCTAGAAAATCTGCTAATTGTCTTTTAATTACCATTTTTCCCCATCAGGCACAGAGCGATTCTGGATCTTTAACAGATTTGACTTCAAATGTGCAAGTGACAAAAACTGGATAATCCTGGCTCTCATTAGTGAACTGCTTGAAAATAAGATGTTTTTTGGGATGAGTATTTCAGCTATTCACTTTCAGCTTTGTTGCAGAAAGTATCTTTGTGGTGCAGCATCTGAAAGGATTGGGAGATGAAAGCAGTGACCCTCTAAGAACTTCATACAGAGAACCGCAGGTTTGGGGGATTTTCAGTGCTCTGTGGTCTGGTGACATGCAGTGTGATGCCAGAGTATGTTACCTATGTGTAGGATAGCTATCTCAATTTAAATGCTACATGCTCAAACTCTTGTTGAGACATGCCAATTTGTTTTAAAGCGGCTGCTCGTTCTGTAAGAGCCAAGACTCTTTGGTAGGGTTGGGAATAAGTGTGCAACTGGCTGAACTTGAAGAGCTCACCTTAGCAGTTCTTACCAGTAACTAGCAATCACCTGCAACGTATCATGATATCTATACTTTATCAAATTAAAGTGTCATTTAAATCAATTTAATTACGTTTGAATTAACATCCCATGGGAACACATTATATCTTTTAAAGATATCACTCCAAGCAAGCAATAGCTTCAGACTGGCACTGCTTCATTGGTTAAATTCACATATTTTCGGTTACTGTCATAATTTTAAGGGCTGAGAGATGTTTTAACACAAAAAGTGTAGTCTAATGCATAATGACGATAGCTGCACTAGAGCAGATATATGTCCCAGAACATGGAGAACAGTAGTTCACCTCAGTAGTTGCAGTGGTATTCGCCAATTCTATAGTTAAACTCCTTCACCCTAACCTCGTTTTTCAGGAAATTACAGCCAGATCAAATGGACTCTTTAAAACAAAGTAATTTTTAAACTGATTTGATGGTTTCCTACTAAAAGCGATAGGCTTGGTAAAATAGTGTAACAGGAGAATTGATTAAATTTACTGATGGTTCAGGGTCCAATTCTGTGCTATTTATGTACTAGGGTAAGCTCTCTGTTTTTAGTGGGCAGCTTCTGAGTATGTAACAGCAACCATGTATATATTTAAGTCCACTTGTTGAACTTATAGCTCTCTATCAGAACTTTGAAATCTGATGATCTTCAGTTTATGACATACAATCGTAAATTAGTTACCTTTAAAATAAAAATGGATTTCTAAGAGTATCTTAGAGTCACTCGGGTTTTTTTCATGTTGTGCATTAGAAGAGTTTATTTAAGAGGATGGTAACTTTAAAGCATTTTGATTTTATTTTCTAATATTGTTGTATAGCTTTTATTTTTAAGCATAGAACAAGAAATACAGAAAGTGTTAAGTATACAAATGAGAGCTAGTTACATAAAATGAAGGTTACTAGTATTGCTGCAATAATCCTAACTGTAGATAAAATCCATATATTTAATAATTTAACTTCTAAATACCACTACAGAAGTTTGGCCTTTATTTTCTAAATAGTACCAAGATCTGCTGTTATTACAGCAATGGAGAGGAGGGAAGCAAAAAATATTCTCTGTGTATTTCTGTAGTTTACAGGGCAGTTTACATCAATTAAAAATGTAAGACAAAACATGATGTCATTCTCAAAGTAAAGTGTTTATTATACTTCAGGTTAAATCTAAAGTTGTTTCACAAATAATGCAAGCAAATATAGATCTACCACAATATTTAGCATATTTTCTCTTTTTAATTGTCCTATGAAAAAATCAGAGATTTTTTTTTTCCAAATCATTCTCTTATCTTACTGGAAATTTTATCTTTAAGCTTGTTGGATGTCACAGGCAAGCATTGTGTTTCATTAACTACGTCTAGAATATATTCTTTTTAAAGCTTCCTGTTGCTGTCTAATTTATAAAAATAATAGTGTGAACATTAAGGTAGAAGAACCAGTGGCATTTTAAGATCAGTGTCCAAGATTCTAACCCAGGCTAAGTGATAGTAATTAATAAGACAGAAGACCTGGAGACAAGTCCGGACAAAAGCCAGCAATGGAGCTGAATCAGCACAGCAGCTGTTGGGAACCACTGGGCAGGGACATCTGACTGAATGGTGCTGTGTAAATCACTACACAGTATTGGTTTTGAGACATTAATGTTACCATTTAATATACATAATAATCCTCAATGAAAGTGAAGTAATCAATTTGCAATCATACTTTCCTGCAAACTCATTTTTAATTTTACGTTTGGTAAATACAGACATTATATCTAAAAAGCATGTGTCTCCTTCTGCTGACATGACTGACAAGCCCTACGTACAATGTGCTTCGAAAACAAACATGGCTCAATACCTTTGGGTCGGTAACATACAAATCCCACAGAATGTTCTGAGTTGGAAGGGACCCACAAGGATCATCGAGTCCAACTCTTAAACTGAATGGCCCATATGGGGATTGAACCCATAACCTTGGCATTATGAGCACCATGCTCCAACCAAATGATGAAGAATGTTTCTTAGTAATGTTCCTAAAGTGTGTCTTAGAGAAAGTAGCAATTCACATGCTGGAGAAATAAAATCAAACTGGAGTTTAAAAAAAATCTGTATGCTGTGTAATTCTGTGTGCCTTCTTGTAGGATACACACAGTTACTCAAACTAGTTGATTACATTGCTATGCTTAAGCAAATTTGTTATACAAAAAATAAACACATTTTTTAAATTTACACTCTTACCAGACTGGTCTGTCTTTCAGGGTGAGCACTGTGATAGCTTCTTGTAACATAGAGCGCACAAAAGAAAAAAATAAGTATGTGTTTTGCAGAACTTATAAAAATCTTTTTTTGTTAATTTCACAATGATGGAATCAGAGATGTGGGTATGTTCACAGCTGGAACAATGTGAAGTGTATTTTCACATAGGCTGGCACAAGGTTCTCAGCAAAAGTTACTAGTTAATATAATGGAAAGTCCCCAGATTCCAGGTTGACCCCTGCAAGTAGCTATAAACCTCCCAGTAGGGATTCCCTTACCTGTAGTTTGCTATTTAACTAAGAAATAATTCACTATTTCTCTATCCCTTTCAGAATGTCAGTTTGCTTAAAATAGAAATCATTTCATGCTGACCTATGGCAGGACACATTTAGCTTCTAAAGGGTTGAAAATAGGCTATAAAAGGCTGTAAAATATCAAAGGGGTTAATTAGGAAAGTGAATGGTCAGAAGATTAACAAATGCTACCTCCAAACGTGTGCTGAAACTGGTGTGTATGAAAAGTGTATAATCAGACTACCAGATGAATGTCACTTGTTTGGAGTTAAAAAACCAAAATAAAATAAAAATCCCACATGATTGGATATTTGGTATATAATATATTCACAAAAAGTATTTAAGTCATGGATGACCTAGTCCCTGACTGATCGAGTCACTTAAAGATTGAGTATATTATAAAAAAAGAGAGCATTAAGTGCTTGTTGACTGGCTACATTTTGAATAGCTCATTAGACTAGAATTATTGTTTCATTGTGTCACAGGTTCCTTATCCAGAAAAAGTATATTACTCAGCAATTAACCAAGGTCTTTTAAGGACTGCTGGAGATTAAGATTAAATAACATACAGCAGAAGAAGGTGCTCGATGATCAATGTTTCTAAGCCAAAAAATGCAAAGTCCCATTTCATTTCTGTTTGAACTGCCTCACCCCAGAGCTAGTCAGCAACATTGAATGAGATTGCCAGAAGATCAACGAGCTGTTCCTTGTCCCACTCTTGAGGTTACTTTTTCTGAGACTCATTTTTTCTTTTCCTTATTGGATTGAACTGCGCTGCTGAAGTCAATCAATGTATACGCTAACTCGGATGCAGTGTTGAGAAATTACATCTTTCTCCACTGAAATCACTTGTGAGAAAAATTACAAAAACTGTTTATCAAGCAGTATTGAAACACAGTTTCAGTAAGAAAAGTCTCATAATACTCAAAGCTGTCCACAAGCTTTAGTTTGGCATCCACTTCAGAAAACAGTTTTAGAGGCAGAAGGGTTTGGGGAAGTTTTTTAAATATAAATGATTCTATACACATTTAAATAATATATAAATAAATAATGTTTTATATCTGCATACACACACACGCACACATGCACAGAGCAGCTTGCTCCACAGGGGAAAATCTAGATTGTTATCTGTATCCCACCTTGAAAAAGTTGTGAAACGTGATGTGGTGCAGTTTGTTAGTGACTTGAAGCACTATGGTGTGTACTCCCTCTCCTAGGGATAAGCCCACGAGACAAGAAACCATGGAACTGCCACAGGGTGAACACAAGTGTTACAAGAGGATCATTCAAATGAGGAAGGGTTTCTGCCTGTGCTCTGGCATGTGCACAATGGCTTTTATTTGCCTGGAGAGAAGATCTGCTGAAAAACGCATAAACATTCCCTTGATCTGATGGTTCACATGAAAATAAGCAACCTAACTAGTAGTAGGGCATACTCTGTAGCTACTGTTATAGTTCATGAAATATGACTGAGAAGAGTCATTTCCAGGGGAAAGAAAAAAGACAGCCATTTTTTCCAACCATCTTTTGACCACTTTAGCTACCAAAATCTTTCTTGAAGAAGTAATCTGAGACATATGGCATTTCAAATCTATACAGGTGTTGCATACACACTGATTCTGAAGACTTTCTGGGACTTAGTTTTGGAGCATGAGATGTTTCCTTCATCAAGAGGCAGATGACATTAACTGGGGATGGGTGGTGGTGACACATGATGCAGAAATAGTCTGTACCACCCGCTGTGATTGAGGGTTGGAGTTTAGAAGAAACTCACCTTAATAGCCCTTCTCCCTCCCCTGGCCCTGTTCCCTGAAACTCAGGCTCTGAGGTTACATCTTCATTTCACGTTTAAGTCTTCTGCTCACTTAGCCCAACTGAGAGAAGGCCACCTGACCCGCACACAGCAGAACTAGCAGCTGTTGAACTGTGCTGTGTCCAGCACTAGTGTCTGCTCCGTGGCACATCAGCTACCTCGAACTAAAATCACCATCGCGCGCGATCAGAGGTTTACGCGTGGGGGTGTTTGCACAGAGCTCAGGTACAAAGCTGAAGGCTGAGCGCGGGGAACAATGGACAACCGCGGGGCGGTTTGATCAGAAAGTGTCACCGCACGCTTGTGTCACCATACATTTGTGACCACACCGGACATCTCGGTGCTTCCAAACGCAGCTCCCACCGCATCCCGGTAAAGCGTTTCCTCTGACCCACACATCCAGCCGGGGAAGGCGTGAGAACGACACCACCAGTCCAGCTGTACACATCGAGGGGACACAACCTCCACGATACAGGGAGACGAAGGAAGCGGCCCGAAACTCGGCATTTCAACGCCTGGAAGGGACTTGTAAGCCCGAGGGACATGGCGGTCCCCCGGCAGCCACCCAGCGGCCAGCCCTTCTCTGGGACTCGGCAGCTTCCAGCGAGGAAGCAGGAGTGCCGCGGGACCCCGGGCGGGAGGCGATGCCGTGTCCCGGGATACCCGGCGATACCGGGAACGGGGACAGTCCCCGCCAAGGGGGCGGGACAGGGAAAGGAAGGGAAAGTAAGATAAGGTCACCGCCGCGCATGCGCGCTGGTCGCCCACTCCCACCATTACCTGCGAGCCACCCGGCGCCGCCGCTTTCTTTTTCTTGGCGGGACCGCCGCCGGTGCCCGGGCTCGCCGGGCGCTTCTTGCTGCGGGACGGGGCGCCGGCGGGAGAAGCGGCGGCGGGAAGCAGGCTGGCCATGCCGCCCCGCTCGGCTCCGCGGCCGGCACAGCTCCCCCTCCCCGGGCGTGGTGGCGGCGCTGTGCGCGCATGCGCAGTGGCGGCGGCGTGCCCCCTCTACCCCCGGCTGGGCCGGGCCGGGGCGGGCGAAGCGAATAGGGCACCGGCCCGAGCTTGTGAGGGACCGAGCTCGGAGCCACTGCGGCCGGGGCCTCGGAGGGAGCAGCTCGGCCTCCTCCTCGTTGCCCTGCAGTGTCGCAGGCCCCTCCTTGGAGGCCTGGCTGTGGCAGCAGAGCCGGCCCCGGGGAGCCCGTGTGCATGGGAGGTGACAGTGTGTCGAGGTGTGGGTTTGCTCGCCGTCGGGGGTGAGCGATGCTGGAAAGGGCGCTGGGTCTGAGTCTTCTGTGCCACAGAGGCCTTTGCAGGTGTGCAATAAAGAGCTGTGCGAGACCCGGCTGAACTCAGGCTGTGGTTTCGGAGATGGGGCCCTTGTCACCGCACAGAGCGGGCCCAGCAGTGTGTGCTGGGCCTGCGGGCAGCTCCTGCCGTAACCTGGCCAAGGCGAGATAAAGCTTATCGAAACGCCCTCATAACGATGAGAATGGTGTGCGAGTCTCAGACGTGTCAGCTTTTGTTCCAGTTGCCTCGATAAAATATTCAGAGGGGTTTAGTTGCTCCCTTCAGTTCTCAGATGGTGAGCTCTGAGGACCCTAACCAGTAAGTGTTCCGTGTGGTCATCCACACTTAACTGTGTAAGCTGTTAAAATTCAAGTTGCAAGTAATTGCCATTGTCATTAAAAAATTCAGAATATAATTACAGATAGCTGGTACTTACTGCCTTTCTGGGTAATTCATACTGTTCCAGATTTGGTTGTTTCCACACTGTTTTGCCATAGCTAGTGTCCTGGTCTGGAGTTTTTAACACTTGTTGGAATCTGGAGTAGTTTTGCCCTGGGGAAACATCCGAGAATAAATTTGAGGGGACTTGGACTGTGCTCCAAAGTGTTTTCGCAGTCCTTTTACTGTCTGTGCTGTTTCATGCCATGCTCCAGAGAACTGGTTGGTGGTGATATGGGGTTACATACAGTTCTTAAGCTGCTTGATGACTGAGAAAACTTTTTATGCTTGCATGCACCTGCATTCAACATGCTGGTCAACTTATTACCATATTTGTTTGAGCTACCTCAATGCAACGCCTGTCTTCTAGGTTTCTAGCTGCAGCTGTATGAGATCCTGCCCCAGCACATGCCTTGTGGAGAGGCAGAGGTCCAAGAAGTTGATATTCAGGCATAAAAATTAGGTCACATTTATAGACGGTGCTGTAATGAGGACAGAGCTTGGTCACAGTAGGGGTGCCAGGCAGTGCTGTGTAAAACAAAAGCTTTGAAGGTGGCCTGAAAGAGAGTTGAAGACAAAAGCCTGGACTTCCAGGCTGTGTTCCAGGCACCTGTATATGTAGCAGAAAAGCAGGACAAGATTTGCTTTCCAGGGGCATAAGCAAGGCCTTGTACAGACATCCAAGTCCCATATTCTCCTTCCCAACTGTAGTTGCTGTCTTTCTGTGTGAGCACGCAGGCTGCCAGCAGCATCACAAAGAAAACTGGTAAACTCAATTGCATTTGCCCCTAGTGATTGTTTCAGGCTTGTGTGTGCTATGCAGTACATGTTGCTTCTCGCTTAAATAGACAGCCTCCCATTGCATGCTCAAGACAGTGACTTGAGTGTGGAATTAGCAGGGGCACTGGGAATTGCAGGGGAGTTGTGTCCCTTGACAAAGCCAGATCTGCTTTGCTGTCTGCTCAAAGTGTTGATCTTGTCTTAGTCAGCCTTTTCTTGTTGCCAAGGCTGGGGCCCGTCTCTTTCCCATGCACATGCTGTGTGCCCAGCTCTCAGGCATGACCAATTAAATAGGAAGCATACCTTATCACAGGGATGTTTTTACCGAGAGGAGCACCTTTAATGAAAGTGCATCATGCAGAGAATTAATGTGCTGCATCAGTGAAAGTTTTTAAATAGCACTTAGCCAGGCATTTTCTTACCTGTGCCCACTTTTATCAGTTGGTTTACTAAAAATCACAAGGCCCACATGTATTGCAGCAATATTAAGTACAATGGAATTTTACATGGTACCAAATGGTTTACAGAATCACAGTTTGAAGAGACCACAGTGAGTCACCTGGTCCAACCTCCCTGCTCAAGCAGGATCATCCTAGAGTACATGGCACAGGATTGTGTCCCGATGGTTCTGGATATCTCCAGTAAGGGAGACTCCGCAACCTCTCTGGGCAACCTGTTCAGAATCACCTGCATAGTAAAGTTTTTCCTCATATTCTGGTGGAATTTTCTGTGCATCAGTTTCTGCTTGTTGCCTCTTGTCCTATTGCTTGGCACCACTGAGAAGAGCCTGAATCCATTCTCTTGGCACCTTCCTTTTGAATACTTATAGACATTGATGAGGTCCCCTCTTGGTTTTCTCTTCTCAAGGCTGAACAGGCCCAGCTCCCTCAGCCTTTCCTCATAAGGGAGGCGCTCCAGTCCCTTTATCATCTTCATAGCCCTCTGCTGGACCTGCTCCAGGACTTCCCTGTCTCTCTTGTCCTGAGAAGCCCAGAACTGGACACAGCACTCCAGATGTGGCCTCGGGCAGAGCACAGGGGCAGGATCACCTCCCTCGACCTACTGCCAATGCTCTTGCTAAGGCATCCCAGGATACCACTGGCCGCCTTGGCCTGCAGAGCACACAGCTGGCTCATGGACACCTTGTTGTCCACTGGGACCCCCAGGTCCTTCTCTGCAGAGCTGCTTTCCAGTAAGTCAGCCCCCAGCCTGTACTGCCTGGGGTTATTCTTCCCCAAGTGCAGGACCCTGCACTTGTCTTTGTTGAATTACAGAAAGTTCCTCTCTGCCCACCTCTTCAGCCTTTTGAGGTCCTTCTGAAGGGCTGCACAGCACTCTGGGGTATCAGCTACTCCTCCCAGCTTTGTGTCAGCAGTGAACTTGCTGAGAAAGGATCTGCCTCTTCATCCAAGTCGTTGATGAATAAGTTAAACAATACTGGGCCCAGTGTTGGATCTTGGGGGACACCACTGGTGACAGGCCTCCTACTAGACTCTGTGCCACTGATTATGATCCTCTGGGATCTGCTGTTCAGCCAGTTCTCAATCCACCTCACATACAATCCCAGAAGACCCATAACTCATTGAGAAATAGCAACAACGGCAATGTAAATGGTGAGAGTGTCTGCAGGGATGAGTAGGAGAATTGAGGATGGGAGAAGGGCTGTGGAGTTGCACAGTTCCTTCTCCCTGCTCCTTGATTGGCTGTCCAGAACCAGCCCTGAAAATTAAGAGATGTTTTTCTGCTGAATAAGTGCCATGTGTATTTTGCTGGCTTCCTGTTACACGCTTACATAGGCAGTTGCTTTGTGATATGGACAAGGGCTCACCTGAAGAAGTGCCAATTGCAATTGCTAGTCTGGCTGGGTGTGACATGGCTCTTCCTGCTGTTCATTTTGAACCTGGCTTGAGTTGAACACCTTTTCCCTTTCTAGTATACAAGGTCTATTGTTTTATATATTACCTTTCTAATAAGAAAATTAAATACTGCTCAGCAACAACTCTGCACACTCTTTGACATGAGCAGTCACCCACCTGTAATAGCCTCAGAGAGCTGGAAAGGCTCCTGTTACTTTTTTTCAATAATATGTGGGGAAAAATGCAGGAATCTCCTGAATTAGGAAGAACATCTCAGGGTCCTATCCCGGGTTTGGGGGGGGGGGTTGGGTTTTTTGTTTGCGGTTGTTTTTTTCACCCTTTGGCTGCATGAAAATTGACCACAATAGTTTTCTTATCATGCAGAGGGAGTTACTCCAGTGTGAAGCTTATTGAGGCATATGAAGAGTGGTGAGTGCCTCATGATTAGGATAATTTAAGTCTTAATATTTTTAATGCAGGAAGAAAGCGATGAGAGAAAAAAAAATGTTTGGAAAACAAGCTGAAGGATCTTTATTATGAGTTGGGATAAGCAGAGTGGAGAGAGTGAGGTCCCCAGCAGCTGTGTGAGGCCCCTGTGCAGGCTGTGGCCCTGGGCTGCAAGGGGTCATGAGAGGGCTCTTCTGTGGACTGAGAGGTGTGACATCAGCCACCAGGATAGCAAGGACCAACTGACCTGGAATGGAGGAGCATGGCCTACCAGTAGGAATGTCAGTAATGTGTATCTGGAGGTGCAATGGCAGCTGATGGAGAAGATCCATAGGCAGAAATGGCTGGGGTAGCGTACTCTTGGTCAGAGCTGCTCCCTGCCCCAGCCCCAGGTGCAGCTTCCTAGCGAGGAGAGAGCTCTGCCAGTTCTCTTCCTACTGGGGAACTGGCCCAATGGAGTGGCTGGGTGTGGTGGGGTGCTTTCTGGCTGACACATTCAGGCTGCCTGGAAGTAAAAGTCTTGGATGCTTTCGGACCAAATGCATGGGTGCTCTTCATCTCCATCAGAAGGAAAAGGCTGGTCTCTGAAACTGAATTTATTCTATTCCCAGCTTTGTTCTTAGATCTCTCTCAGGACCTAATTTACATTGCATCTGGCTGTTTAGCTTTCAGTAATCCTACTATTCATACTTCTGTCATCATGGCTGGGCTTCGCAAACGAAGATTTGGGAAGGGCTCTATCCACGTTTGTTGCAAGCGCGTTGGTACCATGAGAAAAATGGGTGGGTTAAAAATTATATTGTCTGTGGCTTCACTTGTTGGCTATGTTGCAGTTTGTAAGATTATCGGGTAGCTAAAATGGTGTGAGAGAATATGTATAATCCCTCTGTATATAACTGAATTAAAGTGAAGGTTTTACAATTCTTACATAACCTCTTTCTGCGTGTTGGCTATTTTTTGTTTTGGTTTGGGGGTTTTTTGTTTGGTTTTTTGGGGGGTTTTGTTTGGGTTTTTTTGTTTTGTTTTGTTTTGTTTTATTTTGTTTTGGGGGTTTTTTTTGGAGTTTTTTGGTTTTTTTTGCATATCTACAAAGTGGTAATAACTTTTTACTCCTCGGTAGGTTGAAATAATGCTAGGAAGTTGTCATAGTTGAGAAGTAGCTGCTAGTGATTGCTACATAGTGATTTGTACTATTACAATTTCCTAGCAACAGTATCCAACAGTTTCAGACAACTCTGTTAATCTAGGCATCTCTAGCAGTGTTGCACAAGTGCAATTTGCGCTATAATTTCTAAATTTTTAATAAAAAAGACTTAGCTCTTATTAAAAATAAGAACAGCAACTGTTTGGTTTTGTGTTTTGGAGTGTTGTTGTGGGTTTTTTTTCCTTTTTGGTAGTGTATTTGTTTATTGGGTGTCTTTTGCATTTTAATAGAGGCTCTGGAAGAAGTAAGGATTAAAGTTGTTATCTTCACTGCTCTGTCAGGTAAAAAGCAATGGATTCCTGCAGGGTAGCTTGTGAGGTCTTGGTGGCATTTTGTACATTATTCTTTAAAAGTACTTGGAGGCTTTGATGACTTTTCAGCGTCTGCAGTGTGAACTCTTGTGATTTGCATTTGTTCCCTGCAATTTGCAGCTGCAGGCACTGCACTAGCTTTGTTTAAATATAATGCCAAATGCCTTTAAAATAGGTGTTTGAACTGTGGATTAAGGAGACTACTTTTGTAATATTAAAGGCCTTTTTACTGCGCACATCAAATATCTAACATTCAATGCAATCTTCTTGAAGCCTTTTCTATATTCTTAGCAACACAAAAAGAGAAGCAGGGTCTTTAGAAATGCCTTTTGTGTCATTTTCCTGGTAGCCTTTTCTTCTTAAAATTTGTTTTAAAATGTGACAAATTTGACACATCAGAAATGAGCAATAAGAGTCCAAGTGTTGTTCTGCTTGCAGCTTAGTTGTACTTTACTTGAATTTTTGCTAGTAAGTCATGTTGGCAGCACACCTGCCAATTATCAGTGTTGTTGCTTGAAGTGTGGACTACTGACCAAAAATTGTATTCATGCTGTGTCTGGCAAGTTTTACCAAAATATTGTGTAGGTAAGGGAAATCTAACCCAGAAGGTTTTGTTAAATACAGATTTCACTATGGTAAAATAGAGTTATATGCTGGAGAAAAAAAATAAATTACATGTAGTATTTGACTTTGATTTTAAACATTATTCTCTTTGCATACACTATGAAAGGGAGAAACTAGCCATTGTGCAAGTTAATGGAATCCTGTACTCTCTACATCCTGGATAATTAATTATTACACAATATTTAGCATATTTACATAGTGTCTCAAAAGATTTGTGAATTAATTTATCATATTAAATTTAATCTTATCTTTTTGAAAGTGGAAACGGGTTAAGAATTTCCTTATTTAGTTTGCATTCAGAGTCTGATGAATGTTTTCTGCAGTTATTCATGTGAACAAGTTCTTGATTTCCAAAATGCTCGGCTGAGAAAGATAAAAATGTCATGATACTCATTTGCGTAATCTTTAGTGCAGTAACCACCTTGAAAATGCTGTGGGTTTGTAGACTGAAAAAAATGTGGATCAGCTGAGTAAGTAATCTGGTTTATGAACATAAAATCTTGATGGGATGGCAAATAGTTTGCAAGCAATCTGGAGACTGAGCGTGGTCATGTAATTAATTTATTAATAATTTTAAAGAAAAAAATCCACAGAAAAATGTCCCGTTGAATTCATTAACAGAGCAGGGCTTGAAGTCACTGAGTTAATTGCTCACAGGGATTAGCTCATGCATCTCTACTTGTTAGAACAAGTTTTCTGGTGCTGTAGCACTATTAGTTCTATACTAATTTTGCACTTGCCTGTAGATTAAGGCTGTGGTATTTTTACTGCAATTAGGATATAAATTTGAGTAAGTTAATAATGACAACAGTATCTCTAAGTGTTCATGGGCCATCCGTGAATGTTATCTGCTTTGCTCACTATTATATTCTCAATGCAAGAAAAAAACCCCCGAAAGACGAAGATGCAAAATGTAGCCAGTATGTGACATCTGCTTGATGACATCTTGACTTTGTTGGTTATTTGTCAGTCTCACTTGTTTTCTTTCCCAAATGCAAACTAGGAATGCAAGTGCTAGATAAACCACTCTGGTGTATGCTGAACTAGTCAGACCACACCCAGTGTTTTAGCCAAGATCTCTGCTGAGTTGCTACTGTGCAGACCAGATGATTGAATAGACAAAAAAGCCCTAACTAAATTTACTCAAGATACTCAAGAGGAGCCTAGTTGGAGCACAAGATTAGAATTTAGAGAAAATGTTTCTGGGTTCATTTTTTTTTTGGTTTAGTTTGGTTTGGGTTTTTTTAGGTTTTTTTTGTCTTTTGTTGGCTTGGGTTTCTTTTTAATATGTGTATGTATATATATATATAATAAATCACAGACAAACACAAATTCATACTTTATTTCTACAGCCAGTGATTTTTAAAAGTCTCATCTGTTGATCCTGGGAAATCCTTAGACTCTGTGTGAAGTGGCCAGGAGAAACAAATTGATACTGCTTAGCATCAGTGCAATTTTTGAGACAGTCCTAAAAAGATCATTTCTTCTTGAGTAAAAAGGTCCCATACGAAAGAAAAAAAATTAAAATCATTGAAACTACATAAATCATGGGCTGGGGTAAAAATGAGTGGATAACAGTTGCAGTAGAAGGCATGGCAGAGCCTGGGTGATTTATGAGCTGGCTATGAATCAGCGCTATTGCCGTGCCTTGAAACACACACATCACACAAGCAGGAAGCCTGCAAGGCACACGCTGTAATCCTTTTGCTTGTCAAAGCTTTGGTTAGGCTCAATTTGAATGCTATGTCTAGCTTTGGGCATTGCACTTCTGGACTCCTTCCAAATCTTTCCTGTCTTTCTTGAAGAGAAGAGGATACTCTGAGGTCTAGGGAGCATAGTCTGTGAAGAGTGATTGAGAATTTGGGTTACCTATGTGGTAAAGGATAAGGAGAAGAAGGGGACTAGGGGAGATTTCTGCAGAAAAGGAAGACTTGTTCTCTGTGCCTGTTACAGATGAACTCAATTTATTATGCACTATAGGCCATTCTTTATATACTAACCATACTTCACACGTTTGGGGGTTTTTTAGTTGTTTTTAGTTTTAGTTTGGTTTTTTGGTTGGTTTTCTTTTTCTTTGTTGTTTGGCTTTTTTTATTGTTGTTTTTTTGGGGGTTTTTTTGACTAGTAATGACCCTATTAGAAGAGTCTGGTTTTTTACTTGCTGTGATACACTCAAGTGGGTAATATGTAGAGGAATTTTGGTATTTGCAAGGATGAGGTTTGTTTTTTTTCTTTCAATGATTAGGTGACTACAATTTGAGAAGTCTTAGGTTTTCTTTCTAGGTTTTGGTAGATAAGTCCAAGGATATGAAAGGCCACTGCAAAGGGGGAGGGACCATCTCTCTCTGTGTCTGTAACAATGAAGAAATAAAGGGATTAACTTTCCAGCAAGGAAGATTCAGGTTATATCACAAAGAACTTTTTTCAGAGAAGGCTATTCGCACTAGAATAGCTTGCTTTTGAAGGTTTTGAAAAACAGGTTAGACATCTGCCACAAAAGATCATGCACAAGATCCTGATTCTACCAAGAGACAGGAGAGGAGATTAGATGACCTCTCAAGAATTTTTCCAGTTCTGTTTTCTGTGATTCTGTCAATTCCATTGTTATACATTAAAGGCATGGAGCGAGCACTGAGGCTGGCTCTATGGTCAGACTGTTTAACCCAGTACACTGTCTCCAGTGGGAGCTGAAAGCAGATGTGCAGGGAAGACTGTACAAACAGGGTGACTGCACAGGATGATACTTTTTCTGTCGATGGCTTCTGTGTATTTAGTAGCTTTGGTTAGATTCCAGTTCCATAAATTTATCTTGTGTCCCTTGAAAAGGTTTGAGCTGTTAGTGTTCCTGGTATTCCACAAGCAGAAGCTCTTGTAGCTCAACCATGTGTGTGAAGACCTTTCTCTTGGTTTTAACCTGCCCCCATTTTAGCTTCATTTAGTGCTTCTTGGTTCTTATTTTTTTAAATGACAGACATTAAAGACTCACTCTCTCCATTGCAGCTAAAGACTTTATAGACCTTTACCTTATTCATTCTTAAACATTTCTGTGTCTAGACTCAAGAGTTCTGGCTTACTTAGCTATTTATTATGTGGTAGATAATGCTTGGATTCTCCTTGTTGCCCTCTTTGGATCAGATGGAGGGAACAAACTGCAAGCAGAAGTTAAGATGCAGACTATAGGTAGCAAAGAGATGTTTTCTCAATTTCTTTTCAAATAAGTGATTTTTTTATTGTACTTCTGTTGAGCACTAAGTTTATGTTTCCATTATCTGGCTGTCCTAACCTCAAGGCCCCCCTTCTTAAGTAATAATGGTCAACTTATTGTATATATGAAATTTGGACAGCTTTATTCTCCTGTGTATCTTTTACTGTTTGTCTGTAGCAAATTTTCTGTGCTGGTTTATTGCTTAATTTCTAAGTCATATAAGGTGATTGTTCATTATGAGCCTTCAGTTTCACTACCCTAAATAATAAAGTAGAGTCAGCAACTTTTGCCACCTTGCTACACCCCCTTTTCTAGCTTGCTTATAAATACAAGGAGCAGCATGAGTCCCAGGATAGATTTCCGTGAGAACTGTTTACTTCCCTAACTCTTGTAGGTAATTATATTCTAATTTTTGACAAGTTCTCTATCTGTGCAAGGGCCTTCTTTATTTCTTGGTAGGTGCTTAGGTTCCTTAAGCCTTCTGGAAATCCAGATAGATTGTATCAACTGGATTTCCACTGGCAATGTGCTTTTGGGCATAAAAATAAGACAGTAGTAGCAAACAAAATTATTATCTTTTATATGAGAAACTGTTCTCCTCACCAAATACAAATATGTTAGTTTAATCACACTATCACATTTACAGTTCTGACACACGGACTTGCTGTGCTTTTTAATTCTCAGAACACAATTTCATCATCTGCCTCTTCATTTTTTGAATACTGGAATTGGTAATAAAAAAAATATAATCATAAATGGATGCATTTTACTGCTTGAAGAAAGATTTTGATGAAGAACATTGTTAACTGAGTGCTGTTGAGTATTTCATGTTATACAATAAACAGTTTGCAAAAACATTTGAATCTTTTAAATACTAATCATGCCTATTGAAACAAACAAGATTGTTTTTTCAGCACTGTTTAGTGTTGTGTTATTGCTGGGATTATTGACAAAAAACTAGGTGTATTGTCTTTTATATTTCCTAATTTGTATTTGAATACTACTCAGCAGACTGTGTGGGTGAGGAAAAAGAAAAAGTAGCTTCAAGTCAGGGTTATGCTCTCCTGTCATGTTCATTGCTCTGAGTTTGGTAAAAAGAGTGAGTTTACTTGCTTGTATTAGGTAGATATATGCAGCCCTTTGCAAAAAAGAAATTTTGCTAATTATGTCATTGTATGAGCAAGCTAAGATCTCTGCTCCTTTAATGAAAATGAGTCAATGATTAAAAGTTTAATGCACATTTTTAGGTGATTAAAAATGATGCATCTGAGTACTTTTCAAGGTTTTTCCCTTCCCCCAATTCCTTCCTTCCTCCAACACACTCCTGGCATGGGAATGTGTTGTTTCCTGTAGCAAATACTGAGGGCTGATATGAACAGAAGATATTGTCTTGATCACCTTTCATCTTTTATGGTTGAAAGCAAATGTTTTCTGCATGGTTTTGATTAAAAAAAATCCCAACATATTACAAATATTTAAATTCTTCTCTTGAAATGTTCCAAGGAATTTGTCTTCTCCAGCTAAGGATCTGAAAATGCATATAATTATACCTAATAATTTCACCACTGTCAGATTAGATTGATTTTTAGTCACTTTTGTGCAGATTAGATTCAACTCAGGTGCTCAAGCTGAAAGGAGGTGCATTAATCTGCAGTGACATTCAGTCTCTTCCAATTAGCAAGTTCTAAGAGATGTTAGATAATGCAAGTTTGATGATGTGAAACATTTTTGTTCTGCCATGGTTTAGTAAAGTTAAGGATGTTTAGGCCTTCAAAGGCAACCATCAGCAACTTAAGTGTTGGGCCTACCAAAAAATAATAAAAAAAGAATGAACAATTAATGGAAATAAAGAATATTCCTGATAGATTAAAAGGCTGGAGATAAATGATGGTGGTTAAATCGAGACTTTGAGGGAGATGTTTAAAAAAAAAAACATTTCCTGTGACATAAGGCTGTAATGAACACATCTTTGTGCAACCAAAAGGTGTCTTTTAAAATTTAGGTTAGTGTATTGACTTTTATAATGTGCATAACTTTGCATGTAGTGGTTTCCCTAATGCTGCATAACCTGGTTATCTGTCACGTATGTGTTTCTGTGCAGTTGAAGGTCACACATTAATTTCTTCAAACTGCATGTGGTCAGACCATAATTTTAATTATTTTCAAAGCAATAGTGCATTAGCATTACAGAAGCGAACAGTGAAACACATAATACTGAAAAATGAAGTGTGAAGAAATGACATTGCAATGTGTGCATGTCTTCTGATTTGGCAGAATTAATGCTGGCAAGTCTTTGCTGTAGCTTAAAGTATATGTGTGTTGCTTAATTATCTCAGTTACTAAATATGCTTATTGCATAATCTGGGGTAGCAGTAATTGAGTCCGTTACTGTAGATAAACAATTGACAATTTATAGTACTTCAGGAAAAAATCTTGACTGTAAACAGATGTCACAGAATCTAAAATATTGATGCTATCTTACTTTTACCATGATGAAAATCTTAATGTGTGCTCTGCCAATGCTTGTTGAAAATTGACAATATTTCCTTTTTATTACTTGGAGAAAAGAGTCTACTCCAATTATATTAATTTTTTTTTTCCTTTTCACACTTCCCTTAATTTTTGAATGAGCTATTAATTTATTTTTGTTTGTTTAATGTTGGTATTAGCTAACATCAAAAAGCCAATTTGTTTTAGTAACTTAACAAGATTGGCTTTTGATTAAATGAGAGCAATATGGGATGTGATTTTAACTGGTGGAGCAATGATGATTTTGTAGGTGAGTAGGCAGTTTTCAATCTCCTACTTAAAAACATGTAATAAGTGGATTGTATTTCAGGAATGTTTGCATAAATCTCAAATTAGTGTTAGAACGAACAAAAATCCAACCTAGTAAGAGCTCAATATGAGTACCAGAAGCTAGTTTGGAAGGCATGGCAAGGTATAGTTGTTCTCCTGCAGATCATAATCCCTTGTAATTTTAAGATTGAAGTTCTTATATTTTTCAGAATGTTAGCCTGCCTAATCCCAAAGCAGTGGTCAATATCCACTTTCCCACTTCCATAAAACTCTAACTGATTGTTTAAAATTGTACATTAGGTTGCAAAGAGGGAATTTTGCTACATCTGAAATAATCCATATAAGAAATAGGCTTAGTTAAGTGTGGGTTGGTTTTTGTGTTGTTTGCGTTTTGGGTTTTTTTTTCCTGTATTGGTGATTATGGTGATTATGAAATATCTACTGCTTTAACTTCTGCATCATAATCTTGTCTGAGTGATTTCTGTTTGGATGGAGCAAGGCCTAGGCTGATTCCTCATGGAAGCAGTGGAAAAGTCTCCATTGACCATGGCAGAAGCTAGAATTGCTGCAGAAAGAGAAGCTACTTCATGTGCTTAAGAAGATGTCTCTAAAACTGGAAGTCTCTGATGTCTTACGGGAATGAAGTTGTAACTTGTATGAAAGACTTTGTATCTAACCATCCCCTTGCTTTGTTAGGTTATTGTATTCTTATTATACTAGATGGCATGCAGCAGTGGTAGATTGGATTTTAATAAATATATATAACTATATGAATATATAGGGACTTCAGTATTATGTGACTGGAAGTCACATACCCAGACACAAATATATGTATATATATGTATATATTTACACACAAAAAAGATAAAATATCTATATATGTATATAGAAGTAAGTGTATGTAAAAAGCACTTCAGAGGGCTCTCCTACCATCATTAAAGCTTTGCTATAGAGTACAGTAAGAGTGAGTACATGCCTCCTGTCATGCATAATTATTCTCCCAGTCTCAAGGGGCAATTCTCTATTTTACGTCTGCAGTATGAAACTGATCTCACAAATACTTAGCCCAGAAGTGTGCATTTAATCTTGGAAGTAGGCCCACAGAATTTAATGAGCCCTCAGATGGTAAATTCTTTGGGGCTTTTATTTTCCTTTGTGCCTTATTCAATGGTAAGGACAATCACCATTAGCTTTTACATTAGCTTCTTCTGTTACTTACAGCAAAATGCTTTTAGGTTTTGGCTTGAAAATGTTAATTGAAACACATAGGCACAAAAACTCTGAGGCAAAAGACAACAATTAAATTAGAATTATTCCAAAATTACATCTGAAGAATTTGAGTTGGCTTTCTGAAATTTCAAAAGCTATAGTTTTGAATGTTGCTCCAGGAGTTGTCTGATTTGGCCTTCATTGAAAAAGGGTCTTACAGAAATAGGAATTTTTTTTAGAGAGGAAGGATTGTGGACCTTGAATAGTAAAGATTCCAACCTGCGGATGAACACTGATAGTGAAGGTAACTTTGGCTTCTGTGTAGCTGGGAGTAAATGTCGAAAACCACAGCTTTCGTTAGCTCTGTTGCTGACAGCCAAAGGTATCCGTTCTTACCCATCAGAGTCCTTTGAACTCCATCCAGTTAATAGCATTCTGCCAACTGATTGCACCGGCTCTGGATGAGCCTTCTCTTCTGCTTGCTTCCCAAATCACCTGCCTAAAATAAGTTTTCTGCAGGCTGGGTTTGCTCAGTAGAATTGCTGTGGTCTGACTATATGTTTGTTAATAAGCTGTATGTAAAGCACAAGCTTGTTTTAGATAATTGACACATCATTTTTTTTTCTTCCCAGAAGGTTTCAATCTTTCTTTTTGGAGCAGGGGGTTATTTAACCTTGCCAGCAGAGAATTTCTAAACTTTGTAAGTTTATAAACTTTGCAAGCTTTTTGATACAGTTAGAACAGCATTTCTATTCTACTGGTGTAAAACAATGTCCCACACTGACCAGAGCTCAGTTATGAGGCTTACATGATGATATTCCTTTAGGAGCATGCTTTGAAAGAATTCGTGGGAAATCGTGCATGGTTTCTTACGTATTTTTATCTTGAGGGTTACTCTGCTAGCATCTGTTTATCTTCTCTTTTGAGGAAAAAAAGAGGGGGGTAGGAAATGGGAGGAAGATGAAGTTTTTATTTTGGCAATAAAAACAAACTAGTCTATCATTGTTATGAGGGAATTAGGTGAGATGAGTTAGTTTGTGTATTGGTTTTTATTTTAAAACTGTGTTTGAAAGGCACATTATCTACTGCATTGGTTTTCTTGTTAATAAAATGGTCTTCTGGCTCAGCAGTGCTGTCAAGGAGTACAATATGTCCCACCTCATTAAGTACTACCTTTTTTCTTCTCCATCTGTCTAGAACAGCAGGAAAACTTGTTTTCAAACAGAAAAATAATCAGTTTTGTGCATTTTCTTTCTTCACCTCTGTATCTGTGTGCATCCAAAAATTCAACCAAACTTCCAGGGAAATGCCTCTAGAACAACAGTCCTAATAAAGGCACCATTCAGAACATCAGGGCCTGTTTGGTATATAGCAAGGTGATCAACTATGAGAGCCCAAACAAAAAAATATCATAGAGTCACAGGTTGGTTGGGGCTAGAAGGGACCTTAAAGATCATCTAGTTCCAACCCTCCTGCCATGGGCAGAGACACCTCTCACTAGAGTAGGTTGCTTTTATTGGACACATGAGGGAAGGAAAATCTGCCTATTTAATAGAAATAGAAACTGTGGTTGATTGACAGCATAGCTGAAAGAAATATAGAAAGGGAGGTATTTCCTGCTCTGTTTGAATATGGGATAAGGAATTCATCACTGTTTGGATGTTAGGAGCAGTGCAGCACTTGTATATGGCAGTTATTTACTTCCATATAAATCACGCTTTTTAGGCACAAGAGAACTGCCTTGGAGGTTATTTGGTTCATTACAGAGAGTACTATTCAGATTAAGGGCCTGATCCACCATAACAAAAGGGTAATACTTGTCACTTGCTTAGCTGGGTAGACAGCAGCAAACTGCAGATGCTGGTTTTACTACTGGAACTAAGAGAAAAACAACTCCAAAAGCCAGGAAGAAAAGGTAACAGCAAAACCATCAAAACACTGCCCATGTTCTCAGGTAATTGCTTTCATCACCATTCAGCTTTTGGGAATTCCAGTGTTCTTCAGGTTAGAGTGATTTTCCTCATGGGACTCCTATCTATGCTGTCTCTTTATTCTCTACAGCAACAGCTCAGAGGTCCTGCAAGAAATCAATTTTAAACCTATATTGTCTTCCTGAAGAATAGTCCCAAAGACTGAATGAGGGGCTCTAATTAAACCTTTTGCTTTCAGAGGCATCAGATCATACTGATACTTTTCAACTAGTTGGAGTAGTGATACTGAATGAATAAAACTGTTAACTTGAAAAGGTCACTCCTTTGCAAAGTCAGGGATAGTTGCTACGGGCAGAAGTTGGCTGCACAGGAGGCCCGAAGTTCCACATCAGAGGCTGGGTAGAAAATTGTATTTCGCATCTGAGGTAATACCAGAGGGTGTGTAACTGTGTTAATGAGTATTGTTTGCAATACAAAAAGTAGTTTTTAAAAAGTAAATAAATACAGGTTTAGAAAACAGCAAATAGGCTAAAATAATTTATTCCCTCAATCCTAAAATATTTACATCCTTAGTTCTATTTTAGACACAAAAGGTAAGAGACCCCAGTGAGTTAACAAAAGAAATAAGCATGCAAATCAATTTCAGACAACAGACACCAGTTACTAATTTGCCACTGGGTGATGTTTAACAATCTGAGAGTAATGAAAGGCATTTTCAGGGAGAATAATTTACTGTGTTCTGGGCTATGCATGTGCTAAGGATGATGTCATACCCTGAAAGGATATCTATGCAGACCATAAATAGTCTTTCAGCTGCAGAGATTTAACACTTATTTTGCAAGATGAGAGTGTATTTTCAAATAAAATGCTTTTCTCTTTCTCTAAAGAAGGATATTTCACAATATAAAACAAGTTTTATTGTTAAAACTGTGCTAAACAGTGATATGCTATAATGAAAAGTGAGATGCATGTAACAAAATAGAAGCATGAAATGAAGACCGGGAATGGAAGGGGAGGTGAGACCTTGAATCCTTTTGGTACTATGTCATTGACTTGTTTTGCAAGTCCCCCGTTTGAAGCAAGACCCCAGGAAGCAGAGACAGAGGTCACAGGATTGCACCCTGCATTACAGGGTCACGTGTAGTTCAGTTAGGATTCAGTGTGGTGTCTCCTAGCCTTGGTGCAAGTGTAGCTGTCTGTCTAAAAAAAATGGGACTCAGACAGTTTCATCCCCAAAAGCTTTGAGAACCTCAGGTTAAAAATGTGGTGGATATACATGCTTGCTCACCTAAAACTTGCACTAGCCAATGCCAATGCTCCCAATATTTAATAAAACTCGGATCTTGTGTACGTTCAGATGAATAGCAAAAAGCAAGACTTTGTTTAGATGCAAAAGTGCAACTTTAAAACAATATTTTAAAAATTATAATATTGTGCTTACTCCTGACTGATGATTAGCCCCAGCATTAGTATAGGACAACTGGAATGCAGTTAATAACCCTGAGCAGGTACTATTTTACCTTCCATGGCCACAGCCCATGCTGCATCTTTCTGTTACTTCGTCGGACTGACAAGTATGACGAAGGCTGTCATACTTTGAAATGGTTCAAAAAGGAAATAATATTCCTGCACTGTCTTTGACTTTCTTGTATTGTCTCTCTCCCATAGCAAGCTTCAAGATCCCACTGGGACTTGTGGTATTTGGCTATTGTATTAAGCACTTTATCTAAGCTCTCTGGAAATACCTACTTACTAAACTGTACTCATGCACATCTGCTGCTCACTTATTATACTGGAATGCTCATAGACTTTTCGCTTTTGCATTATGGGAAACCATCTCAGAAATGGCACTCCGGAGAGTTAAAACTTTTTCTGGAACAGACAGGAGAAAAAGAACGGTATGAAAATAGATTCATATAGAATTAAATAAATTAATGCTGCTCTGCTGGTTCTAGACTATATGCTGAATCTTTTCCTCATTTCTGAAGTGTTTAGGTCATTCCTTGCATGGTCTCCATGTTTGTTACATTTAAGGAAATGATCTTTCTGTACTGTCCATGTGTGCTGGGATTTCTGATATATGATTATAACATATAATAGTATATAATTATTTAATATATAATTGCTGAAAATAACGTGGCTTGTGTTTAATTTAACATAATATTTGACTGGGGCTGGAAGAAGGAGAGGGAGGTTTCTGTGGCTTGTTTGTGTAATAGGGATGAAAATATAGTCTTTCCCCTGGATCCACAAGATTATTCTCGAGGTAGAACTATTTGCATTACATAAACGAAGAGTTAAAGAATGCAGGCAAGCCACAAGGTGGGAAGGAGAAGTAGATCAGGCAGACCTTCCTTATTGTGTCTGTGCCAGGCAGTGCTGCTATGGCTGTGGCAGCTGCTGTAGCTCTAGGCCTAAAACAGCAGCTGCCAAGTACTGCCTTGAGGTGCTGGATTTTTTTTTTCTCTAATCCCTCCATCCTGGGCTTGTGCTCAGCCATAGTGCACTCTGTTCCTGTACAGGATTTAGGAAGTGGGTAGTAAGCATTAAAACAGCTCCAGGTGGAGGGATTTTCATCCATCTTGTCTAAAATCAGTGCAAGGAAGGAAGGAAGGCAGTGAATATACTAAGATCAAAGATCATTGGTACACAGCAAGACAAAAGGAATGCCCTTATCCCTTAAGTGTATCCTGAGTCAAATATTTTATACTAGTATATACTTTGAGATTGTGGGGTAGAAGGATTTAATAATAAGAATGGAGCTGTAAAAATTTAGACATCTTCCTAATTCTTGAAAATTGTTTAAAAAAGAAGTCTGAGTGATGGATTATTCCTTGGTTTTACAGAAAAGTGTCTTTGTACTTTGGATAAATTATTTGAGCTCCACACACTTGTCCTCCACTGTTTCCAAAAATCAAACTCCTAGGGAAGGTACGTGAATTCCCATGGTCTGGGCAGACCATAAGAGAGAAACTGAATTAAGACACAGAGGTGATTCTTACCTTTTGCCAGCAGCTTGCATGTCTACAAAGCTCACCTGCAGCAATTACATATTGTCGGTACATTTCAGTTAGATGTGTACTTAAGTAGAGAACTAGCTAAGAATCGTCTTCAGCATTATTGCCCCTGCAGACTCCTGCAAGTTGTAAAAAACAAGTGAACTGCAAATTACCTTTGTATTGAAAAGAGAAATGAAACCTAAGTTCATCTGGAAGCTGGGGAGGTGACACCATGTGTTTATAGTGGCCTGTGTAATCTTTTTCTGGGTACTCATTTTGAGAGGTGTCAGAGACAGGATATGGAGTCAGACCTTTGGTCTGACCCAAACCATACACTGGTGCAGGTGTAGCTCATTTGCAATGTCATTTTGGTAAATGGTAAATATAATTAAATAACTTAGTTGCAGTGGGTGTTGATCATTTTAAAAACCTAACAGGGCAAGCAAACTGGAATCTAGGTTAGGGGTGTAGTGCTTTGACTGAAAACAACGTGTAGGAATGCTACTCAATACACACTTTAGGAACATTTTCCTAATGGGAAAACCTACGGAATAAATCTTAAGGGCTTGTTCTACCTGAAAAGTGAGTGGTAAGTAGTGTATTTTTATCACATTAGTCCACTTCCTTCACCTGCTAGTAATTTCTTCTCGTGCTTGAAAACAAACAAACAAAAAAAAGCCAAAAAAAAAAAGAAATGTTCTTGCTTTCTTGTACTGCTTGTGCTTCACAAGCCATATATATAAGAAATAGTGTTTTCCTAACACACCTGTTATTAAGTTTCAATCATTGCCTCCACTAGAAACCTACTGAAGGCAAATGGACTATCCAGTTGTCACTGAAGGCATGATTTAATGATGTAGTATCTCTACACTGATGAATTCACCCTTTTTAATGTGCTTAATCTATGATGCGTGAAGCAGGTGGTACCTCTGCTTTGCAGACCTGTCTGTGGAAAGCCCATTTCTTCTCCTTTTCTCTTCTGCACGTGATAAACAGAGCTTATTTATTAAAGAAGCCATCAATGTACAAAGTTGAAGCCTCAGGAGCCACTTTCACAGTGCCTTTTCAGAAGGTACCTCCTCCTTCAAGCAGTTGTTTTCCAAGTGGCCTCCAGCACCCCCTACGTAATTGCCTTGTTTCACATTTGGAAAAAAATAATATTGCTGGCCCGCTGTGTGAACAGTGACGGTAAATAGTGAAGGATAGATAGAAGCAGTTGGGTGAGAAATCTGTGACAGGCTTTTGTGTGAAAACATTTAGTATCTGCTCTCACTTTAATCATTTATTATTTTTAAGTCAGTGACAAAAACATCCTGCTGAAATAGGAACACTGGGATCCCATCTGTGGGGAGAATGGGTGGTGTTAGACAGATCTTACTATCGTGTCGACGCGACAGTATATCAGGCAAAGATATTAGTTGCTAGTTTTACTGTTGTTTTTTAAGACTGCTCATGAAAAGTTCCTTTAGCCAGGCTTATGAACTTTCGAGTGGCTGCATAAAATTATATCTTGTCTTTGTTTATCCATATCATAAAGTTATTCCAGAAAAAATAAAATAGAGACTTCAACTTTTAGAAGTTTACTATACCTTTATGTTGCCCTCAGGCCACTTCTATTTTTCTTCGGAGAAAGTGGATTCAGATTTCTTCCAGAATAGGACTGCTTAGTAAAGGCTGGAGCTGTTTGTGATAAATCTTCAGTCCTTTCAGTCACATGTATATTTGAATGAAACGTAATAATTATTTTTCTTTTGTCTTTTAAACATCCACATTTTGTAGCTGTGGATTAAGTGTATTGAAACATATCATTGCTGTGGCAAAATTGTCCTAAAAGCACAGGACTCGCCTTTTTTCCTGTTACAGAACTTAGAAATAAGTATCAAAACAAGGTATGACATATGAATAGCAACAGGCTGTGTAAGAGTGATGAATATGTTCCAGGTTTAATGTAGATGGAAATGGAAGCACTTTTATACTTGCCAAAACCTTTTAACAACATTTTGAAAACTAGTGTTTACATTCTTTGAAATGTTTATATCTAGAAGCAACCTCCTACTTTGGCAAACTTGTTTTAAATCCTCTTGGACCTCTGACAACCAAACTGACAAATATACTGATATCCCCCGATGTTGTCTAAAAGCTTGTTTTCACAGAATCACAGAACCACAGAAGGGGTATGGTTGGAAGGGACCGCAGTGGGGCATCTAGTCCAACTTCCCTTCTCAAGCAGGGTCATCCTAGAGCAAGTCGCACAGGTTTGCATCCAAACGGTTCTCGAGTATCTCCAGTGGGGGAGACACCACAACCTCTCTGGGCCACCTGTTCAATAGGAGAGTTAGCAAAACTAAACATTTAAGGACTGTAATTTGAGAAACTATCCCCCAATGAGGAATTAACATTGTTATCCTCTGGTGGTTTCTTCCAGTAGGCCCAATAGAAAAAGTATAGTATCAGTCAAGATGAATTTTAGGAATATTGAAAAAAAAATTTCAAGGGTCACCACCAGCATACTCTTTTACCAAATGCTTTGCTTAATGATTCACAGTCTCCTGCAACTCCTGACCATTCTGTGGTACAATATTACAGCATAGATGTCAGTAGCATCATGTGGCTGCTATTCAGCTTGCACCTGGTGCCAAATGATTTAACAGCTATTAGGCTGTCAAACCAACATGATGTCTTTAGGACTAGACTTACCCAGTCCAGTTTTGCCAGTCTAGTCTCACTGGCTTTGTGTCCTTAATTTTCTCCTCAGACACAGGATAGCATCCTAGTTCTGGTCCAATACAGGAGAAGAAGTGGTGTGGAGACCTGTTCTCCCTCTAGTCCTTTCCAGCAAAGGAGCAAAGCAGACAAGGGCTGAGTACTTATGGGCTCGGGGAACATTCATGGGAAGTGAAAGTGCCTTGCTCTCCTCACCCTGGGAGATGAGGTGGTGTCCTTACCCTCCCTCTGGGTATCAGCACAGATCCCAGCTGTCCCCTTCTCCTACCCTTACAGGTCAGGTGAGATCAGATCAGCTGGGACGTGAGATTGGGTTCATGAAAGACAGACACGTTCTTGTGGTGCTCTCTCTTTTTACCATTTGCCCCAAAGGGTGTTTTTGTTATTATCAAGAAAAAAGTCTACTCAGTGCAGCCACAGTTCTCTTGGAGCAAATCAATTATTTGCGTGAGGAATACAGAGATTACCTGCTTCTGTTGTTTGATTTTGAGCAAAGGAGCTTTTCCCATCTTTATTCACTGCATGTCATGGGAACAAATGGAGGACATAAAGCACTTCATTCTTGCCCAGGCTCAAGGGGAAAGAAAAAAAAAAAAGGAGGTTGCATTTAATAGACAGAAGTCTGAGACCCTGGAGTAGAAGCTGTGTATGACTGCCTCTCAGATGACGCTCCAGTTCAGGAAAATTGGTGAAAGGACATCTGTTGGCAAATTGCTTTTTTGGGTTATTTAGAGCAGCAAGTTGAAAGACACAGGAGATGAGGATATGTGGGATCCCAACTGACCATAAGAAATCAAATTGCACTCTTTAAAAGAAAACTGATTACCAGACATATTAAGCTTTAATCTTATTTGCAGTTAGTAGCCCCAAAGAGAATGCTTTGTTGGAGACCTTCCAAGAACAGCTATTGCAGACAGCTTGTAAAGCAACAACGATGCGATGGAAATAATGCAAATACAGTTCAACATTTGCTATAATAAAGTTAGTTTATGACACCCTTTGTAACAACCTCAACAATAAATGCCAATTTCCTCATTGGCAATTACCTCTGGTGAGACAAACACTTCCCCAAAGTTGACATGAAGACAGTATTTACATATTTCTTTCTTTTTACAAAACGGACTGTATCTGGCACATAAGTGTACTTTTTATTTCTAAGATTTCTAAGCATCATTTAAATACTGAATGAGTGCAAATGACCTCCACTAATGTACTGCTTCTGTGCATTCAGTTCAAATGGGATGCTGCTTCTGATGCAGCAGGCTGCCAAACCCTGACACAGTGACCTGCTTCAGCTGGGGAACACTTTAATTCCGGTTCTGTGAGGATTCCTTGGCAAGGCTGCTCCTGGCTGTTGTCCTCATGACACTAAGCCATGCTGCTGACGTGAATTATGGTTAAACATATCTTACCTGTGGGATCTGGTCACTGATGCTTCTGTTTACCTTGCAGGTAGCCTGAACTTCAGTTCCTCACCTGCCCAGAGCCTGGTAGCTGTGGCGTTTGTGTTGGTCAACCTCAGCTCAGCTCTCTGCAGCTGTAGGTGGGCTGCAGATGTAAGATGGAGACTTATGCAGGTAACTGTGCCCATTAATGTCTGGTACAGTACAAATTACACAGGGGGTTCTCCTCTACATTTTCCTTAAACCTGGTATTTTTGGGGGTTCTGGGCACATCAGAGGAGTGGCACAGCTTGGGCAACATGTAACGAAAGAAAGAAAAATACTTTTTTTTTTTTTCTTTCTCCCCTCCAGGCAACTCTGCAGTATGTATGTTAGAGGAATTTGAGAGTCTTGTGAAATCAGAAGGCTACCATGGACTATAATTACAAACTATCACAAGGATTTTTAAAATGTATTTATTTGTTCTCATGACTTGGAGATGTATATATTTTAAAAGATCCCTCCAATAGTAGTTTTACAAAGCTGACTTAGTAGTGTTGCACAATCCATAAACCAGAATCCCAGTACACTTCTCTTAATACAAATACCACAAACTTAGTCCTTATAGACTACATTTTTGAAAGTTGACTTACTCCAAAATTACGTCTTTTTATTTACACGGTTTAGTAAATTCATACCACTTCTTAAAGTGTCTTTGGCTGTATCTAGACATCTCGCATCGACTTTTTCTTTTCATGAAATTGATAATGTTTTTGCTAAGTGAATTTCCTGGACTTGGTTGCAGTGTAATAAAATAGATAATCAAGGTGTTATAAAGGCATGCCACCAGAGGGATTTGGGATATATCCTACAGCATCATCGGTCATAACAGAACAAGTGTTAAGCTGCTTGTATACAACAAATCTCAAACTTTTTAGTGTAAATTGGAAATACACATTTTTTTTCCACAGGAAAGCCTGATACTTCTTGTATTATCTACCTGTGTATAAGCATACACATATTCAGCCCCCAGCCTATAAATGCTACATGAAGGCAGCTCTATAGCTTTTGTGTGCATTATGTCTCACAGGGAAGTTACCTGTCATAGTACACGCTCCCTGATGAATGTATCAGCTGAGCAATACAGCAAAGCTCAAACATTTAAGTTGTTTAAGCACACAAGGTATCTCATTCAGCTCACTGAAGGTGAACATATGTAGGAGCCATGTGCTGGGCTAAGAATGCCTCCTTGTGCTACTGTTTATGCATTGGCTACCTTGGTATTTTCACAGGAATGTTTACTCTGTCACCTGACTACAACTTTAAGCATTTTTCAAAATGTTTTTTATTCAAACTATTTCTGTCAATATTAGTAAAATCCTCTTTTAGTCTAATCCTCAGGTCACCCTGGCTGGATGTCTCCTCAGGAATCCATCCTGCACTTTTGACTCTTCCTCAGTGAGGGGAGAGCAGGCAGATGGAGTTCAAGTGCAACCACTGTGCTGCTGCCTAGCACTCTCCTGCTTAAAGAGGCTGGGCCTGAAACAGCTTCAAAATATAAATCAAAATATATGAAGAAATAGGGTCCTGTATGCTACCTATCAAACTAAGTACTCATCCTCAACAGATCTGAATATGAGGATTCTGGTTTTGTCTGAAGAAAAAGTATCGCAAGTGAATGGTTCGAAAACCTAAGAGCCTTTAAAAAGTCCTAAGTTACTTTAGAAGGAGGCAAGAGCAAATAGCACCTGCATATGTGGCAAACAGAATAAAAAACTCAGTCTCAGAGTTAGAAAAAATAAAAATACCATAGAACTAGTGGCGCTGTGTGGTGGGTAAAGGGCTATTACTAGTTAGCATCTGAACAAAAAGATCTTTAAAGAGAGAAATAAATGGAAGCAGCAGCAAAATTCCACACAAAATTATGAGGCATCAGTCTGACACGTGTTTGGCACTCACCTAACTTTGTCTGCACATTTTTTTCCTTTCCCTGTTTAAATTCTATTTTGAATATAGGGTTCCTGCCAAGGAACTTGTTAAAAATGTTTATAATGAGCACAGCGTGGTTTTTGGGTTCTGTAAACAAATACCTCTTTAAAGTTGTACATCACTTCAGAGACTTAAGATTCACTCGTCAAGGAAACCCAGTGTTTTCTTCACTGAAACTTTGCTAGTTAGACTTTTCTAAAGAGGGCATACCAACTTTGATCTATAAGCTGTAAAAAGCTGAATTTAAGAGTAGGAAGATGATAAAACACTTTCCAGAATTTGAGTGTCAAAAATATTCTTGAGGGGGATGTATGTGTTTTTGTGCGTTTTTGTGCGTGATAAGTAATTTTCTAGTTATATTGAATAATCTTAGTCCACAAACATGGTTCTAGGGCAGATGTCTTAACATTTTGATGCTGCCTTGCCCAGGGGCCACTGCTAAGAGGCTTGTTGCAGCCTAACGAGGTGCTGCAACATTCTTTCAGCCATGGGTCCCAACATCGCTGCAACATATTGTCAAATAGGGAGATTGTGGCGCACCACGTTGACGGTACCCAAGCTACGCCAAAGCTACCCGTGGCCCAGCAAGGAGCTGGGTGCTGCCGCTGACCCCCATCTCAAGGCGTAGGAAGGACAACTCAGTACCACGCGGTTCTTGCAAGTCTTCACAGCCCAGACCTACTTTCAAGGCGCACGTAGCCGCGGGTGCAGCAGGTGCCAGCACAGCAGGAATGACACAGGAAAACACCACACCTGCTCACCAGCTACACACCCGAGACACCACGGGGAGCCGCAACCCCGGGCGGCGGCCACGCACCCACAGCCCACAGGGCCGTGCACGAAGCACCGCACACCCTGCTCAGTCAGGGGCCCCCGGGGCGACACGTGTTGGACCAGAACCGGCCCAAGGGAGCAGCACTCCCCGCACGGCGACAGGCGGGACCGAGGGTACTGCCGCCCACCACCCTGGTGTAGCAAAGCCGGCGGGCGGCAGTCCCCGACCTCGCCAGGTACCGGCACCCCCGCGACAGCGACCCCCACCACGGCGACCCCCGCACATCCGGGGCAGCGGCGGGGCGGAGCGGGGCCGAGCGGGGCGGTCACCGCCCCTTCCCTGGTCCCGCCTCCCCGCGCCGCCGCCGCCGCTGCCGCCGGTGATGGAGACGCGGCGCTGAGCGGGTCGGGCGGCAGCGGTGGTGCGCGGGAGAGCGGGCGGGGGCGCCGCCGTCGGCGGCAGCAGCGGGAGCGGCGGAGCGCGGGGCATGCGGGGCGGGCGCCGCCGGGGGGCTGCAGCTGCGGGCTCCGAGGCGCCGAGGGAGGCGGCGGCAGCGGCTCCTCCGCGGGGCTCCGTGTGACCGCGCCGCTGCGCCCGGAGCGCGGCTCCCGGCAGCCGCAGGAAGAGGGGGGCCGAGGCGGCGGCGGTGCGGCGCTGCTTCCCCGGCCGAGGGGCGAGGCGGCGAGCGGAGGCGCCGGCTCCCCGTGGCCGTAGCGGCCGCCGCCGGCAGCGCAGCGGCAGCGGCGGCCGCGCCTCAACTTGGTGCGAGGCAGCGGCCGCCGCGACGAGCGGGCGGAGCGCGGCTGGTCCCCGTCCCCGCCGCCGCCCGAAGGATTTACCCCGCTGGACTCTGTTCCTCGGGCGCCCGGTGACAGGCGGGGTCGGCGGAGCCCTTCGCCTCTCCCCGACGCCCGCCCTGCAGCGACGGAGAGGAGGGCCGAGGTGAGTGTGGGCTCCGGGCGCCTCGGGTTCCGCTTCCCCCCGCGCTGGGGCTCGGGGGAAGGGAAGCGCCAAGTTTAGGCAGCGCCGGGCTTCTTCCCTCTCGGTGAGTCCGCGGGGGAGCCGCCGCCTGGGCCGATCGCGGTTCCTCCGAGCGGAGTGGCCCCGCCGGTGCTGCCCCGGGGGCAGCCGCCGGGGAGGACGGGCACACACAGCCCGCGGCTGCCTTCCGGCGGCTCCCCGAGGTGCTCCATGGTCGGGGGAGCTGGGGACGTCCTGTTGCTGCGTCCAGGGGTCGGGAGCTGCTGTGTGTCAGCAGCCTCCGGCAGCGTGCCTCTGTGTGTGTGTGTGTGTGTGTGTGTACGTGTGTTTGTGCAGGGGGGGACTACCAGGGCAGCATCCCCGACTCTACCTCTGCACCGCTGTCATATCAAGTTCGTTCAGTTAATGTTTATTATGTAACATGTGACTAATATTTTAGACTTTCTCTTATCTGCTGGAATCCGGATCAGCCTTATTTTATTTCCTTTTAATTCATAAAGCTGAAGAAGGTCGGGGAAGCTAAGACTCTAATTCCGAGTGGTTGCCTACAGGAACTTAGTTTTCATGTGACTTTCCCCGTGTTAACAGAGGGTTACTACCTCCTTCCACTTCAAGAAAGCAGAAGTGTGTGTCATCTGCCTTCTCCACCTCCACTCCCCTTTTATTATTAAGTCCGGGCAAGTTTCTTTAGGTCCTACTTGGTTTCAGCAAACTCTAGGACCTGCTACTTTGTAAACTTACTGGGTGAGATACTGAAATAGAAACTGATTTTTGTGCAGCAGCTGCTCAGAGAAATAACTTTTACAGCTATGAACAGGAGTGAAACAGTCTCTTCTGTTTATATAAATGATGTTGGCACTACATGAACTGTAAATGAACATAGCCAACAGCTGTGCAAACCAAAACTATGTAGCTAACCATGTATTATTATACACTGCTGATCTCAACTTCGCTTCTTTGCAAAGGCATTCAAGATCATGCTACTCTGAACACTTGGAACACCACAGAAGTTGTTTTTCTTGTAAATACAAAGGATTGCTTATATTGGGAGAGCACTTTACTTTCTAGTGCCAGCTTCATCATTTTCTGTGACTTGGAATTTTGTCTCTGTCCTCCTGTGATACTAGCCTGTTTTTTGAGTGGTATTACTAGCACTCTGAGTTTGATTTTGTTGCATTTTATTAGCCTTACCTGTGAAACATGAATGCACATCAGAGGCAAATATTGTCAAATAGGGAGATTGTGGCAGCATGGTCATCTTAAGAAAAATGATACAAATGGTACCTGGCAAGGACACCACTCACAAGCCACCCTTGAGATCAAGGTGATAATGACAACACATGGACTATTACTGGATGCTGTCTGTCTGTTCAGAACTGTAAGCTGCATGAATGAGTATACCTTATTCCTCATATACCTTGTTCCTTTAGGAATAGGGCTATTCAAAGACACTAATTAAAGTCATGGAAATGCTTTAAAAATACCATGTGACAGTCATTGCATAGCCTAGTGGTGAGGTGGTACTGTTACACTTTTATACAAAGATTTATTCCTCCCCCCTCATCATCTCATATTGGATTTTTTCAAATAAGTTCAGGAATAAGCTATACAGAAAAAGAATGGAGGTAGTTTAGAATAAATTTCATTGCCAAAATGCTGCTTTAGTGAATAGTACCCTGCTGTCTTTGTTGCACGTGTCGATAACCTATATGTTAGCTATAAACTTGTTAAATATTTTTCTTTTTTTCTCTCACAGAAAGAGCATAATATTTGGGCTGAGAAGAAAATGTAGCTCAAGGGACACTCATCCCAATATAGGGTACTTCCAAATACTTAAATTCTTTGAATGCAATTGACATTATGTTTAGTTCAAGAGGCAAGAGATTATTGACAGATTTTGCCTTTTATATTTGTACTGATTTTTTTAATTTTTATTTTAGGGCACATAAGTGTCAGATTATCCACCTAGCAGAGAAGTTTGATTCACAGGACCAAAATGGTATGGTCTTTGGCTCTGCAGTCTTACCCAGCCTGTGTCTTTAAGTGGCTTCTATGTGGAAGTGCAGGAAACACCTCTAGATGCAAGTTGACCTGTATTGGGAACTGTCAATACTTGTAAGGAAAAGGAATAGCCTACAAATTTAAATAGAAATATTTGTTTTGTGTGTGTGTGTGTAAGATGCATTAAAATACCTTTTAGCAGTTATTGTGGTGCTGTTTCATACCTAATCAATCACTTTATCAAGAATTTTGGAGTTCTTTTATCCATCTTAAATTATAATCAAAATCTGGAAGTATGTAGTGCTGTCCTTCGGGCCATGTTATAGTGCATGTTTTTTCATTCCAGCGTTACTCTTCAGGATCTTGATTTTTAAAGTTTGTTTGGAAGGTAGTGTTTTTGGTGCCCCCCTCCTCCCTTGCATGGTCAGCATGGTGCTTTTAGTATTGCAATTGTGGCACTGGGGTTTATCTGGAATTCATCTGGATGAATAGCTCATGACAGATAGAAGTGTTAAAGGAGGCAAATGTTGAATGTTTCTTTTATGGTATGGGTCTTGCACCAGAGCTTAATAAAACTAGGCTTGGATCCTTAAATGGGATGTTCCTCATCTCAGTCCATTTTTTTGTCTTCCTTTGAATATTGACTGATTGTTTATAATAAAGATGCACTAGAGATAACTTTGAATATTTAATTATGCATTGTATCAAAATAGCATACCTTTGAACTCTATACTTCCCCCTTTCACTGAGCAGCATCCTTATTTCTGAGGATTAAGCTATTTCCCTTTTGCTTACATTGTTTAGTCTTTTTGTAACTGTGGTTTTTCATATTTTGCTTTGTGAATCTTTGATTTCTAATTCTTCACCTGATCTTACACTGCAGCAGCCTTTTTCAGGTAACAATAAAGAATGAAGCATTAGTTTTATTAGAAGATACCACAGTTTTGCTAATGCTTGCCACTGCTGCTTTTGAATCTTGATATTCTTAATTTTCTACTGCAATGTTCTCATGTTGAGCAGAGATCTTTCCTGAGTTCCACAGGGATGCTTGTAATCCTCTTGTTTATACTAGGCCTACTTAATTTGGTAGGTTGCTGACTATACTAATAATTATTTAAGTTGCAGTGACACTTCTGCATTTATTAACATGGAATTTTGTCTGCCACTGTATTATCTGTACATCATGGTTGATTAGCTTCCAATTGATTACAGTTTTGGTCTTATATACTTGACTAACCTATACAAGTATTAAGTTTTCTACTTTCTTTTTCAGCTCATTAATTAATACCTTTAAATGTTGCTTGCTTTATGGATCCTTGAAGCATCCTGTTGTTAACCTTTTGCCGTGTTGACGTTTGATTACGTATTCATAGTCCAAGCTTCCTGTTTCTTAGGTAGGAATAAAATATTTAAAGCAAAATGTAACTGGAATCTGCAAAATATATCTGCAGTGTTGAAATCATGGCTTTTACTCAGCTGTTAGCATCAGGTCTATTCTTGACAGAGGTATTCTAAATTTAGCATTCCAAAATAAAATGTTTTAACTGTATGCTTGTCACAAAAGCACTTTGACACCATCTTCCACTGACTCTGGCAAAGCATTTTTTCCCATTTATGGCCTTTCTAGCGAGCTTAATCCATTATGTGAAATCAGCCCATTGTAAAAATCAATGGAATTGATATACTTTTAGCTAATGTATTAAAGAGCTGGCTAACTGCACTATTATTCACTTTCTGATTGCTTAAATACGGTTTTGCACTATGAAATATGAAGGTTCTTAAGCGGCATTTACTTTCGGCTAAATTGGAATCTTGTGACTTTGAGCACTGCATAAATATCTCACGCATGTGCTGTTGTAGTAACTCCCAACTCATTGAGGCATTCTTACCATTGGGTTCACATAAAGGTCTTTTTATAATCCACGAGAGAGAATTAACTTGAATTCTGAAGACCTGGACTATTCACATTACTGGATAATGGTTTGTAGTTTCTTGTAGGAGATAAGATTTTGATTCCTTGTGTCTTTGTTTGAAGGGCCAATGGAACTGTGCAGTCAACGTTGAAAGATGTGTCTAGTTGATAACCTCAGTTGTCACTGAAAGCAAATGTACTTGGAGACCTGGTTAGTTAATAAAAGGTACCCTTGGCAAGATAGTCTCCCAAGATTGTCCCTTGACAGAATTTACCACCCTCGCTTTTGTGATCGAGTGTTTTATTTTCAATTATTAAAAAAACCCCACATAACTTTTTTTTTCCTTTCACTTCTTCTGCCTTTAAGTAGTAGGTAATTGTGGTATGGAACTTGATTTGGAAATAGCTTCAAAACTTTTTTTTTTTGCCAAGGTATTTGGTTTTGACACTAGAGTAGTCAGTTTTGTTTCTTTGGAATTAAAAAGTTTTCCTCAACAATCAGAGCTTTGTAATGGTGCCTTTTCACTGGAATCTGTGTTTAATGACCACAGCAACTCTCATTGATAGTTTCAGCTCATGTGTTTTTCCTTTTTTATCAGATGTTTTCCAGCATTTAAAAGAAATATACAGGTAGGGATATTGAACAGTGGGTTGTGTTGCTATTCTGTGTAATCTCATGGTGCTCAAGACATTTCTTCTTGTTTTCCTATGAGAAGTTACTGCTAGTGAAGAACAGTATAAAGCAGCAGCAATTTGCTGCTGTGGAAGTTCAGCTCTGGGACCAGCTGATGTACAGCTGCTGTGAAATTCATTCCTAATTAAGGAGGGAAGTGTTTTCATAATTTTTTTTTTCCTGGTGCCATGCTGGTATCAACTTTCAGAAACTTATACTCTGTTAGAAAACTTATCCAAAAGATAAGCCAGTTCAGTGTTTTGTTGTCTAGCTGAAAGAGCATTAGCATCCTTTGTAGGCAGAATGTATGAACTGCTCTTTTATTCTATAATTCTCATATTACTTTGTAAGACTTTGTCCTGTAAATTGTAAGCCAGTGTAATATCGTAAATGTTTTGGTAAGTCTACTTTGTTTTCAGTAGTACTAGTATTGGTTAAGCTGTACAAGTGTTAGAATCTCTAGGAATTATACTTTCGGTGGAATTTCTTACGGTAGGCAAACTCTTAGCATTTTTTGTAGAAATAGTATTTCTTTGAAATGGGATGCAGTACCATTTTCATGCTGAATACCAATATATCTTCATATAAGGGAGTTCCTGTTGTGTAAATGAAGTCATACAACAAACTTTGTCATCCTGGTTAAGTGGAACAATTGAGTCAGGATGATATTCAACATCCAAGTTGCTTGTGAAAACTTGTTAAAGGCAAGCAAGAGGGTATGACATGTTCCTTGACTTTTTATTTTTATAGTGCATTAGAATAGACTCCAGAGTTTCAGCTGGTGCTTCCTGTCAGCAACAGGAATGATGATAATAACACAGTGCATAAATATCTCACAGTAAGTAGTTCTACAGAAGGCAGGAATACTAGCCTCATTTTGTAGGCACAACATGACAACATTTATAGGTTGGACTTGATGATCTCAGAGGTCTTTTCCAACCTAGCTGATCCTGTGATTCTATGACAAAGGCCAACAGAACCTGAAGAACTTGAATCCCAATCTGTTTTCTTTTCCGTAGCCACAGGTCATTGTTATCTTACCTTTTTTCATACCTTTTAAGCTTGTGCTCTGTATACTAGCAATACTTTAGTGCAAATTGTGGATGATAATTAGAATTATGCTGAAAATTAAAAGGAAATTGATAATGCCAGATTATTCCAGGGAGAGGGAAACAAATTTTGGGGTTTGGGGCTTGTTTTTTTTTTTTTTTTTTTTGTCATTTGTGAGGAACAAACCAGGGGATGTAAGGAAAAAACCAGGGGATGTAAGGAACAAACCAGGGGATGGGAATACTGGTAACAGGTCGGAATCACTTGTCAGTATGTCGAGAGAGATTTGGGAGTGCTCATTACATATCTGAATTAAGTAGCGGACTGAAAAGCAGAATGAGAAATTGAAAAAATGACCATGGACGTCTGTAAAGAGAAAAAGATATTTAGTGCTGGTCTTAATCAGATGTCTCCACTACAGTGTTTTAAAATGGGTTTAACTACTGTGGCCAGGATGAGCAAGGACTAAGATCAAGCATAAAGATGTCTCTCACCTCAATCAAAAGTGGATAACAAACAGATGTAATTTCATGTGATCAGTTCTTAACTTTGCTAGGTGATAAATTTTTTTAAAACAAAAAACCTAAACCAAATGTACATCTGAATCTTCAGATGGTCCAAATGCATATTAGTTGTAGGGGAAAAAATAGGACTGATCAGAGTTGTGTTTTCACTCGGTGACATTTATCAGTTTGATTACCATCATGAATAATTTAGCATTAAGAACAGCCCAGGCTCTTATGTGCATATCCTGTTCATTATGTTTCTGCATTAAATACATTCAAGAGAACATTCACTGGTGGGGCATTTTTAAAGTATCTTTAAGGACTCATTTAAGTTAAAATTAAACTAATGGATTTATTTAATTTTCAGTTCATTATGTACTCAAGGTAATTGGGATTGATACACTTTTCAAACACAGAAGCTGAATCATAATTCTAGATGCAAAAATCAGCCATAACTATTATTTCCAGACAATACTTCTGTAAGGAATTACTTCAGTTTCTGCTGATTAGAGTACTACCTTGAAGGTGCAGTTGGTGAGTTTGCCATAAGGAAGTTAAGGATGCATTTTCACAGAACTTTTTTTTTTTTAAGACAAGTTTGTGGTTTTAAACTCTATTGTCTATACTGTCATGTGAATGAAATAAATGTCTGCTGTCTTTATCTTTGAAAAATGGTTAAAGACAGCATACCAGAGCAGTCCTGTTTCAAAGAGATAACAGGTCTATTTAGAATAGCTAAGAAAACCCCTACCCCTGCTAGCAGCGTGTAACTTCGTTCATCCCTTTTCCAACATACTCTTGCAATTTTTTCTTCAGTACTCTCTGTTCAGAAGTTTAAGAAATATAGGTACTTAAATTAGTAACAGTTTAGTAAACCTGTTTTGTTTTCAGTCTTCGAATTCTGGAGCTAGTGCGGACATGTACACACAGCACACAACAAATCCTAAGCTTCCTAAAGCACACCAGAGGTACTATGATTTAAATACATTTATTTTAAATTTATATTTCAAGAAAAATAAAACTTGCCTCATAAGGCTCTCTGCCTGCAAGAATGGTTATAAAATTGAAGTATTTTTTTATGCTAACATTCCTAAATATTTGATTTTGTGGTTTATTTTTGTGAAATGAAAGTCTCAGAAGTGGCTCGAAAAATACAAAGTTGTTCAGTAACTTTAGGGAGTACAAAAGGACAGTACCACTTCCAGGAGCCTTAATATATGTCAAAAAATATACATTCTTTGTACCTTCTTACAATCTTTGAAAGGCATTCAGGTTCTTACCATGATCTGCTCCTTGCTCCAGTGCTGTTTGTGTATAGAAAGGGTTACAGATAGGATAGGAAAGTCCAGTAAGTTAAACTTGGGTTTGCTTGAGACTTAACTTTAATGTAATTATCTGTCCTCTTTAAAGAACAGCCTGGTAACCATTTAGAAATGTGGTCTGAGATAGCTGTGGGGAAAAAACTCCAAGCTACTCAGTGGTCCCTTTGCTTCAACTTCTGCTGTGGTTTATTTGGGTGCTGAAGTGAATAGGGAGAATAATGTGACAGGAAGGATGCCCACGAATTTTTCATTCTTTATAAAAGCTCAAGTTCCCTGCTAAAGCAGAACAGTGGGGCAGCTGCTGCTATGTTAGATGGCATACTCATCAGAAGTGTTTTAGTTTGGGGCTTTTTTTCAGCTTCAAATTCATTTTAACATATGGTATCACAGGTTTTATGAACATTGGACTAAAGTAGTTTCAAACTGTATAGATGACCATCATCTTTAAGGACAGCTTAGGCTGCACAGAATTAAATGGTTGATAATCTAGCCTTCAAAATAACCAATGTACTGAGAGCTTAAAAGTATTGTTAGTATAGCTTTAGAAAAAATAGTGTTCATTATAGGTTTTTTGTGCTCTAAAATCCGTGTTTGATGTTTGGCTGTGAATAAATTCATTGAATTGCTGGGAGCTGCATTAATATTTTATCAAGTCTAAAATAAGTTGTATGTTGGTAGTTAAAATACTACTTGGTTGTACAAAATGTTAAAGAATGAGAAAAAAATTGGTACCATAATTGTCCAATAACACTAACAGACTCATGCAGAAAATATTAAACAATTCATCAAGTCTTGTGAAAGTGTAGTTGGAAGATAGATACCTAAATATAGTACATCAGAATCAGAGTTACTGTGACAAGAGCATCTGAAAAAAGTCTTAACTTGGATGCTTACATATTCAAAAGGCATATTGTACAGTTTTAATTTTTTTCCCTTTTTTTTTTGTATTACAAATTCAAGTGCTTTTTATTCACAGAAATCTGCTATAGTGTCATCTCATCAAATGAAAAAGGGTGTTTAAAAACATGAACAATTCTAGGAGTCTAGTGAGAAACTAGATCTGGTTAAAATATTTTAATACAATGAGCAGATTGTGTATGCAGAATCAGCACAAAACTTTTTTTCTCTAGCAAAATATACTTGTCAGGCTCTATATCTAATTTTGCACTGCACTTCTAAATCATAAAATCTTTATATCTGCAGCAGTTAATTTAAAAAAAATTAAGGTAACCAATTCCCCAAAAGAAACAAAGTAACCTTGTATATTGAATTTGTTAAATCTTTAAAAAACTAACTCTGTAAAACCCAGAAAACCAAGCCCCTTGTTTACTAGGCATTATTTTCATTCTTTCCTTCCTCATGTTTCTCTTTTAGTTGCTTTTGGATATTGCAGAGTTCTCAAATCATATATTTTTATTTTGTCTTTCCATGTCCAGGAAAACTAATCACTTTTCTGCAAGCAGCTAATGCTTGAAATCTGCTGCGCGTAAAAAACCAATTGACCCAATCTCAGCTGTGATCTGATTCACAGAAGTACAACAATATGTAATTTGCTTCCTTTGGATCATATCAAAGCTTTCTTATGCAGTTTTAGACTATCGTGACTATTCATTTTTTCCCCCCAAAATTGTGCTTTCTCAAACACAGCAAGAACTTCTAAGAGCTGAAACAATAGTTCCTCTTTATTTCACGAGTGTTATGTATATTTGAAAGGCATCTAACAACTCCTTTTCTAACCACATTTTCCTTTTTGTTGAAAACTTCATAAAACATCTTGGCTTCTGCCAGAAAAACAATGCCTTTTATTTTATTTTTTTTTATGGAATACCTCATGTTGCAGTAGAGTTCAATAGCAATGAGTTGCAGTCACTAATTTCCACTAGCCCAATAGTTTGGATCACTAGCACTTTTAAACAAAGAATCCACAATGGAATGGTTTTTAAGATGAACAGGCTTTCTTTATTATCACTTCTATGCAGAAGAGTTAAATAGCATGCAAGTCAGGCACTGATTTCCAAGTCAGTTTCCAAGACCTTGCAATCTTCATAGCTAAATTTTCAACTCCACAACTGTAAAAATATTTGATACCAACTTTCTTGTAATAAAATCATCTTTTATTGCAGATGCTAATGAAATTATGATTCATTACTGCTTCCATCTGCAGGGATGAGCGGTACAGTATATTTCTATGGAGCAAACCCAAGAAGAATTTCCCATTATTCTAAGAGACTGCTTCTTTATCTATCACTTGTAAAATGTTTGCTAATTGTTAGTTTGAAACAGTTCGTATCAATTACTGTTGTAGCTTACCATCTTAAGTTTTCCATAATTTGTGATTTCTCCATTTCTGCCATTTGTTTGGGTGTAACATTAATTTTTATTCAGAAGGATGTGGTAATGATTCAAGAATGAGAGTGGAGAAATGTATATGAAAGAAATCAAAATAATAGAAATTGCTAATAATTTGGGTTCTTTGATACATAGTTTCACATGTCTTAGAGACCTGGGTTCTGAAAATGAAGTTCAGTGTTTTTAGAACATCATCACTTTTAGTGTAACTCAAGTATTTCCAAAAAAAAAAAAAAAAGGAAGGAAATTACCTCAAAGTTAGCTGTTAGTTAGTGTTTTTCTTTGCATGCCAGTTTTTGTTTGCATGCCAATTATTTAACATAATTTAATTTACTAGAGATATTTCAATGTATTTTGAATAATGTAGAGTTTCTTTGTGTTTTAACAATGTATCAAACTGTTACATAAAAAGGTAAACTAGAATATGCCAGGGGAGAGAGACAAGACTTCTTTAAGAGAAAAGTAATGACTCATTTTTGAAGTAAATTGAAATCTATTTATGGTCAGACATATTGAAGAGGAAATGATCACAATGGCCCAAGTGACAAACTCTAAGTTTAAAATTTCCATATCCAAGTCTTAGGTTTGGAGGAAAAGGAGATTAGTTTCGCTCTTTGGTGGTGTCTGGAACTGCTAATACTCTTGACATCATGAAATTTGTAATGCGCTAAGCAGTCACTTTCAGACACAAAAAGGAGAAATTTAGACAGTCTTATGCAAACTTGTTGAAGAATTATTTTCCTTTTCCAAAAGGGATTTATTTCAGATGGAGGGGTAAAAATTATAAAGTATTTGTAAAATCTTGAGTGTTTATGGAGGAACATAACTGGAAAACTAGGGAAATTTTAAGACACTTCTATCTTAAAACTGTGTATATATCTGAAAATCTTTGTATCCACTGTAAATGAAGGTTTACTGTTTTCTGTTTAGCTTCAAAAAGAATGTTTAAGATTTTTATTTTTTTTTCCATGCATACTTCAGGAGAGAGGAAAGTTAAAGACAAAACTTTAATACACAAAAAGTGAATACACAGAACTTGAAAGCATTTGGCTTTGATTGCATCTGTATGGATCAAATGTCCAGTCTTCAAGTGATGGGAGGGGCATTTCCCTGACTGTACCAGCACTGGCTTGGGTTCTGTTCTCTGCCTGCAGTTTGTCTGTTTTCTAGTCGTATGTCAAATATGATGACGACATGCCCTGTGGTCGTCGTTCTTGTAAAACCTAATAGTGTTAGTAGTTGAATGCTTGCCCCAGTCAAGGCAACAGAAATTGCTTTGGCTGGAGAGAAAAAGTTGCCTTTTTGAGACAGTTTGATCTCCTGCTCTGTTTATCCTCAGCCCTCCATCATGCTTACTTTGTGCTACCCTTCTCCTCCAATTTTTAGACTGCTTGTAGTAATACTTAATGGGCAAAAATCCCTAAAATATTAAATTGGCACAGGTTTGGAGAAAATTGATCCTAAGGAAGAAAGGCAACTCAACATTTACCAATTCTTTTCTATCCTGCCAGTTCACCGGTGAGCCGAGCTTTTCTCTGAGCAGATGGCAAACCTAAACCTTGGAACAAACCCTGGCTTGTGATGCCTCTTACTGATTTAGTAATTAAGAGACACAGGGAAGAGATCATAGTACTGTGTGGGGAATGGACATTTTAGAGGTGGAGGAATAAAGGAGAGCTCATAAGGGGCAGCAGCAGGGTGCTGGGGTTATGGCTGTCTGTGGGAGATCAACCCCAAAGTTCCACTTTCCACAAGGAAGCATAACTTGTTTTAACAAGGGCTGTTTGCAGATAGACTGTAATTTATTTCTAAGGATCAACATAACACAGACATTTTTTTTCAGTGTGCTGCAGCTCCTACTGCAGTTGGTTCTTTTAAATTATATAAAGGTAGCCAGCTGCTGCTACAGAGTAGTTTTTTAGAAGAACATAGTGGTAAAAGTTAATCCACTTTCCTTGCATTAATGAGTAGTTTGTCAGTTCAGTATGATTTTACCGAATGTGTTATTTTCTTATTTTTTTATTTTTAATGGGAGTAGTTGAAAGCTGCTCATAGAAAATTAGCTTTTAAAGTGGCTATTTTGTAAGTGTAACATCTCTTCCTCCTCTCTTGGAAAACCAAAGAGGAGAACAGGAGAACAGACTACAGACAATTCATACATGTAAAGTATGAACAACTCTGTTGTTCGTACATGTAAAGTATGTAAGCTGATGTAATTAGGGAGAGTGATAACCTAGGTTATTTCCTTTCTGAATTGCATGAGGAAAAGGAAAGAAAGAATTGCAATTTACTGCAATTTTCAAATTGAGTTGTTGGATACTTAATTATGACCTTGTATCTTTGGTGGACGTGTTCTACGCGTTCTGGGTAGCATCACAGAAACTATTAGGAAAGACTTCTTACGTTGCAAATAATAGTATAAACATGATATTCTCTCACTTTTCTGAATGAATGCTACTAGATGATATGAGGTGATATGATTTTAAACTTGACTGTTGCTAAAGTGAAGTGTTAATGTAAGAATGGACATACTTTTAACATCATTGTCACCTACCCTGCCTCTGCTTTAAGAAGTAAACCAAAATCTGATAATGAGACATTGCTTTGAAAACTATTACAGAAGTAAATTGCCTCAAAGAGCAAATGTTTAAGAAAAATTGGGACTGGATAGCATAAGTGGTGTTACCAAGCATCTTTTAGTGAATAAAAGTAGTTGAGGGTGGGTCACAATTAGAGGCTTCAGTAGCATCTGAACAGGTTTTAAATAGGAACTCTTGTACACAATCCTTTTGATGAGATTAAAGCTGTGATCTCCAGCCTTCCCTGGACAACTGCACTGATCAATGTGATGGAAGTAATGACATCCACCTTTTCAATTTTTTAATTTATTGCAGCTGCAAACAGTATTGAAGAGTCTCCTGGTCAGTGCTTTGTCTAAAGGCGTTGGGGGGCTCAAAATGAAGGCAAACAGGAACTGGGCAACATAAAAGCTGTAGGAGAAGAGAACAGAAGAATTGGCAAGAGAGAATAAAATGTAAAAATTTTGCCATATTTAAATCGCTAAATAGTATCTCCCTATTTCTTTTGTCAAACAGTGACAGTTGTGGAGGTGTAGCAAGCAGGTTAAAGTTTTGACTAGCATGATTTGCCTGTCTAGCCAATCTCACAGATGATAAAATCAGTTTGACCTTCTTCCTTCCTGCCCCTCTTGACCCTGACAAGGGTAAAATTTTCTCTTGACATAGGATTTAGTTTCCAGGAAAATACCAGTGAGATCTTTACAAGAAATAGGATGAGTTTATATACCCCACTAAAATGTAGAATAGACACACTATCTGCTTTCATTTACAGCGTAGGGCATACCACTATAGGCCTGAGATGTGTTGGAGTAATTGTTTGGGAGGTAGATGTCGTTGATGTATTTGGATGTGATGTCCTTTGAACAAGAAGTTATGTGGTAGTCCAAACCATGGACCATATATAAAAAGTTAGGTGTACATGTCCTGTAAATACTTGTGATTTTCTTTTTTGTACATATAGTGAAGATAGCTCTGAACTATAGTCTTTTACGAACCTTTTTTGCCATATTCATTCTTGATGAGTAAGCAGAATGTTGTTGTTATGGTGTGGAAAACAAAATTGAATTTTCCATTCTGTATGTAATTTTTCCATGAATATGGAATGTTGATAAGGCTTTTGCTGAAAGGATCATATATAAGTCATCATATTTTTATTTACTTACTTTCTGGAAGTGTGTAACACTTTTGGGTGCAAATCTAAGAGCAATACTGACAAATCAGTGGTTTGAGCACACTTGGTTTGTATAACACTTCAGCTTGCAAAGCAAATAACCATTTGGTTCTCTTTTGAAGCTGATGAAACACTTGAGCTGCTACTTATAAGTTGGTTCTACTTATTTTCTTTCAACTTAATTTGAAGCTAAATGTTCATATGTCATATCATAGAAATCCAGCTCACGTATTTTGACAAATGGATCGTCTTCTCTTTTGGTGGGAGCTTCACAGGGAGGTATTTGCAAGCCCCAAGTTTTCAGTTGCTGAGGAAGGTCTTAGAAATGCTGTTTCAGCTGGTACTGCTTCTTTAGTTTGATGAATTGAATTTGAGTCTTTAAAAAACATACTACATTTCCTAACGTATACAAAAAAGTTAGTTGATACTTTCCACCTGAGGAAACGTTAAGAAGTTGTTTGCTAAGCATATGACTTTGTCAAACAGTTGAGCTGAGAGCTGAATGAGTTGAGAGGCTTTGTTTTGGCCTGTCACGAGGTGTGCAAAAGTGTTGAAAGCTCCCTGCTTGCTTTTCTGGATGACAAGTTAAGCATTTTGGATAAGTTGTTTAAGACAGTGTAGTACTTCCAAAGATTTTTCCCATAAGGAATAAAAGTAATTCAGTGTTGATTGAATAAAAGTAGTGAATTCATTTTTTTTATTCCTTCTAACTGTATTTTTAAAAGGTGCCTTCTTTCATTTTGATGCTTGCTGAGGTGTCCTCTAGTATAGTATACCTGCTATCAAATAAAATGTTCATATTTTCTTCTTCTGTAAGTCGTAGTTCTCTGTATCCTGACCTTCTTTTCAGTATAGCAAGTACCTAGCCCTCTTGTTACATTATTTTGTCTTTAGTAATTTTGGTTTTAGGGGCTGATTAGAAACCAAAACATTCTGCATGTTTTCATATTGCTGCCTAGCTTTTGATGTACGCTAGGATGAGCTTCTATATGGAAGATTACTGTTTCATCCCATTTTGGAATATTCAAATGAGAATTATTCCTCAATCCTGAATCAGTCAGGTGTTTTAGGGAAGCAAGGGTTCATATAACTGGTGTCTTTCCAGTTACTGAAAATGCTACATGGTCGAATTCATATCTGAATAACTGATAGAGATTTCCAGTAATGCAAGTTTCTCAGACCCTGAAGCATTCTGCCAGGTATCAGATTAATAATCCTTCCCACATGATGTTATGATTTAATTCACAATGTTTTCGGGCCAGCTGCTAAAGAGATGTTTAAATTGAGATGAAAAATTGATACAGAATAACTGAAAAAAACCAAAGAATTGGAGAAAATAGAAGACATAATTACCACATAGTAGTGGTAATTATGTGATTTAGTGAGATTTAGTGTAAGAACAGTGGCAACTCTCAAAGTTTAGGAATTAAGTTGTTAGCTTAGTGAGCATGCCAGTCTGCCACTGTTGCTGAAGTAAACAGTCTTTTCCTGGCCATTCTTTCCCTTCCTTAGGCATGTACTGTGAAATAGATGGCAAAATTTTCTGGAGTGCAGTATATATCTGTGCTGAATTAGCTCTAACCTGTACCCAAATGAGATGTCAGAAAGGAGCGTGGAGATAGATGCTTAGGGACTAGGGGACATTGCCATGCATTCCTTGAGCTGCAGTGCTGATTTTCAGTATTCTTGACTATTTTTTTCCTCTTATTTTAGGCATGATGTATATGTAAACTGCATACCTTGTTTCCTGCATACCAAAGTATCTTCTGGGTTCATGCTTTTAGAAAGAAAGACACTGCAAACAGCTGGCTGACTCAGCAGTTAGTAAACCAAGTGAAACAGGATATTCCTAGGAAGAAACCTTAAGGTTTGCAGCATGAATTGGGAAACTGTATGCCAGATTGCTGCTTTGCCAAAGGCTGCATTAAAACAGCAGTGCTTTTTTTAGAAAAGCTAATTCATTGGCTTATTGTCGCAGTTTCCTCATCCTTGTTATTACAGTGTTAATAGCTCTCAGTATTCTGTTTCAACTACCTGTTACTGATTTTACAGAAAGGGATAAGAAAGAAATTAGGATCCATATTACTAACTGAATCCATTGTTTTGGAAACTTGGTAACGTAACGTTTCCTGTGTTCCTTTGTGGTAAACAAAACTTCCTGAATTAAGGTCCATTATCTCACCTGAATCCAGAAGGAATTTGTCTGCTTTATTCTACTTAGAAGAATGGATTTTTTTTTTTGTTTGTTTAAAGTGATCTTCCTACTCTTGCAAGTGAGAAATGATAGTCATTTGTCAGTTCAGCCAAATTTCAGATACTGTTGCAAGTAGCAGAGCTTTGCCTGGAGGCAGATGCATGTATCCAAAACTAGAATTTCTGTGGGAGGGTTAGTATTTGTGTATGAAGACATATGTTCCGTCAAGCAGTTTGTTGGTTTGGGTACGTTTTCTCCTGGTGACACTGACAGACAGTCTTACTGAAATGCTTTAAATCTGGCAGAAGGCCGAAACCCATTCCCTCTTCATTTCCATTTATTTCCCTCACCACAAAATTTTGGTTTTAAATAGAACATTAATATTTTTAAAGGACTGAGTCCCCAGGCTAGACTTTTTCCTACGGGAGGTTCTATGTATTACTTCTGTGCCCTAGGCTAACTTCTTTCTAAAGATTTACTTTTATGTACTGTAAACTTAACTGCTCCCGTAGTTAAAGTCCTCCTAATAAACAGTGTGTTATTTTGGACTTTGGAGTTATGATATGCTTGCTCACTTTTTAAACAGCTGTGTCTAATATTTCCACTATTTACAGGGGGACTAATGTTGTAATGTGTGATAATATTGGACTTTGTAACAGCTTGTGGACAAGAATACAATTTTCTCATTTTCCTCTTTGATTAACAAGTGCTAATTACATATTGCAGGAGACTACTTCCTTTTTGATTTGTGAGCGTTTTTTATGGTTTCATTTGGTTCCTAAGTCATTAAATATATAAACAGCCTTTTTTAACTCTGTATACACCCACTAATGATTTGGTTTGGAACTCTAATATTTGTATTTCTTTTGCAATGAAGCTATAGAGCTGAATGGAAAATATTCTGTCTCTTATGCCAGAGTACTGGAAGAAATGATTTCTCAGTGTCTAAAGAGACATAATTGGATGTGTGGAGCAGTAGTTTTACCTAGGGGACTTTCTATCACTTTGCACTTTGTTTATTATCTTTGTGTGAAAATATTAATATCATTGAGGTCCTTTGTAAATGTTGAGAAGCACTGTGTAAATTTGACATTTGCTTTTACAAATTTACCAGTTGATTTATTTCAAGTACTACCTCTTGTGAATGTCAGTTCTTAGGATCTTGCTTGGGTACCTCCCCCTCCCACTTTTTTACACTTTAAGTAATGTGCTGCTTAATACTCTAGCAGTGCCTGCTATAATAATCTCTGTGTATGTGTGAACTCAAAAAATCTAAGCCTCTTATTAGAAGTAGAACATTCTGTAGTTCCCTTTCTCTGCATATAGGAGGATTGCTGTAACTTTATTATCCCACAGTGGCTTGTTACCACTTGCAAACTGAGTTCTTGGCCCATGAAAGGCAGAGGTTGTAGTCTTTTAAGCACCATTAAAGCAGCATATTTGAATGTTTGTAATTTCGAATCCCTCTGATCATATCTGAGGTAATGGGAAATATTTGTAGGTATTTCACTGTCTGTAGTTCCATTAGTAATTATCAGTGGAAATGGAGAACCTGGGTATGGCAATAAATCATGTACATTTTTTTCCCTAAACTCTGTTCTCCTGCACCATCCACCTGTAAGCTTTCCTGCTTTCTGGAGTGTTTGCATCACATCAGAGAAAGGGATGTTACAGAATATTCATTTGAGTATTAGACCTGAGAATATAGCAGACAGCTTTTCTGAAGCCTTCTGCTTGCTGTTGGAAGAAAGCATTGATCATAGGGCATGCAATTTTACAGAATGTAAAATTTATGAGGGCAGCTGTCATTGATTTTAATGTAATTATGTATTTAACTATTTTGTATTCATAATTTAATAGGATGTTTTTCCTCAGTGGGTCTGGAAACTTTTACTCTTTTCTGATGACTCAGGGAAGAGTAGAAAAGGTGAAACAGAAGGCACTATCTTCCTCAGTTGAAGGCATCCTCTGTTTGTTTGCCAGTGTTAGTGTTATGTACAATTTTTCTAGCAAAGAACAGTATTCAGAAAACAGAAAATAAACAACATTTATAAAAACTAGATGAAGAAATCCACTTTGTGTACAAAGCTGTGGACATGCACACACCTATATAGGTAGCTGGGGTTGATGCTGGTTGGCATGCAGGAGGTGCTGATACTTCTGCCTAGTTGCTACTGCTTGGTTTAAGGCTGTTGCCAATACTTGCACTTGCTGAGGAAGATGACTACATGAGCTGTTAAAGTGATAATGATCTGATTTCTCCTGAGCTTCATGTGATTTCTGGTAAAGAGTTGTCAGTGAGGTCCAAAGTCTGTGCTTTTTACACAAGAAATTTGTTGTCTGTAATGTCAGGGATATGCATCGGCTGCTGGTCCCACCTCAGTTCACATGAGCAGGGGGCAAGAGAACAAGACTGAAATTATTGCAGTATAGGAAGGTGGAAGTTTTGAGAGCGAAGTACAGCTCAGACTCTGTTTTCATAGCCTATTACAATAGAAATATTACTGAAAAACTAAACTACCCACTCTTTGTAAACAAACAATGCAAAAAAAAACTTTGGTTGACACTAAATCTTGATTTTTTGACTTCTGCGTTCCTTCATAGTAAATGTTTTGTAAACTGAAGGAGCTGAGAAGTGTCTGATGCATTTTGCACTGTGGCTCACATCCTCCATATGCACCCTTGCTGGTTGCTTTGCATACTTGTGAAACAATGAGGGTAGTGTTTCCTGGTGGCTGAAGAGAAGGTGCAGAGGGTGTCTGCCAGCTCACAGCAGTCAACACACAACTCTTTGTTGATAGTCCCACTGAAGGCAAGCGTGTCTGGATTGATGCTCCATGCTCCTACTTAAAGCTGATGTAAGTTAATGCTATCAAAATAAACTGCCTTTGCTGATTGCCTTACTAATGTTTTGCATCACAATAGTTTAAAGAATGGCAGCGGTGCTACTCGTGATTTGCAAATAATTTGGTTTTATGTCTTTCTGGAGAGCAGTTGTGAGGTTATGAAAGATAGCTTTTTTCTTTTTCGTGTTGAGCGATTCACCGTGTAGGTACGGTTTGAATTATGAAAAAGCTGTTTCTTGCAGTCCAAAGAGATTTAGTAATGATGCTGAATATGACAGTAGACACTTCACTGGTAAAAGCAGTAGACTGTCTTGTGTTTTTATTTTTTTCTCGTGCTTTCCAGCAGTGTAGTACTCTCAAGCAATGTGAAAATGAGTTTTGCAATGGTCTTGATTTGGGGGTGGGGGTTGGGGTGCATTTTACAGTTGATCTCTAAAAATCATGTTTACTTTAAAATACCTCTGTGGGTTCAGTCACTCTTGGTCCCTTTCATACACTTCTTGTGTTGCTTTGAGTCAGTGTCCCCAGAAGACAGGAGGAGCGGGAGGCCTGTGAGAAGAAGGTGCTGCTGTGTTGTTTGCATGGCTGTACTTGCCAGAATCATTGCTTGTTTGGTGAACAAGCTATTGGTCAAGGCCGAGAAAAGTAATGGCATACACTTTAGCTGTCAGTCTGATCAAAGTAAGTGTTAGCTCGTCAACTTTTTTCTGAGTTTTGGGAGATAGTATCATAGCAGTGTGTACTTTACACCTGTTAAACACATACCTGTCTTTATGGTTTTGCTGATTCTATTATAAAGGATATCTATGAATCTTTTTTCCTGACAAATTGCATGCAGGGAAAAAAACTTTGGATTGTCTCCATTAAGAATTGAATTCATTTTTTTCCTCTTGCTGTCTTTCTGTATAAGATAAAACCACGGAGACCTATGGAATAAAACTGTAGTGATTTTGTGCTGGTTTTTTTTAAATATTGTTGCTCACCTCAAGAACAACAGGTAGAAGATGTGGTTTTCTCAGTGTTATAAATCTGTTTTCTCTGGAGTTTAATGGCAGCTACTAACTTTTTTTCTCCTTTTCATGTTTTGCTGTTCACTTTCTTGCACTGATGTTTCCGACCACGTCCAGGGTCATACCACTGTACTGATGTGGTAGAAAAATAAGTTGAATCAGTGGAGTTGGCTCCATACTTTATGGCAGCTGCATGGTTTTTTGTGTGTGTGTAGGAGTGTCAGTGAATAAACAGCAGTTGATTAAAAAAGCTGGAAAGATAATGTATGAATGAAAAATCATACAGTCAATCCATATTATATTTAGGAAGAGGTGAAAGTGGTAAGTGGGGTGTTACAATTAGGAAAAGATACTGTGCAAAGATAGCTCTGCATGATTGCTGCTGTTATTAAATGTGTCAGAAGAAAGTTCTCTATATAATAGGAATGGAAATATTGAGGCTATTCAGTATAAACACTTGCTTGAATATGAGACAATTATATTTGCATTTTACAAATACTGTGACTGTGAATCTGGTCAGCATATTAGAATGACTGGCTAAAATTTGTTTAGGTTTAAATAAAAGCTCAGAATATTGGATTCTCCTGAAAAATCAAAAGCTTTTTTTTTTCAAAAAAGTTTTATTTCATTTTTAGGTTTTAGCTGGGATAGAATTAATTTTCTTTTTAGTAGCTAGTACAGAGTTGTATTTTGGATTCAGTATGAGAATAATATTGATAACACACTGTTGTTGTAGTTGTTGCTAAGTAGTGCTTACTCCAAGTCAAGGACTTTTTAGTGCCTCATGCTCTTGACAGTGAGGGGGTGCATGGCCAGGACAGCTGACCTGAACTGGCCAAAGGGATATTGCATATCATAGAATGCCATGCCCTGTATATAAACCGAGGGTGAGGAATCAGCCTGGAGTACAAATACAGGTTGGGTGGAGTATGGTTTTGTTGGTTGACAAGAAGCTCAATGTGAGCTGCAATGTGCCCTTGCAGCCCAGAAAGCCAACCATGTCCTGGACTGCAGCAAAAGTAATAGCAGGTCCAGGGAGGTGATTCTCCCCTTCTACTCTCCTCTTATGAGGCCCCACCTGGCATGCTGCAAACAGCTCTGGAGCCCCCAACATAAGAAGCATGTGCATCTGCTGCAGTGAGTCCAGAGGAGAACCACGAAGATGATCAGAGGGCTGGAACACCTCTCCTATGGAAGACAGGCTGAGGCAGTTGGGGCTTTTTTACAGGGGCATAGAGTGATAGGACAAGGGGCAGATACAGATTAGATATAAGAAAGAAATTCTTTACTGAGTGGATGGTGAGGCACTGAAACACGCTGCCCAGAGAAGTTGTGGATGCCTCTTCCTGGAAGTGTTTGAGGCCAGGTTGAATGGGGCTTTGAGCAACCTGTTCTAGTGGAATGTGTCCCTGCCCATGGCAGGGGAATTAGAACAGACCTTATAGATCATCTAGTTCCAATTCCAAACCATTCAGTGATTCTGTGAAGATTAGAAATGCATCATCAAGCCAGTATAACATCCTCTGCAACAGGAAGCTTGTGGACTGGAGAAAGCCACATGTGATACTCTTACAGAGTAAGAGGAAACATGGCCCAGATAAAAAAAGCTATTTTAGGATGTGTGTAAAATCATTAGGTTAACAGTAGCCAGAGGTTTTTTCAGTGGTTCAGTTACAGCAAGGAAAGCATATTGCATGGGGTTTTGTGTAGTTGTTTCAGCTTACTGTTCTTCTTCATGAACTGGGTAATTAGCATATGGTTATGAAATCTGAAGACAAGATGTATTTGGGAATAAATGCAGTTACACAAAGCTGGGATGGCAATTCAGGAAAGTCTTAAATTTTGGAAAGATAGCCTAAAAGAATGGGATGTGATTTACACGAATAAGTAAAATACTTTATGTTGAGGTCAAAATAAAATAAAATATGGAGAACAACTGTTTAGTTGTTCCTGCCATCCCATTCCTCACCACAGATTATAAAAGGAGAGTTAACAATGCAGAATTGTTCACAAAGAAGAGGTGTGTGTATGTATTGGTGTGACTAAATAATATAATGTGGAGGATGTGAAGTTGAACCTGTTACTCCATTCTGTATTGTGGAATTCAAGTACTTTTATCAGTTTTGGCCACTGTACTTCAAGAAAGCTGTAGGCACAGTTAATTTGCCTCAGGAGTGTAATGGTAATGACAGATGATTTAGAAAAGATGGCATGTGCAGAAGGAATGATTGAATTGGCATTTTTGTAACCCAAAGAAGAGATCAAGGGAGATCACAAGCTTTTAAGTGTGTGGAAGCTCACTACAAATAAGCAAACATCTCCCCTTGGTAGATGTGTCTTGCTTACTAACAGCAATATGGACCATTCACTGTGTGTCCTGCTCTCACTGTTTGCTTTTTAGTTTTGTGTTTTATGAGGGCTGTTTCTATTCAGTGTCTGGACAGCACTGAACAAAGAACCTGCCATCTTAGGCTCCTTTGAAAAGCTGTATGAGTTAGCAAAATTACTAAATAAGCATCTTCATCGAACCTGATAAGATGTATAGATAGATATATCAGTTAAAACTCTTGAGAAGATAGAAGAAAATTTGCTCCCAGATGCCAACCACTTAGCCAGTAACAGACTAGTTTTCCCATCTGTAAAAATGAATCATGTTGTCTGCCTCTGTACAGCACTTGAGCTTTACTGAAGAAAAGTAATACACAAAAAGCTAATTTAACATAAGCAACACTGACTTTTTTGGTGTGTGTATTGCATGTTACAGTGCAATGTGAAGAGTCTAGTCAGATATATCATGGAAGCCTGTGTTTAACCTTCATGAAGGCACCAACAAATTTGCTGTGATGAAGGTTGCTGTGATGATGTCATGATCTCTTATACTAACATATTCAGAAAGGAAACAAACATGATTTATGTTAGCTGCCCTGCTAGGTGTGTCTTGGATCATATTTTTCTGGCCATTGAAAGTTCCTTATTTTTATATGGTAAAAACTGGTATTGTTTCTGGGAGATCCTTAGCCAGTTCTTTTAAAAATCAGACTGTAAGCCACTTCTGCTTAGTATTCCTATTCTATCAGTATACTTTACCAGTATTTTGGTAATCTGTCCTCCAATGGAAATCAAAATTAGGAGTTGAGACATTTTCCCTTTCTACTTTGGTATGCAAATAAATGGGAAACTGCCAAGTACTATACTTACTTCACCTGCTTCAGTACTGGCATAATAATTTGTTTCAGAATAAGCAGTTGACAAACACCTTTTCTATCACTGCCAATCTTAGCTTTCCTTATCATGTACTTCCCCCATACTGTCATGTTGTCATAGTGTCAGCATCTTATTTTTTTTCTCCCTTGTACATAATTTTTCATCTGGACAGGTACATACAGCTAACAGTTTAAACAGGTAGAGCAATAAACTTGAATAACTAAGTAGGCTCATATATAATATGGCAAATACAAGATATAAACTCATATAATATATGGCAAATATTACCTAAGTGCTGACAAATTACAATTGCGTTAAAAATTGAACAAACCTCCTGTCTTGTCTGTTATGATATAATCTTTACTTTTCAGCTGCTTAGAATTTCCTTCAGACATTGCTGTATTAACTGGATAAAGGAAGGAATTCATTCAATATTGCTAAACAGATAAGACTTGGAAAGGCTCAGGCATCATTTTTAAGATGTCACTTTTTTTTTAGAAATGAAAAAACATTACTTCTTAAGCATCAGGTCTATGTTAGTATAATATCACAGGGTTTTTTTACAAAAGCTGTCATTATAAATGCTAATGTTTAACTTGTGGGCGAGAGATGAAAGAATGTAAAACCCCCTACATCTATAAACTTGAATATGTATGGCAAAATTTAGTCCAAAAGAATGATCGTCTGGAGAGCTGCTCATGTGAATGTGTGCTGTTGAGGAGGCTGTTTTCTAGCCTTATTGAGAACAATTCATAGTTTGTTGTGCTAAGTGTTCATGATTGGATAGAGGATGACATATATAGAACTCAAAAATAGATAACTGCTTATTTGGGAGGACAGGCAGTCCTCCCACTTAAATCATATCATCTGAAAGGCTAAAAAATGTTGATGACTTGTTCCACCTCTCCACTCTACCCTGCATATGTTGTTTTCCTCACAAGCTCAGTTCACTGCCTCTTTTTAGAAACAATCTTTGACTCCTTCTCCCTTGCGCAGGAATTTGGATTTTGAAATCTTTAATGTGAAACATTCTTCCCCTTCCACCTCAAGCTCTACCAGAGCTGAGCTAGGAACTTACATAAATTTCTGTTTTTCTTCTAGGACAGCCTTAAGACCTTGTGGTTGGAAGACCTCTTTTGCTTCTGTGTTTATGTCGGAATGTCCTAGGCCAGTCTGTTGCTCTATGGTTCCTGCCACAGGTGCTCTACAGCAATGGATTGGGATTTTGCCACCAGTGCTAGTGGACCATCCAGATGGCTGTAAACCTGCAGAGGAGGTTTGTAAAGAATGTATTGCAGGTATTTTTGATGCTTTGGTCAGATCTGTATGCTTTGTGCCTTAGAGCAAAGGGAACACTTAATGACTGCATATATACTACTGCTTTGTGATTGGATTATATTGGGTTTGTGTGGCAAGGTTTTGGTAGCAAGTTAGTTACAGAGGTGAATTCTGTGAGAAGCTGCTAAAACGAGCCCTGTGTCCAATGGAGGGACATCTCCAAGAGGGACCTGCCACTGGCAAGGCTGAGCCTATCAGTTACGGTGGTAGCATCTCTGGGATACGTGTCTAAGAAGGGAAGGAAAAACACCCTGCAGCTGAAGAGAGGAGTGAGAATATGTGAGAGAAACAGCCCCGCAGACATCGCTGTCAGTGAAGAAGGGGGAGGAGGTGCTTCAGACACAGAAGCAGAGATTCCCCTGCAGCCTGTGGTGCAGACCAGGGTGTAGGGTAGGCTGTCCCCCTGCATGCTACAGAGGCCCATGGTGGAGCAGATGTCCACCTGCAGCCCAGATGTCCCCATACTGCAGCAGGTAGATGCCCCAAGGAGGCTGTGACCCCATGGGAAGCCTACTCTGGAGCAGGCTCCTGTCAGGACCTGTGACTCCATGGAGAGACAGAAATGCAGGCTTGAACAGGTTTGCTGGCAGAACTTGTGACCTCATCGGAAGCCCACACTGGAGCAGTCTGTTCCTGAAGGACTGTACCCCCCATGGAAGGGACCCATGTTTGAGCAGTTTGTGAAGAACTGCAGCCTGTGGGAAGGACTCATGTTGCAGAAATTTATGGAGGACTGTTTCCCATGGGAACAGGGGTGAAGTGTGAGAAATCCTTTCCTTGTGGAGGAAGAAGAGGCAGAGCCAGAGTGTGATGAACTGGCTGTAAACCCCATTCCCTGTCCACCTGTGCTATTGGAGGGAGGAGGAGGTAGAGAAAATAGGGAGTGAAGGTGAACCTGAGAAGAAGAGAGAGGTGAGGGGAAGGTGTTTTTAAGATTTAGTTTTATTTCTCATTGTACCCTGATTTGATTGGTAATAAATGGAACCAATTTGCCCTCATTGAGTCTGTTTCACCTGTGATGGTACCTGGTGAGTGACCTCTCCCTGCCTTTATCTCAACCCAGGAGCCTTTTGTTATATTTTCTCTCCCCTGTCCAGCTGAGGAGGGGAGTGATACAGCACCTTTGGGCACCTGGCATTCAGCCTAGATCAATCCACCACATGCATATTCCGTACTGTACTGTTCCTTCAGGGTCCTGTTGGACCAGTTCAGTTGTCTGCAGCTATTAAACAATCCATAAGAATTCCTTTAGATCTTAGTGCACACCTAAAGTACAATATCCAAGTAGGTAAAGCACCCCATTTTTAGTTCTCCTAAATTTACCCTATCAGTATATCTTGAAAAGAATGATCTAGGCCAATGAGCTGGAATTCAGATCAACTTTCCATCCAGATGAACTAACAAAGCCTGAGTTTTATTTTCTCTCTTTCTACAGTAAACACAGTTCTCTGAAAGCATCCTTGTCAGATAAGAGATGATTTATTAAACTACCGCTGTGTAATCACTGGCTGCCCAGTGAGGTGTTTAACAACCGAATCCTTCTGAAGTCTTCTCTCTGTGTGCATCTTCCACTTTTTTTAAGCTTGATTGATACAAGATGGAGAACCAAAGTTTAATGGGACAAACAGGCAAAGATGTAGTATGACCAGTCTGTTTCCTTTGGCAGAAAAGATTAACCAATGCAGTTGTATTTAGTGCATCAGCTGGTGTCCTGCACTTGGTATCATTGGTATTGACATTTTGTGCTTATTTTTCATCTTGATTTTTTTCTTTCCTGAAACCTGTTAGCAGTTTTCGTAGATTAGTTTCCACAGACTGAGATCTGAAGAACTCTTTGGGTCCAATTCTGAAGTTCAGGTTCAGCAGGGTAAAATGGGAAAAATCTGTTTTGGGTTTGCATGGGTCCTTTTCCAGTCGACTTCAAAAGATCTAACATGTACTCTTAAATTCAGTGCTTAAAAGGTATAGTTTGAACAAGCATCAGTTTAGCAGAGAGGGAAAAATATACTCCAAATTACTACCTAATACTGTTTATTAGTAGTAGAAGCTACTAAGAAAAAAAAAAAAACTAGGGTAAAAAAAAAATAGAACAAATTTTTTACTTCTGGATTTACTGCTCAAGCTGTAGCTTCAGTGATACTGCTTTCTTGGTAGCCCAGTCACCTCTTCTGTGGTTGTTGACTCTAATGGTGAGTTTAATGAGATAACAGATTTGAGTAGAAATAACTGCTGTTGAGGGGAATACCTGATTGGTCTGGATCTGCACTGAGAGACTGATGTGGCTGACCAGACACAATTGTTCTCGGTTATTTTGCAGTTGTGTCAGTTCTCTAGTTAAGTTTCTTCACTGCTGTGTAGATTTTTGTTGGCAAAGCATAAGGCTAGCATGTTGGATTAGCAGCTACTTACACAGTAATAGTGTGTTGATGAATCCTTAACTGTGGTCTGATCATGTTGGCCTAGCTTCTCAGGCCTGTCTACTCTCTCTTCTTGTCAAGATTCTAGTATTTTCAGAGAAGTTGAAAATCTTTCAGAAAAGGTACTGAAAAGTAATTTTAAATGTTTTAGAGCACAGAATTTTAAAAGAGTCTTTAAAAAGAATCTGATCTCTGATCTGATTTAATTTAAATTTTTGAAGTGATTGTATTACACAAGTTCTGCGGTTTTCAATTAATGTATAGCTAAAACTGCAAAACAGTTCTGTCATATTCCCTTTTTTAATGTTTTCTGACAGATTAACCTTTTTATGGTGACCTGTTTCTCTCTTGGCTTCTAGTCAAGAATTAATTTTGAATTGTAAAAAAGCTTAAGTTGCTACAAGCTTTGTACCCTCAAAAGTCGTGTCAAATTAAATGCACTAGCTGTTTTTCACAAAGTGCCTGACAGTTTCTGCAAAACAATTGGTGAAGTAATAAGCACCTAAGTATTTGAAGAAACTTAAGTAATTTAGTGAAGCCTGATACATTCCTGCCATACCTAGTGTTCTGCTGATTGTTTTCTCTATGCAACTATGCAGAAAATTGTTACCATCTCTTATAGGTAACTGGGGAAACAAGTGAACTCTTCCATGAAATAATCTTTCTGCCTCAAATTACATATCACGCTCTTCGTATTTCTCTGGACTGATGCACAGCACAACAAATAACAAATTCTAAATTTTATTTACTTTTTTACCTTACTGATGCATTTCCTATATCTTGATATGGCTGTTTTATTTAGATTTTTCAAGCTTTTTTCATACTAGGATGAAAACTTACAAGTTAGGCCAGATGGAAAACCTTTTTTGGAATCACTAGCTGAAGAGTATAGTCTTGAAATTTAACATGTGAGTGAATCTATTTTCTTCTGCAATATTAAGAAATAAAACCCAGCAACATTTGAAAAGCATTTCTTACAGAAGAATGAAAATGCAATACTTTCTTTTGAGAAGGACTTTGGTTTAATAATTTCTATGATCAAAGTGAAAACTAATATTTTGCAGTTTTACTGATTTTTGTTTTTCTAGCATTTTTTTTCAAAAACAAACTCAAAACATGGTAGATTTGTTCTTATTTTTAAGAAGTGAAGATTTTTGAAACTGTTAACAAAAGATAATTGCTGTTTTCTGTAGAACTCATCTTTTCCATATTGCTGCTTTTGATAAAATGTGAAATTGAATGTCAATTCTGGTATTTTTCAATGAAGTTGAAAGTTGGGAAAAGTGTTCAGTGGTTTTGTTTAACCTTTGGAAAACCAAAAATGTACATCCAATCCTGCACAAATGCTGTGGTAACAATGACTTGATAAAGCTACCCAAGAGCTTATTTAAATTTGTATCCTCCTTTCTACAGACCTTTTTCTTTCTTGTTACATTTTGTCTCATTAATAATGGTATATTTTTTATATTGTTGTGTCCAGAGTGCAGAAGAAAGTTCATTCTGAAAAACTACAAACCCAAGATGTTTTGTCACACTGTTAAATTTAAATGTTCTTGGTCTCAATATTCATACCTTTTTTTTTTTTTTTTTTTTTTTTTTTTAGATTCAGCAAACCAAGTTTAACTAGTGGATTTTTTAAATTGTTTGGAAGTACTACTCCAGTGAATATGGAGTTGCTTAAAATATTTGCTGTAGTATTGCAGATGAGTCTAAGAGAAGCCATCAATGTAGCCAGCATTTAGTTTTTCTGGAAATACTGGCAAATGAAGTTCTGGTTTCTAAATTTTTATTTTCTTTTTTGGAGGCTATCTAATATATCTGGTTTGGGGCAGGGTGAAAGAGGACAAAGTGTAAAGTGTTTACAATGAAATTAATAGACTGGATTTCTGTAATTTTTAATCTTTGTGGGTTTTTTTCCTATATAGTCTCAGTATTGTGCAATTAAACGTGATTTAATTCTACTGGCTGGCCTTATATTGTCTTTTGGTTTTGCTTGCCATTGAACTGCCAATTTTTCATAAACTACTTGGTTGGTCATTTTGTTTTCCTTGTCTGCCAATCCACTTTGTCACTTACTCTTTTTTGTAGGGACTGCTAATGTAAAATGGTTTCATTTATTTGTATTAGGACTGGCATATGTGGATCAAACTAAGTTCTCTCCCCTCCACTTAATGGAATATTGAAGCTCCGCCAGTTAATACTTTATAGTGCTAGGCGTGTGTCCATGGTCCATTAAAATTTCTGTGATCTGGTTCATCATTTATAATTGTCTACTTTTGCACTTACAGGAAGGTATTTCATGGATAGGTGAATACTGTGTGCACCAGCTTTTTGAAACACGTGGGCTGCTTTATGTTTCTCAGATAGGTGGGTTCTTAACTTCTGCTTCTTTCTCCTTGTTTTGTTTTATGGTCTTGAGTCCACCAGCAACAGAAGATCACTTTGCCATCCTGTATCTACTTTACCTGTTATCTTTGTTTTTGTTTATATGGCAGCAAGCTAGGAGATGTACATGTAAGAGCAACGGGGAGGGAGAGTGCATCTGCTTGCATGGAACTGAATTGGTTATAGCTGCAGCCTGTCTGAGAGTTAAGGATGGTTTGCTTGTTTGAATAATAAAGGGGAAAATGCAGTGAAAAGGAAAGGAAGAGTAGACCTCTGTGTTGAGAATCTCCCAAAATGTGAATCAAGCCTTTGTTCAAAATGGACAGTACCGATACCTCTGTAAAAATTCTCTTATACTGTCAGGCATCACAGGTGCTTCAACATATAAACTCTGTAGCTCACCTGAAGTCGGAATTCTGCAGTTTAAGGTCTGTTCCTGTGGAAATACCAGTACCAGTGCTGAAGAACAAGGTGCCATAGGGAGAAAGAAAGTATCCAGGACGCTAGTGCTGAAGAAGAGCCATTGCTATATTGGTTTGTTTGCAAACTATTCTAGCAACTTCTCCCTTTCAGTTTCTTCTTTCTTTGTCCAGTCTTGCAAAATGATCCCAAGTTATAAAGGATTTACAGAACTCTGCTTTTATTATTCTGCCTTTTTTAGCTTTTTATCTGACAGTTCTTTTCTTCTTGTTCACCTATTCAAAGTAGAACCTAAAATATAGATATTGCTTACTTTAGAAAGAAAGACTTTACATGGACAAGTTTATGGGTCCTTGAAGAAAATCTTGTGGTTGTTCTTTTTATACCATCTGTACATTTGCATGGATTAGCAATTGAAACAAAGAACTTAGAATTATGATATTTCCCAAGCTTGTGCTGTCAGTGATCTCTGGGAAGACAGGATTAAGAAAAACTACATCTAAAACAAGTGAATCTAAAAACGAAAGGGAAGGATGGATGTGAAGAATCTTATCCTTAGTGAAATAGGATGTGAAGAATCTTATCCTTAGTGAAATACTGTGCGTGTTAATTAAGTACAAAACAGTCGTTAGCAGCAGAAGTTACCTGCTGAGCTTTATGATGTGAGAACCAACTTATGTGTGAATGTAGGCTTAAAAGCTTAAAAGCTGTATGGCTTTTCTGTATAAATGCTGCCTTTTGCTTTCTAGGTAGACTTTATATTTGCATATGGATATAGCAAAGGAGCACAAGTCTTTGTGAAAAACATTGCAAAAATATTATGAATGTATCACAAAATGGGATGATGCTAGCTTTCCTTTTTTTCTCCATATCTATCTGATCAGTCTCTTCTTTCTAGAGAAAGAGCAACAGGCATATGTTCTGATTTTTTTTTTTTGATGCTAGGTTTTTTTGGAAGGAGATCTGATGTTTTCTCTCTATTTCAAAAAGTGGTTAGCCCTGCAAAGCTGCTGAGTTACTTTTGATTAGAATTATGGTGTCTCCCCAGACATGGGATGGGAAGTAAAACTTGCCAACAAAACCTTTGAATTCTTTACCATTCTTCATTTTACTTGCAGTTAAATAACCCACTGTATTTTTATAATGGCCAGTCTTCGCGAGCGAAGATTTGGGAAAGGTCATTAACCCTTCGAGCCTGCACAGTGGATTTTTTTTGGTGAGACACAGTGTGCGCTGAACTGAGCCCACCCTTTAATCCTGAGGTTCATCTGCCGGGGCCGAGCAAGCTTGGACAGTGGCAGTGAGGGTCTCAGGACGTAGGTTTGTTTAGAGTGACCTTCTCTTAGATGGATTGCCTTACAGGGCTGACGAGCTCCATCTGCCCGGGGGGCTGGGAATCGAACCCGGGTCGCAGCGGTGAAAGTGCTGCACCCTAACCGTTTTAAATAATTGTCGCCCTTATTTTTTAAAATTATATTTCCTAATTCTTTAAGTCTTCACAATTAGTCACATGCATTATCCTGTCAGCAGTTTTTAACTCAATATCTGCCTGTATTTGTCAGCAAGTTCTGACTCTAGGCAGAATTAAGTCAGCTTCTCTAGGATAAGCACCCTATGGCCCCAGCATGTAACTTAAATTTTTCTTTACCTGTGGTTTTTTTTAAAGGTTTTCTTCTGAATCACAGTATTTTGAGTATTCTCTAAATATACTGAAGGCAGAGAACATGTGTTCTTCAAAGTTATTTGTATTTCTTCAAATTTCCCTTTGGATTTTTTAATTTATAGTAGAAAGTTTTCAGGATTGAAGGTTTCTACAGTTAATCACATAAGCATGATTCAATCTTTTGACTGCAATGTTTCCAGAAGTCTCCTTTGTAATAATTTTTTTCTAATTAACTGACTCTGCTTTACTTTAATTCAAATTCTTGCCCATTAGTGATTCATCCTTAATGCTGACTATTGGCCTATGTAATTTTCTGCCATCTCTAAAAGTGTTTGAAGAATTAATGAACAATTTTATTCCACTCTAGCTTTTTGCTTTGATACATACCTAAAAAATAATCAGAAGCTTTATGGAGGTTGGTTATTTTAGAACATTTGAGACTTAGCATGAAAGATTTTACAATTTCTCACAACATATGAGGAAGTTGTCAAGAATGTCTTGTATAAAGATTTATTCACTTGATTGTTCAGAGCCTGCTTAGGTCTTGGTCTCTGAAAACTGTGTAACTAGCTTAGCGATGATGAATTTTCCTGACCTTTAAGTTGTCAAAGATTTCTCCCTGAAATTTGTAATTCTTTAATGCTGATACCAGAGTTTCTAGTTTTCTTCTCTTCTAGCTTCTACCTTAATAGCAGAATAGACAGTAAATTTGAAACCCTTTTGTCTGTGTTCATCAGTGTTTTTAAGAAGAATTTGCTTATTCTCTCAAAATACTTCAAAAGCAAATGCTACCTGACATTTGTGAATGTTGACATAAGCAAACTGAAGAAAGTATCCTCTGTAGAAAATTCTGTTATTTGACATGTCTGTATGGAAAGTGACCTATTGATAAGGATAGTATTCATTTTAGTTTAACCTTAGCTAGTAAATTCTGAGTTTGCAGTTGGACATTTTAATGTACAACTTTTAAAATATTTTGGAAGTCAATTTGATTTTTTGGACCATGCAGAAACATTATAAAGGAAGATGGAAAGTATGAGCACTGAGAATATGAAACAGCTTGCTATGGTTTTACTTCCACATGGTCTAATCTAGTGCATATGATTTCTTCAAGAAGATTGCTCACAATACTAAATTTAATTTTTTTCAGAAGGAATTTTAACTTTAAAAGAAGTCCTATTATCAGCTAGCCTGTTCTACTTACAACTCATCTGGCACCTGCCAAGGTATTTAAAATAGTCTATGGAATATAAGACTTCTTGATTATTAGAAATTAGAATATGCCTTGTAAGGCCAAGTGATGCTGCTTTTGGCCAGAAGCCTTTGTGCTGCATTACATCATGTCACAAGCCTGAACATTTAAGACATGTGGAGGTGTTTACAGCTTTTTCTTGCAGACAGCAAACAGTATACTAATAGCCTAATCTCTACTCCTGTGACACCATTCCATTGCAATATAAATTCTGGGTAGTTCAGCTTTTTATTTCTTAAAGGACCATTTAGATCTGATAGGGAAGCTAAAATTACTTAGTTTTAAACTGTTTCTTCTGAGTAATGGTGAATTTGAACTGTCTGTAGCTCACATGACAAAATTGTTTTTCTTGAGGAAATGGAGGTCCTCACCTAGAACACCTGTGTTGATGTGACCTCGATTTTCCTCTAAAAGTCCTGTAGTGTTGGGGTTGAAAGACCAGCTAGCACAGCTCTTCAGGGATTTATTAAAGATTGGAGTCAGTTTATAGCTCTGGGATGCTGATCGGCAGGAGTGTTGCTGTGCTGAAAAAGCTAAGTGCTGGGTCACCATCTGTGAATCTTCAAAAAAGAAAAAAGCAAAAAAATTCCCTCTCAGCCTTCTAGGCTGCTGTGAAGGGTAGCAGAAGGCTTTAATAGGTCTTACTGATGCATCTTCAGCCATTAATTATTGCATGTCAAGGGTTTATGAGCTTGGTGTTTAGATCATCTCATTCTGCTGTTAATAACGAACGGTTTTCACTCATGAATTGCTCATTGTCTTCATGCTGCCTGTGATACTCTCTGATGAAAATACCACCTGTATTCTCTAGCTGGCTGTTACTCCTAGTTAAGCACACTCAGTAGCCCTCCCAGAGTGTACATGTGAAGTAGGTATGACTTTGAAGAGGGATGTTAGCTCTCTGTCAGCATCTGAGGTGTCAGTAGCCCATTTTAAGACTACAGTTGTTTCAGGAAAAGAAATAACTGTCTATTGGCTTATAAATCTGCTTTTCTAAAAGTATTGCCTATTTTGCAGCTGTCAGGAGAGGCAATATCTGCCATTTGGTATGAGAAGGAAAAGATTTGAATAGCAGGGTTTTGAACTTCCCTGCCAGTACTGTAATACCCAATAACTTAATGCCTGTGCAAACACTTACTGCTCTTTGCTTCAAGGTTCTATATACTGTGTATTCATTTTGTTATGTATTGCAGTTAACTTGGACTAATGATGTACTCCAAATATTTGAAGCAGTACTGTTAAAAGATGTATAGTTGTTTTTTTGTTATAGGATTTGCAATATTAAGTAATGTATACTGATTGTTCACTGGACATAATAGAAGTATATTTTAAATTTTAGAGCAGTTGAGAGAGTGGAAATGTATGAAGGATCCCTGAAGGAGATGTCTATTTTTAGATAATTTTCATTCAACCTGGAGAGCAGACAGAGAAATAAAATTATTGCCTCAGACATTTGAAAGCTACTTTAAAGTTATAGAATACACATCCAGTGACTCTCAGCTGTTTATATGACAGCAGTATTCTTTGTACTTTTATTGTATTCTTAATTTCCAAATTCTAGCTATTCTCTTGAGCTCTTGGAATATTTACAGTGATATTCTGATAGGGAACAATTCGTCTCCCTCCTGGATCAATTTATTCTTTTTCTTGTATAGCAAAAATTGTTGTAAAAAGAATGTAAATCCAAAATCTATGGATTGAATTTGACTAAAATATAGTTCATCTGGTTCTTTGAAACCTAGCCCATTCTTCCTGCAAGCAAGATAGGGCTTTCTTCGAGTCAGTCTAAAAACTATTGACTTTAAGTATGGCTGGGGAAAAACGTAATTTAAGTGATTTCAAAGGTTTTCATTTGAGGAGTTGTGGAAATAATCTTTTATTTCATTCTCAAAAATGATATTTTGAGGGATTTTGGCACACCTACAAACTCATTTGAGAAACCATTATCACTGATTTGACAAATGATATACTGTTTTCAGAAGTTCAATGATTATAGTAAAGATGTTTCTGAAAACTATAGGTACCAAAATACCAATGTATTTTCAATTAACTTCTTGCATTAACTGAAATAACTTGGTTTTAAAAGCCTGTTAACTCAGTTTAGAAATGTTATTTCCTTACTATGTATCTGTAAAAGTAATTAGAACTAATCTTAAAAGTTTAGAGTTTAAGTACAGACTATTTAGGTAAGAAGGTCCCTTCCAACTCAAAATGTTCTATGAGTCTCCAATTCTAAATAGGGAGAATCAGAAGTTTAAGTACACAGTGACTTAGTTCCATACAGTTGTAAATAGTTGGAAAAAATTGTGGAAGGAGTGCATACCTGTTGTTCTCTTTTTGGTATTACTTTCCTGTGTGATGAGATAGATTTTAATCTCACGAGAGCTTCTGCTTTTATAAGCCTAAAATACGCTCTGTTTATTTGTAGGAAAGCGCGCATGAACCAATAGGTTCTGCCTTTGGGTATGAAGTTCATCCTTGGTTTTCAACTGTAGTCAGCTACTCCTATGTTTGTTCTTCCTTCATTCCAAGGCCTGCAAGTTTTAGAAACATAATTGATATTTTTCTCAAATGTCAATTAAAACCTTGATTTATTAATTGAAAAATCTCTTCTGATTAATTAAAAATACAGTCTTCCTGCACAGAGCAAGAAGAATAGAAATTGATTTTACTGACCAACATTTCTCAGATTTTTCTAAGAATAAGATTTAATGAATTGTTTTCATACTGCTCAGACTAGTATGGTGTTTTCTTTCATCACCTCTTCAGAACTTACTTGCTGAACTGTACTGAACTAAAACCTTTCAAAATCCATCAAACGAGCATAGCCTGATGAAAAATATTTCTTTTTTATTAACTTCTGAGCAGTAGAGTAGTGGCATCCTTGAACTCATGAGTGTTATTTTTGCCTGCTGAAATTTACTGGATGCATTTGTGTTTCTGTGAAGAAGATGCAGAATACGCACATTTTCCACAGGTGATGGGTTGACCTTCTGGTTTGAATGGGGTTTTTTTACATTTGCTTTTATAGCATTGAAAGGTGGTTCTTTATTTATTGTCAAACTGACCTGTTTACTGATGATCTGATAGTAATGAGCCCTCTGCAAACAAGCACTGAAATCAATTGAACAGAGCATGGGCCAATAAAAAAGAAAAAAACCCCAAACAACACATCAGCACAGTAGCAAAAGTAGTTCTAAAACCTGATTGTAGTGTTGGCATCGCTTCTGTTTTCAAATATGGGTGTAATCAACTGGATTGGTCCATTAATAGTTCAGAGATAGGGAGTTGTAGACACTGCTCATGACAATTTACATTGCCTTCGTTTTTTAGAATTTTGCTCAAAAATCCATACATATGCCTAATATGTTACCTTAGAGTATGCCAGTCTTTTCTCCCTCATTACTAAGTAGACTGAGAAGCTGAAAATTCAATTTCATGTAGACCATCAATCTTTCCTTAGATGCTGTTCGGTTAATCATTTTCCATTTGGTTTAAATTGATATTAATAGCTTAGACATAGCAAATGTTGTGTCAGGATTTTGATGAGCCCTTACTTTGTGCCAGCTTCTGTTTATTCATATCTGAAAGTCTAGAAAACAAACTTTACATCAGCTTTGTCTGGTTACGTGACACATCCAGTGTAGAATCCTGATTTAGCTGTATAATGGCAATGAAATCCTTTGTAAAGTCTGTTACAAAGTCATATTGAAGACTGATCACTAGTATAAACAAAGATGAAGTTGATCCAAAGATAAAAATGACTGAATAGTTATGTATCATACTGAAAAAAGAGTAGGCTTTCTTTCTTGTGCCAACTGTGTTTGTAAAAGAGGTCATAAAGTGAAACAATGCTCTTTATATGAGCAGTAATTTTAAAGATGACCTTTTTCTATAGTGTCAAATGTATCACGGATTTTGTCACAGAGGAAAAAAAAAATGCACTTGACCTTCAGAAGTAACAAGACTTGAACGTACCCATTTTTCCTCTTTTCACTTTATTCTTGATAAATTACAGCCTTTGTTTTTACCCTTTCGAGGGTGTTTTTAACACTCCTTTTTCTTCCGTGGCGTAAGAGTTTTGTCATCTACTATCCAGTATTTCAAAGGAATGAAAAATACTTGGTTTTGCAAAAAAATTTCAATTTTATTACATTGCTCAGTAGGTAAATAGAATTGTTAAACCTATGTATTTGGGGATTATTTCTGTGGTTACTGGACTTGTTTATAAATTCAGTTGACTTTCTTTGCCATAAGACCACGCTGCTGATTCATGTTAAAGTTGCTATCAGGCTCCAAAGGTTTCTTTCTGCAGAGCAGCTTTCTAGCATGCTAATAGCCAGCTTCAGTACTGTGTCCAGTTCTGGGCCCCTCAGTTCAGGAAGGACACTGATGTGTTGGAGAGCATCCAAAGAAGGGCAACAAAGCTGGTGAAGGAGCTGGAGCACAGGGCCTATGAGGAGTAACGAGGGAGCTTGGGTTATTTAGCCTGGAGAAGAGGAGGTTCAGGGGAGACCTCATCACCCTCTACAACTCCCTGAAAGGAGGTTGTAGCCAGGTGTGTGTCGGTCTCTTCTCCCAGGCAACCAGAGGTAGGACAAGAGGGCACAGTCTTAAACTCTGCCAGGGGAGGTCTAGGTTAGACGTTAGAAAGAAATTCTTTACAGAGAGAGTGATCAGACATTAGAATGGGCTGTCTGGGGAGGTGGTGGTTTCACCATCCCTGGAGGAATTTAAGAAGAGGCTGGATGTGGCACTTAGTGCCGTGGTCTAGTTGACAGGATGGTGTTGGGTCATGGGTTGGACTCAATGATCTCAGAGGTCTTTTCCAACCTGGTTGATTCTGTGATATGTGGATAATAATCATAGAATCACAGAATGGTTTGGGTTGGAAGGGAAGTCAAAGATCATCTAGTTCCAATCCCCTTGCCACAGGCAGGGATGCCACCAGCTAGATCAGGTTGCTCAAGCCCCATCCAGCTTGATCTTGCATGGAATAAGGTTATTCTATGCTGCATACAGGACTTTGTACTTGCATTTATTGAACTTTTTGAGGTTTCAACCTACCTGTTTTTCTAACTCTTGGATGTCTCTTGGATCAGCCACCCTGGGCCATTCCTGCATACTGTTTAGTGGTATTGTCTGCATGCTCCACCCCAGCTAGGTGTCACCACCAACCTTGCTGAGCATGCATTCAGTCCCATCTGCCAGGTGCTCAGTAAAGACATTAAGCAGTATCAGCTCTAGTTTGGCCTCAGGCAATTATCACTGGAGATTGTCTGTCAGCTGGACTTTGTACTGTTGGTCAGAACCCATAAAGCCTGGTGGGCTAGCTAGCTGTCCACCCTGCCAGTAGGCTACTTCTTCAGGTTAAATTTCATTAAGTTCTGAAAAAATACTCTGGAAGACTGTCACAGTCCCTGTTGAAGTCAATGTAAACAGCATTCACTACTGTTCCCCTCTTTACCAAAGCACTTCTCTTCTTAAAGCAAGCTGCCAAGTTGTTCAAGTATGGTATAGTTTTTGTGTTGTGGTGATTTGTTTGGGGTTGGGTTTGTTTTGTTTTGTTGTTTGGGTTTTTTGTGGGTTTGTATGTACAATTTCTTCCATAATCTTTGCAGGGACTGGAGTGAGACTGACTAGCAGATGGTTCTCCAGATTCTCCTTCTCCTTCCTGATGATAGTTTTTTTTTTCTAATCTTGAAGCAACTCGAGATCACCATGACCTTTCAGAGATGATAGAGAATGACCGTGCAGTAAGATCAGCCTGCTCCTTCAGCAGCCTCAGATGCCGCCTATCTGGTACCATGGAATTGCACATGTCCAGGTGGCTTATGAGATCCCTGACTCAGTCTGTCTGTACTGTGTGTGAAGTTTAACTCCCTCAGGCTCTGCCATGGACTCTGATCTAGGCAAAAAAGAAACTGAATATCTCGACCTTTTTTATGCTGAGCGCTGGACCTGCATTATTCTCAGTCTTTTTTTTTTTTTTTTTTTTTTTGCCAGTGTCCTTAAGGTGCCTTTCTTGTTGCTGCTCTTGTTTCTTTTGAACTTATAGTCCAGGATTATCTGAAAACCTCTCCGTGTGCTCAGGAAATGTTTCTGTATTCCTCCAAAGTAGCTGTGCTACCACTTTCTATGTGTTTTGCAGAAGTAGAGCAAGAGTTTTCCATGATGCTGCGTGCCTCACATTGCGGTTCCTGGCCAGCAGCCGTCATTCCTCAAAGCAGGTCCTGTGGTCTTAGAAGCCTGCCTTTGAGATAACCCATGCAGCCAGGTTGTGTGCACGCTTGCCAGTATTTTGCCATCCCACTGGAGCAATTGAGGGGAGCAGTATCTGGATCCCATGCCTGCTACATTCTACTGTCACACCCTGAGCTCTGCTGTCCCTGCTCACGTGCTCAGGTTCATGTGGCACTTGGCAGTGTCATTGATTCATATCTGAATGAATAGCCAAGGGGTGCTTGTCTAAAAGCTAAACTCAGGTAGATTCATCAGTCTTTCAACAGCATCCCAGGAAGTATAACTGTTCTGGAAAGGCTCATCCACAGGCTTTCCTTCTGTTGCCACAAGTCACTAATTTCCCGTATTTGTCTCTCACTCACTCCCCATCTTAGGAGTCTCCATCCACTTATCCACTGAGTGCAATGCCTAGCTGTCTCTTCTTTCTTGCATCGTGGGGCTCAGACTTGCGGCGCTGCAAGGTCTCTTTGAAGATGCATCTACCTACTGTTCATCATTGCTTACTTTGTCCCATAGACCCTTCCACTGAAGAAGCAACACCTCAGGCAAAGCATCCATCCCATGGGTGAGGCCACCACCACTGCTTCAGCACTAGGGAGAAGAACCAGGCATATAGCCCAAGCCCTGGATGGTGGAGTCCTCTTCCCAGACCTCTGGGTCAGATTTCTAGTATGCTAAGAACACTTGCTTCATCTGAGTTTCTGGGCCCCTCTGCTTCACTGCTGTGCTGTCTGAATTCTGCTGGTAAGCAGACAGGGGGATTGCTGTCATAAAATCAGTGGTAAAATAATCATGAGATGGAAAACTGCCCAAGAGAGTGAAAGGCTTCCTCTAAAGGTACAGGGAAGGGCCTTATCAATGATAAACAGTGTGTTGAATTTCTGCATAACCATCTCTTCATGACTTTTCTGAATCCTCAAAGGATTCAAAGGGTTCACAAAGTGTCTCTTTGACATTTCACTGAACTGTCAAAGGAATTTTCTTGTGTTAGAGGCAGATATACCAGCCTATGCATTCTAAAACAACTTGATATTTTTAGTATTTTTATGGACAGAAAGTCTAGATTATTATTATGATTTTCCTGGTGTCTTGCTAATTTGAGAATCCCTAAGCACTGTGTTCCTGTGTGTTTTACACTTTCTTTTATAGCCTAATATCTCACAAGTCTGAACTTCAAGAAGTCTGAGATTATAAGAATTGATACAGTTTTCTTTCAAAACATGTGATGTTTAATTAACATTTATGTTCTTTAAGTACAAGCAGGATGATGGTATGACTTGATTCTTTACCAAGTCATTTCTACAGTGTCCTGATTTGGAGTAAAAGAAAACTATTGTATGGAGAGTTGAAGTGCAGTCATATTATGTCAGAGAAATCTTGTCAGTATACAGTATTGGTTTCTGCTAGTGGTTGATAGACATATCTAGGGAAGAGAATAGGGGAAATTGTAAGGATACTTCCTCACTGCACTCTCCTAGCATGCAGTGACTTGAGGTTCACAGTCAGGGACTGCCTGAAGTAGGGGTGAGCACTTGGTATTTAATAGCTGATGAATAGACTTGTAGCACTGGCAGTGTATTGTGACAGGCAGTTCCCCTGTGTGACTACACATTGTAGGGAATACATTCCTTTTTGTTTTTTAACCTCTTGCTGCTAAATTCACTTGATTTCTGCCAATACAAGACGGAAGAGTAAAAGGCAACAGTTGATCTCAATTTACCATCTCCATACAGCTTTTGATTTTACAGACCTGCCACTTGATTTAGGTTACATCTTTTCAGCCGGGAAAAATGCTACTTTCATCTTATAATGAAGCTGTTCTTTGTTGAATTCATCCTTTTGCACTTCTCACTTGTTCCTTCTAATCCTTCTATATCCTTTTTGAAATTACAAGACTGGATGTTCACACAGCACTCAAGATGAGAAAGCAGATACTATTTAATGGCAGAAGGTTGGTTTGGTTTCTGCTTTCTACTTAGTAGTCTGTAACAAATTATTTTTCTTTTACTGCTGCCAGTGGTTTTACAGAACTTTATAGTGTAGCTCCCAAGATCCAGAATTCAGGTCTATCCTCGTGTCTATTTAAAAAAAATAAAAAGATACCAAAAAACCCAAACAAACAAGCCCTAGGATTTTTTCTTAACATACCTCACTTAATGTTTTGTTGTGGTAATTTCATCCATTTTATCCTCAAATTGTTAATTACAGATACTTTTGCAGTTCTTAATTTGATACAGCCATCCCTGTACACTGAAACTATATAGCTGCAAACTGGGATCCCAAACAAAATTCATTCTTGGCATTTGATGTTCCCTTACGCAGGAAGCAGAGGGATATATACCCTTCTAGCACTGTACAACTGAAAGGCTTCTATGTTGCTCTGCCATCCAAACCTGTGCCAGTTCATTGTATATGGATGCATGAATGTGTCTGCTGCCAATAAGAAGAAATAAGCTGTATTTAGAAGAGGGTTGTCATCTTATTTTGCCTTCAGAAGGCCAAGGGGAAATAGGGGTCAAGTTATGACAATGAAATGCTAAAGGAAGGGCTGTCTTAAATAATACAGGCTTTTTTGTGAGGTTTTTTGCTTAGTCATGGCTGATGTGGTTTAACCCCAACTGGCAAACAAGCCCCTCACAGCCACTCACTCACTGTCTCCCCACCCTGGTAGGAAGGGGGAAAGAATTGGAAGAATAAAAATGAGAAAATTCATGGATTGAGATAAAGCAAAAGCTACACAAACAAGAAAAATAGAACAAGGAATCCATTCACTACCTCCCATGGATAGGCAGCTGTTCAGGCATTCCCAGGAAAGCAGAGCTCCATCACGTGTATCAATGACTAGGGAAGACAAGTGCCATCACTCCAAACATCCTCCACTTCTTTTTTTCTTCGCCCAGCTTTATATGCTGAGTGTGATTCCATATGGTATGAAATATCGCTTGGACCAGTCAGGGTTAGCTGTCCCAGCTGTGGCCCCTACCAGCTCCTTGTGCATCCCCAGCCTCCTCGCTGATGGGGTTGGGTGAGAGGCAGAAAGGCCTCGACTCTATGTAAGAGCTGCTCAGTGGTGACAAAAACATCCCTGTGTTATCAATGCTGTTTCCAGCACTAAGCCAAAACATGACCCCAACTAGCTGCTGTGAAGAAAATTAACTCTACCCCAGCCAAAACCAACACAATGGCTTGTGATTAAAGTTCTCCTTTTCAATAAATTCTTCAGTTTACACTGAAAGCATGTAAGGAAAACTGTGTGCATGTACCTTTTAAAATTCTAGTGTGCGTTTGAAGAGTCTTACTTTCCCTTTATTTTATAAGTTGAGAGTATCTGCAATTCTAATTTTAACTGGTAAGCTGTCCCCACTGGGAAACATTTCGGGAGCACCTTGAATTGAAATATGTCTGCAATGTCAGGAAACCTGTTAGTGTAAAAAAAAAAAAAAATTAAAAACCTCTATATTTTAGTGTAAGTCACCAGGCTCAAAGCTGTTCTTGATTCTGCACTACCAGTCGTGGAAATAGGCAGTCTTTGTAACAAAGTTCGTTTGTAATTTGAGTAAGGCAAAAGAGAATTTCAAAGGTTGGCATTCTAAAATTCTAATGTATACATGTTGAAAAATGTATAAAGGTTTGCTCTATAATCAAGTGTTGAGCTATTAAAGTCCCTGTAAGTGTCAGAATTACTAGTTGATACCTTTAGCTTTGAATACCTAGTAAGTAATCATGGTGGCTTATGGGTACTTTGTTAACCTTCCCTACTGTTTAACTTTGCCAAAGGGGATGTTTATTTTTGGTTTGCTGAAAGCAAAGCATTTGTGTTTGTGACAAATGTGTAATGTGCCATTAGACCCTATGTAAAACACAGGCATTTGTAGGCTAGTATTCCTAGTATGGGCCCAGAAAGTCAGTGTGTACTACATGGGAGGAGCATGAGAAATATAAGCCATGGGCTTCACACAGTACACATTGATACCTTGCTTCCTAGGATGTTCCTGTTTTTCATTCATTTAGGTTGTTCCGATTTCCAGAGGATCCAGAGAGTTCCAATTTCATTTGATGTGCCTACCTTCTTCTTCAGTGGCACAGGAGAGGACTCTTTTGATCACTCATTTTAACATTTCGGATAATGAATGTTGACATAGTAAAGGACTGGAGTCATGCTGCTTTAATTGACCCTGTTCCCTTAATCTCACTGGAATGCATAGAGCATTCGTTTTCTTACATACAGCATTTGGTGATTAAGTTGCTACCTTTAAAATGGAGTTAAAATTTCTGCTTTTAGCATCTATTCTCAGGTAAATTTGGTGACTTTCTTTTTCTTTTTTGTTTTTTTCCAGATATAGAACGTGGTCTCTCAAACTGGATTAAATCAACCTGTTGATATTTTTATTTATACTTTTTTATTTTTTGTATTTGACTTAAAGTGCCATGAAAAAATTTGCATATTGCAAGGTGGTCCTTGCCACCTCTTTGGTTTGGGTCCTTCTGGACATGTTTCTATTGCTGTACTTCAGTGAATGCAACAAATGTGATGAGAAAAAAGAACGAGGCCTGCCTGCTGGAGATGGTAAGTTTTCTGCCTGAGTGTTCTTTAAATTATGGTCATTTAAAATTGCACTCTTTTTAAACATTTGGGATTGTTTTTCAGCAACAATATAGCATTGTGTCAGCATTTAGGTGTTGTAGAATGTTCCATGTTTCTTTGAATGACTAGGGAATAACCACATTGCCTGAAATGTATGATGCAGGCTTAAATGCTTAAGCTGTAGCATTTTAAGCACTAATGTAAATGAAAAAAATAATAAAGCTATGCAACAAGAAGTTCAAGAATGTAAGCTATGTTAATATAATCTAAAGTATATTTTAAATTTACACCGGTGAGGAAGCAAAGGCGCTTTTATCTTCACTAGACTTGGTAGTAAAACAAACTAAACCAACAACCAAGCTTACCTGGCTGCCTGCCCCTGCAAAAAAGACCTCAACCAACTAACCAAACCAAAAAACACCCCCTGCCCCCAACCCCACCTAAGCAAAAGTTTGGACAGTGACTATAGCAACAAGGGACAATGAATATTGTAATGCAAATAAGTTTATGAAAATAAATATTATTAACTTGGTTGGAGAAGTGACAAATGAGCACATGCTTACATATGCAGCTTTTTTTAAGTGACACCTGTATTATTGCATGCTAAAGGTCTTTAGATAAGCTTTCAGTTTTGTTATTGCCATCTTTGTTTCTGAGTACCAGTTAGATGAGCTGAGTGTGGGGTTTTTCGGGTTGTTTTTTTTTTTTTTTTTGAAAGCACTACTTTTTATGTTGCTGACTTTGTTTTAAGGAGGTCAACATAGTTGATCACGTGGAAGAAAGGATTGGTGCGGGGAGATTTCTCATCCCTGAAATGTCTCAGCATATGCATTTAGAACTGCAGGCGGCTGCCGCCTCCAGTTCGTTTGTGAAACATCTACTTTTGTAGTGTGGTGTCTCTCCCACCTGAAAGGCTGTGTCTGTGTTTCACTGCTGGTATAAGAAACTTACGCAGTGATACTAGTTATTAAGTCTAATCAGCCAATTGTACTCAAGATTAATGCTTTCCATCACAAAAAACTTTTTCAACTGTTAACATCTGGTATGGACAACCTTGTCCTTCCTGGGAAATTTTCTGTAGTATTTTAAGAATAATGTTGCTCTGTTGCAGAATAACACTGGAGAGATATTTAGGAAATGTCAGGTTTGGTTTAGTTGAGTTTTTTCCCCATGATGAAAACAGGCTAATACAGAGAACAACAATGTGTAAGAATGCAGAATTTCTGTGTGCAGTGTCTCTGAACTGTTTTTTCCACAACTGCATGCAAACATTTTAGAGAGGTTCTAATTCACCTGAATTTTTGCAGAAGGAACTTAAATTTTCAGTTGCCTGCATTTAATCTTTTGGGTTTCTTTTTCAATAAGCACACGGGAAAGTGATGAGAAAATTAATTAGGCTTATGTAGAAAGTATATCTTTTATAGAAACTCAGTCTTTTTTTTGTTCTCTTTTTATTTTTTTTTCAGAAGTTGGGAAATTTTTTTGATGGTAAGATGACTGACATATTATTGTATAGGAATGGATCCACTTTTTGGATTCCCATAAAGTTTTTACCCCATGCTAAGAAGAGAATTTATGCCAGGCTTCTTTAGTGCTGTTGATTTTATTTTTTTTTTCTGTTGACAAACAACAATTAAAGTCAATATTTATCAAACTTAGTTTGATATTTTGATGATGTTGAAATTTTAGGTGACTTTTTGTATAATGTCAGTGGGGGGAACTTTCAGGTGAGGGAAAGTCTGCAGTTTTGACAGATTAGTGTTATGACGTTCCCTATGCAACACTAGCTTTACTTAGGTGAGTACAGTCTTCATTCTGACCTTTCACTAATCTGTGTGTGTTAAAATCCTTGATATCTTTTTAATATCTTATAGTTGACTGGTAAACAAACAAAAAAAAGCAAACAAAAACCCACACAAACCAAGCAAACAAAATCTTGTGTATAGTTTTGTATGGTTTTTTGGGTTCTTTTAAACAGCTGATTTGTAATAAGGTATGTGCAGAAATAGGTCTGCTAGAAACCATGGTTGTAGTTGACCCTGTGACTTCCTTTTAACCAAGTTGCATGCTTGATCATAAATATTTTTACTTGTTCCAGTAGTTTACCAGCTTGGAATCTGTAGTAGATCGATTCCTGCTAAGAATGTCTAGAATCTTCAGATAACATTGAGGATATTTTTTCTGTGAAGCTTTTATCAAAATCTGCTTTTTCACTTCACTTTCTTCACTCCTATTAATTTCCATAATTGAATTAGTTTTCTTGATTCAGCATAAATTATATAAGAGTTCTGAATTTAATAACCTCTTGTCCTTGTCACTCTGGTATATAACTTCACTTTGCAATTCATGGAAGAATTCCATAGCCTGTAATGAATCTACTTGGCATATAAGTAAGTTTTTCTGAAGAGTTTTTGTTTATTTTAGGTTGTGCTTGTCTAGTTGGAAAAATTAGTCTTTAGCTATTTCAGCAGGAGCACAGGATTTTGGGGATAATTTCGGACAGTTTGGGCTTTCATGAAGTTAGGATGTTTTCCATAGGAAATGAATCCTTCTTTACCCCTACTTAAAAGTTTCTTAAAGGTATGATTGCAAATCAACTTCCAGCTTTGGCACTTGATATGGTTTCTAAATAAACTTTCAAACTCATCCTTTTTCCCTTTTTTTTTCCTCAAGGTGCATTCCCCTTGTTTAATTATTAGAAGCGCAGGATGGTGGGGAATCTTCCAGATTTAGGATTGATATTGCAAGAGTCTTGTAGTCTCAGCTCCTTGCTATTTATGCTCTTTTCTTGGACAATGACAAAATATGGCCAGTCATTTTTGTCAAGTACCAATCAAGTCTTATGTTTTGAATTTTGAGCTCTGGTAAAGATAGAATCTCTAAATTGTGTCTTGGTTCTGAGAAATCTCACCTGCATGAAAAAAGTCCTAAGAAAAGCGCGCAATTTCAGGATATAAAACACAGGTTGAATTTTTGAAAACACAAACTGTACATCATAATTCAGTTTTGTTTTGTTAAGCCTGAGATGTGCGCAAGAGACAGAACTTCTCTGAACTTTTACCTGTCCAAACAGCTTTCTTGTAATTATGGTGATGCCTCCAAAGGTGATGATTTTGGACTGGTCGGTTTACATTGTTGTAGCCGCTAAAGACATCTCACCAGAAAAATCTACCCCTTTTTCCTGGCTTTAGGTGGTCTTAGATTTTGAAGTATCTGGCTTTCATCAGGCATATTGCCTGGTAAAAAGAAATTTGTAGTCCACAGACATAAGCAGTTCCTTATTTTTTAATGAAGATCTGGAAGAGATCAAGCCCCCTTTGAAACCAATGGTTTATCGATAAAATTAAGAGATGTCTCGGAAAACATTACTAGATTTCCCATTGGATTGGGTGATGATTAATGACTTAATTCATTTAGTTCTGAAACTTGTAGCTGTAAATTAAATTTCTGTTTTTTAGAAGTATGTCATCAGTACATGCCTACAGTCCTTCAAAGGAAATATTTTTTTTTGTATTTAGCTGACAAAAGAGCACTGTGGTTTGAATGCTTAACAATGTGTATTAGTCATTTTGGGAGAACATTGTTGGTTTGTGTTTATGTGAAATCTACATGCTTTTATGGGAAAACAGAAAACCATAAAAAAAGGCATGGTTCTCAGAAACTTCAGATGGTTAACTTTTCTTGGAAAGTCATCACCCTGTCTGTGCACCAAGTTTGACTGTCTTTGCATTTAATGAGTTGCACAAAACATCTGGATCTGGTTTGTCGTTGCTGAATTTTTCTGCAAAAGAATGGAGTACATTACTGAGGTAAAATGTGTGATGAAGTAATGTGTATTTACTAATGAAATTTAAAAATTCAACTTACGAATTTGTGGAATTTGTACACCAGGATCCAAGTCACTGGTATGCTAAACTCTCATCTAATAGCAAGGTCTGCAAATGTGAGAGATGAGTTTTCAGTTAATTTAGCTATTCAATTTGACTGGTTTAGTAAACGTTAAGGAACAACTGGAAGTGTAAATGAAACAGGAAATGATTTTTTCTTCTAAATAGGTAATTTGGTAGGATAAGACATTCACTCTTCAGAGTTCTGAAAAACATGTGAATATACCTATATTCTGATTGTTTTGGTTTAATTGTTTTAAGTATGTGGAACACTCATTGTCTAATCATTTTATGTCTAAGTTAGTTATATACTCATTGCTACACAGTTAATAAAAATTATTATGATAGTCCACGTAATAATACCAAGCTGACTATATAAAATTAAGCCCAAATAATTACCTTATCGTATACCATAATTTTGTTAATTACACCCAGAAAGGCACAAATTCTAATTTAAAAGGTTATGCAATTGCAAATCAGAAAGTTTTGATGCAGGTTCAACCATACCTTCTTAAGAGGCAGTGATGCAAAGCAAGCTGTTTGTTCAGTTTAGCCCATGGCCACAACAAACACCTAGGCCAATCTGTTCAGGATCTGCTTGAACATACTTATTCTATCAATTTTCAGCGTGTGAGTAGCTGGCTTACAACTTCTAGAATTTTATAGCTCAACTGGCAGTCGTGGGGATTTTAGTAAAAAGAAAGCATCCTTACAGTGGGAGGATTTTCTCTGCTAAATGTTACTGTGTGAATGCAACTAGTGCAATTTCTTCAGGTACTTGAAAATGAAAGTTTCTCAAGGAGCATGTTGTGTTTGTTATTGATTAGTGCTAAATGCACGCTAGCAAAAAGTCTTATTTATTAGTAATATATATTTTAAGCCTCAGTGTTTCATCAAGGATGGAAGGCTTGGGCTTTTTTTTTTTTAATTTTACTTTTATGCCTTGTGTGGCTATTTGCTCTTTAATCACACTTTGGTATCCTAAGGTACAAATTAAAGGTAATTTGAACCTAGGCTTATTTCTAAAGGAACTTGGTGCCTTTATTTTAAAATACTTCCTATTCCTCTGTTTAGATCTTAAATTACTATTTTTTTTTAATTAATATTTTTGCTGAATTTTTAAAGGGGTAATATACCTCAAATTCACTATTTTGGCATTTCTTTTCAGAAGAAAAGTGAATGGTACTTGTAAAGAGAAGTGTAACTTTTTAAAAGACATTTGTTTTCCACTTATTTTGTTTAAACCCCCAAATAATTCAGGAGTCTGGATTCCTTTTTTCCTCCCTCGCTCCCTCTTCAATTTTATCAGATAGTTGATATTTAAGATTTTGTTTGTTTAAAGATGTATAGTGTTACTGGTTTGAGTACTAACATTAAACTCCAAATGTAATTTTGTTGACTAAAAATAATGTTAGTGCAAACAGGAGAAATTATTTCTAAACTCTAAATGCCAATGTCATTCTGTCAAAATAAAAATGTGGAAATAAATATAAAGCTACACTTTAATAGAACCTTTACTGGTCTGGAACATCAGACATTTATCACAGAATCACAGGATATTTGCAGTTGGAAGGGACCCACAAGGATCACTGAAGTCCAATTCCTGGCCCTGCACAGGAAAGCCCCAAGAACCACACCATGTGCCTGAGAGCACTGTCTAAACAGTTCTTGAACTATTTCAGGCTCAGTGCTGTGACCACTTCCGTGGGGAGCCTGTTCCAGTGCCCAACCACCCTCTGAGTGAAGAACCTTTTACTAATATCCAACCTAAACCTCCTCTGATGCAACTTCAGGCCATTCCCTTGGATTCTGTCACTGGTCACCAGAGAGAAGAGATCAGTGCCTGCCCCCTCCACTTCACTTCTTGAGAAAGTTGAAGAGTACTGTGTAATCTCCCCTCATTTATATTCCACATTTTTCTTGCACATACAGACTTTCCTGGAAAAGTTGGATTTTCCTTTACAGAAACTTTAGTAAAGTCAATTATGACATAATGATGGGTAGAAATAAATTGGTATTGGGGTTTTTTTACATGAATTGTAGTGTCTAAGAATAGCACTTAACTATTTCTGTTAAACTCCCAAATGTGAAGATTTGTTTTCACTTTCAAAACCTGGTGGGGTTTAGGACTATCTTAAATATGAATGCTCCTACAGTGTAAAATAATGTATAAACAAACAAAAACAAGCCTAAAAGTAGTTAGTAATGTTTTATTTATTATTAGTTCCAGAACCCATACAAAAACCACATGAAGGACCTGGAGAGATGGGGAAGCCTGTGGTCATTCCTAAAGAGGAGCAAGAAAAAATGAAAGAAATGTTTAAAATAAATCAATTTAATTTAATGGCAAGTGAAATGATTGCACTCAACAGATCTTTACCTGATGTCAGGTTAGAAGGGTAAGTACTTTATGTTGTATCAAGAAGGTACTTTTGTTTAAATGAAGACTGTGCAAAGAGTAATCCAAAACAACAATTCAGTTCTGTAAGATATAACTTTCAAGCAAACAGTTGGATAATTTCCTATATATAAGATACTTACTGGTAAAATAAGATGGAACAGCAGAAAAACAGTTTTCTTCAGTGTTATTTAATTTTGAATCTGATTACAAGTATGAAGCCCGTTCAGAGAATAGAAATTAATTTGGTTGAAGGAAAACAAAGTTAGTTAAGACTTGACATTTCAGGAAAAAATTACTTATTTGAAAAATTCATGCACTGCTTCTAAGGAGGCAGTCTAAAATTTTGCATTATATAAAATAGAAAAGATTGGATGATGAGGAAAAGCCTTTAAAATGTTGTTACCTAATGAAATGTGCAAAGCTTCATTTAGATTGCATTATAATGTTTTCTAATATCCATCTGGTTTAATTTTGATCTTGCCTCTGAAATATTGATACTTTCAGAGCTATTTGAGTCATAAGTAATTAAAAAGAAAATTGTAACCTTGTTTTAAAGAAAACTGAGCTTCCATTACTCTCCTGGGACTCCTCTGACAGAGTAGCTGAGGACTCCCCCTTCCCCAACCTCTCTTGTTTATGAACGGGGCATTCAAGTTGAATATAGCTCATGAAACAAAATTTTCCCAATTATCTGCATTCTCATGCAAGAATCAGGTGCTATAGAAACCCTATTTCTTTAGAAGCTCTGCTTTGCTTCTATATACACAAGGCCTAGCTTCTGGATGAATTTGTTTTCATCTCCTACCTCAGAAGATTAATATTAAGAGAATGAGATGAAGCTCTCTGTGCTTTTCTTTTTTAATGGGTGTTAAAGAGCTGGTTTGTAGGTACCTTCATCTGTTGTGATGAAAGTGATTTTATGTAGTGTGTGAGTTTCTGGTAGTGCTGGTGTTCTTAATAATTGAGGCATATTTTTCAAAATACAATTTCACAATCTTGAATTAGTGTAACTTTTCAATCAATTTTCAGATATATTTTTAGTCAGATTTTTTGGTCACTGCTTGTCTGTTACTCACTGTAGTGGAAGAATGCAAATCATGAACCTGCAGGTTTTCTTTCCAATCTGACAGATGTTGTTTGGTGGGGAGAGGTATATCCTTCTCTCTTGTGTTATTGCTCTGGTCATTGTTGTAACTTGGCAATGGGATCTCTTGGATTTGTGCAAATTCATATGTAATGTCTGCCCCCTTTTTCACAATCTATAGGGTAAGAAATTGCCTCCCTGATAAGTGGTGACTTCCACTGGCAAAGAACTTGTAGTTAGGATTCTCAACTTGCTTAGCTGCAAGGAAAATCATCTGCTTCATTGGAGAATTTTGTCAAAGCTGAGATACTAATATGGGATGATTTCTGCATGTTTTTCTGGAAGAGCATAATGGAAGGAATTAACAGAAGTTTGGGGAAGCAATAGTTACAATTTTTGGTTATTTGGATGGTAAATAGAAGTAAAGTCTTCATTATGACCCTGAAGTATGAAGAAATTAAGTATCATCTTTTTTCAGCATTCATATTTGAAAACTTGCATGTATGTATTCTACCATTTCCATAATGTAAGTGAAAAGATAAGAAAATAAATTTGTGGATCTAAAAAGTTGACATAATCAACTTCAAAATTAAGCTTTGTGAGGTCTAGACTTTGAATTAGCCAAAAATGGAAAGAGAAATTGTTACAAAGTATTAAAAAAATATTGCCTAAGCATCACTCAAGCTTGCAGAAAAATGAAATTACAATTCTATAATGAAGTGTAGCTATAGGAAATTTTTGTCTTTCACACTTGGTTATGCTCTAGAATTATTGTGTTTTGCAGTAAGACATGCACTGTAAGTTTTGTAATGTTGCATTTGCTTCTCTTTTCCATTTGTCTGGATACAATACTGTCACTGTACTCTGTGTGTGAAAGCGGAATCTTAGCATAAAATTTTAGGTAAAGTCTCAGGGCACAGTTGGATTTTCTGTTCTTGTAAGTTCCTGCCAAATTTTTTAACATTTACTTTCTGTGTGCATTTTTTAGTAGATTTTGAGAGAAAAATTATTCCCAAAAATCTCCTTTGTCTTTTTTCAACGTGTACTTTATAAGGTCATTCTAATTAAGAAGCTGGGGAGTGTGTTAGCATTTCCCCAGCAAATTTGAGAACAATACTGTCTTTACAATGAAAGGATATCTTAATCTGTATGGATGGATTAGTATTACTTTTCAAGAACGCTGTAGCCATTTTCAGAATTGTTAAAACTATAAATATCCTCTGGTGTTATGTGTATGTCTTATGAAACTATCTGATTAGTCAAAATACTCAAAGGTCAGAAATGCTTTGTGCTGCATTAGTGGAATTACTTCTATTTTAGCTTGTTCTATGTCCCTGGCTATATGTAAATAGTTTATGGAGAAGGAGAATGGGTAGTTGTTAATCATTCCTTACCACATTTATGTGCCTACGGAACAGCTGCCAGTAGCACTTTCAATCAAGATTTTGAAAAAGCAGGATATGTTCAAAGGCACACTTAGCTGTTCAACCATGTAATTATTTTCTTCACAGGTTTTGTGGGTTGCTTCCTTTAATGTGATGTAGAGGGAAGATGTGATTATTTCAAGTCCTCTAATTCTCCAGCATGTCAGTTTTCCTGAAGTACAGTAGCCTGTAAAAGTTTTGCCTTACAGTTAATCACGGGAAAGCTGGTGGAATTAAGAGTGACAGGACCAATTTGCCACATGTATTTAATGGGGATGGCACGACCTGTCAGCTGGAGAGCAACTTCTGAAGTAGTCTACATTATCCTTTAATTAATTTCTAGTTCTGCCGAGCCCCCTGCCATCTGTGTGAAGACAAGGTCATTGGTGTACGTGCTTGGTCCTAGAGTTCTTGTAGGTTCATCTCTACAGATGACTCACTGTGAGCATTCTGTTTATGTTTTGGCCAAGAAATTTTGTTCCCTTACTAGAAGAATAAAAAGATGAGCTGTTTTAATAACTTCTAGGCACTTCTCCAGCTGAGGGAACTCCTCAGTACAGGGCAGGTATGGACATTGACACCTCTATTCTGCTGAGCTGTGCCCTAGTGGTATTAACAGCTTTATATTTATTTTTATTATTTGGCACAAAATTACTGATGCACATAAATGCCTTTAAAATCATTGACGTATGCCTGAATTGCTAGTCACTTTGTATCTGAAACCAGAAACATTGTTCTACTTGTTCTTCTCATTATCCCAGCTGAATGTGTGTTGTTCAACAGAAAAAGCCAAACCAGAAGTAATTTTTTTTAGCCTGGATATTTCCCTGAATCTGCACTCTGGGGCATGTTACTGTAACAAACTAATATGACAGACAGGGCTACAACCTCTGGAGGAAAGTTGTTGCTGGGGAATAAGCAGCTGGGCATACCAGATTGGTTTTAAATTGTTAATAGAATAATTCTTGTAAGCATGTCTTATTCTAGTCCATGAATCAGTCATCAAAGTGAGAGTTGATTCACAGTTGCCAGGAAAATATGCAGCTGTGGGTTTGACATGACAGCAGAGACTAAAAGATGGATGATTAGGAACACTAGAGTCTTGCCTTGATTTTGCTGAAGATGAGGGAGGCAACAAATAAAATAGGTGTCAATGACTAAAGTGCATGTTCAGTTGTGCCTGTATGTCTTAGACTGGTATTCAGGCTGGAAAGTAGGGTGGTTGAAAGCATGAAAATTGCACACGTCGTATGACTTGGTTTGGCTCTCAATACTTGTTGGAGGTGACTTTAGAAGCTGGTTTGCAAAATGAAGAATGAGTATAGTGTTCTAAGGCTGAGCTTTCCAGCCTGAATTCATTACAGAATAATTTGTGTAATATCTAAAACGTTTAAGTTGACATTTGTGTTCCCGTTGTGAGAGTTTAAACCAAATTCTGAGGTTTTTACATGTGAAAATGTGAGGGTTTAAATCAAATTCTGAGGTTTTTACATGTGCAAAGATCTTCTTAAAACACTTTTCTTTTTCAGGCACAAGCAATCAAGGCTGGAAACATCAGTGGAGACATAGCTGGAACAGAGTGATGTTGTTCATGTAAGCTCTGGTCCCCACTGGAGCTTATGATGCAGCTCTAGGAGGGTGTCATATTTTGCAGGTTGAGATTTCTTGTAAGGGGGATGGGCTTCCCTAAGCAGACCTGAAGCAAGGAGAAGTATCCACACTCCTTCCTGACACCTCAGCAACTCTTTCTCTAAGGCTGCAGATTCTATAAAATTTGGCATAAAAGATCTTCCTTGCCATTTTTCCTTAGTTGGTATAATTTTGCCAGAATCAGACATCTTATTATACCTCAGTTAGTTCTACATAACGTTTGGGATCTTTTAACTGACCTTTTCTCAAACTGTCTGTATTCAGGAAGGTAGGTGTGGTGGTGTTTTGAGTGTTGTAAGTCATGTTAGGGTATAATCAGAGTTTTTAGCCAGATGGCCCTACATATTTGAGTGAACTGGGTCTAAATCCATACAAACTATGACTTCAGCCACTTAATGGAAAAAGCAAAGTGCTTTTTCTCTGAGACCTTCAAGTGTAACTGGTACGTTAATGTTGTCAGTTTGTTATTATCGAAGGCTTTTTTTCTGAATCAAACTACCCTGCTCAGTTCCTGCTGCCAAGCTTACTTTCACAACCGGGAGGAAGTAGGCAGTTTTCTGGGTTAAAAGCCATTCTTCTGAGTTACATGTATGTTGTGGAGTTTATAGCAATTATGCTGGGCTTCTCTCTGATTAAGTCTAGTAGAATAGTAATTCTAACTAATTCTGTCATCTCTTTGATTAGAAAGAAGAGAATTTAGATTTAGGCACTGTTAATTGGATGATACAATATGATGCTTTTCTGTTATGAGACCACAATCAGGTTTTCATATCTGTGCTTTAAAAATGTAATGTTGATTTTAAGTATGAAATATGCACGTGAGAGTACACGGGAATTTGGATTTCTCAAAACAAATTTATTTACTGTATACTTTAGGATACTACAGTTGAATCATAATATAACACGTTCATAAAATTAACACAATTCCTGTGTGAAGAAAATATTTTGAGTAGATCTATTCATAGTAAAACTAGTAAAGGCACACAGGCAAGACTGTGCTTTTCGAACTCAAATGTGACATTTCACGGATTTTTTAAAATAACAGCTCTCGAGGTATTTGCTTCTATATGAGGCTTATGGAGGTGTGCTCGCTTTGCTTTTAGTTATTTTAATTCAGGAGAATAGCTAAGAGAGTAGTTTTATATTACATATAATCTGGTATAAATGTGGACTGCAGACAAAACAAGTTTCTCACTGCTTCTGTTGATAGTAATCTAATGATTATGTGACCTTTACATTCACTGACACCAAAAAGGGGAAAAAAGTATATTTTGTTGATTCAGCAAACTGAAGCAACACACACAGCAGCTGTATGACTACCAGATCTGGTGCAAAGAAGGGGATGGGACAAAACTGCAGTGGTGAAACATGGGTTTGTTGCTTTTGGCAGCAGCCCACAGTCACACCAGATTAGGTGCAATATGGTGGAAAAAAAGCTTTCCTACAGAACCTGTGTATTAAAACCCTGTAAGGCCATGGGGATTTAAAAACCCCATAAATTGTGATATGCTTTTTGAACTTTTGGTATTCATTTAGCTCAGGTAATAGTGATGTAAAGATAATAAAAAAAGGGCAAAGTTGTCAGCATAGGTGGTGGAAGACTTTAGGAGTTCATTTAACATTTTGATACATGCTAGAAATCCAGGCTCTTAATTAATGTGTCATCTATAAAGAAAATCTGCTGACCTGATTGCCAGGAATGTAACTTTCAGCAATGTCATGGAAGTCTGAAAGCATGTGAGGTATTAAAGACTTTGCTGTCCTTTCAAGCAGGAATGTTTCTTTCATCTGGCTTTTGTGGTCCATATAGCTTGTTACTGACCCCCTGTAGAATCAACGTTTGGAATTGTTCTTGGTCACGTTGATTTAGTGAATTAGCTGGAAGAAATTGCCTGTAACTCTTTTTCCTGGAGAAAGCTTAGAGGGAGAAAAAAGTCACTCTAAAAATCAGCTTGCTTCCTGTAAACTGTTTTTTTTTCTTTTTTTCTTTTTTTTTTTAATGCTGCATACACACACATGTATATATGCACAAACACTTGGCAATCTCATTCTTAGTTGCAATCTTCTTAGTTGTGCTCTGCCATATCCTGAACTTTATTCAAATTGATGGGTCAGGTATGGAAAATATTTTGTGTAGAGATCTTAAGGTTCAGTTTCAGTCTCTGAGGACAGAACTGGTTTTGCTTCTGTCAAGAGATGCTTTCCTGTGATTGCTTTCAGGATAAGGAAATAGTCAATTGCAGTTATTATTATTTTTGTGAAGTTCTGCTTGAATTCTGTAACCACAATGGTTTTAAGAACCATTTTGGATTTTGTTTTCAGGGTTTAAAGAAGATTTCTACTTGATTCATGAGATAATGCGACCTTTCTTGAGATCAGAAGAAAGGAAAGTTTCATACTCTTGATGTCAGGTAAATTATGTAATACTATTGAAGGCAGAAATGAGGCAGGCTTCACTGAAATGTTTAAATAAGAATAAGGGATTTGACTGCATTCAAGGCACCTGTTCAGAAAGATTAATTGGAGTTGTGATATGAATTGTAGAAATGAAGACCTCTTTCTAAACTGAATTATTCTGATTTAATTGGAAGAAGCAGCTTCAGGGTAGTGTGAAGTTTTGTTGCAACCTTATCTGCAGTGCTTTCTCTTTGTGCCACTGCAAGTTAAAGCTGTGGTTGTATGCAAAGTCTGTAGTGAAACGTGGTTTGACGTGTAACGACAGCCAGTGATTCCATCTTTCTCAGAAGTACTACTTTTAATCCTTTTAGCTGTTTTGCTTCTGTATGAAAATCAGATCTTTATCCAACTTGATTGTCTTCAATTTGGGAGCTTGGAGCATTCTTAAAATTTACACAGGAAGCAGATTTATTAACACCCTTGTTTAAATGATATTAGGAGGCTGCTGCTTATATCCAGGAAAGACTGAGTTAGTGTTTACCAGAAACACACCCCTTGACTTGAGTCCTGGTGATTTGTGCTGTAGTGTTTTGACACTTTTTCTGCCACCCTACTACAGGGCGTTCTCCTCTGATGGAAATGTAGGTCAGTCTCGGCAGCTTCAGGGTGACTCTCAGAGTCTTATTTCAAAACTGGTTTCACCCATGATTTAAGTAGAGAGGAGGTTGTTTGTTGGGCATAGCTGTGCCTCAGCTTTGTTACATTAACTTTATTGCGGGCTATAACTTCAGGCATATGAACAGGTAAGCAATGAAATACTGACATTTTATGGCACTGCAGTGATATTCATCAGATATCAGTAATTAAACCTGCGGTTTCATGAGAGGAGTTCAGATTTTCTGATTTTGTTTTCTATCGATCAGGAATTAACTTTAATAACCTCAAAGGACAATAAATGTGTATTTTCAAGTCAAAGGATGCTTACTTTCCAGAGACTCTCAATATATTTTAATACTGAAGTGTACGCTGCTTGTACTGCCTCTGTAATATTAAATAGATTTATTACAGGGGCTGTGCTGTGTAGTATTTCCTCAAAACTTCAGCTCTAACCTGATTTTCAGGAAGACTTGGATTATTCCTATGTGTCATTGTCAAATTTAAGATGCAGTTTATTTATAACTGCAGGTTTTATTTATAACTGTTGTTTGTAGTATTCAGGATAATTCAGCAATTAAAAGATTGTATTTGTAAGATAACTAAAGATGCTCCCCTTCCTGCCTCAATCTGTTGGTAGTACAGCTTTCAAAAACGCATTGGCACTGTGTTGTCATGATCCGTGTACAAGCACCAATCTGAGCCCCACTGGGATTTCCTAACTGAGCTACTTGGTGCACAGGAGACACTTTTACTTTCGTCACATCTCCATCCTTTATCAGAGTGCTCTGGACTGCATGCATTGGGCTAGAAAACAAGGATTGCATACGTGTTTTACTGCTGTTAATGTTTTTGAGCCACTGTAAATTAGTGCTCATGGCTTGTTTCTTTGAAAGGCTGGTGGAATCTGGGAATAAAATTGCTATCAGTTATAGCAAATCATGGCTCAGGTAGTGTCTGAGTCTATTAATTTTCATGATTAGTTAGGCATGAGTGGCCTTGTTTTGAAAAACCCATATTAAAAAAAAAAATGTTCCTATGTTAACTTGTTCTCTGATTTCTCCTCTGTGGAGAATAACATGTTGGCAGTATCAGAAGGGATAGAGATTTGTCCTGTAGTATTTAGAAATTCAGCATTTATTTCTAATGCAGGATATAATTACGGCCTCATCTTTCTAGAAAATTACCTACAATTTATTTCATGTTCTGTCTCAGTGAATGAGATTTTCCTCATTGTGTTCACTGCATAAACATTATGGTAGCATATAACTGATTTCCTACAAGACCTCTATGCTGTTTGTAGCTTTGTTAGGGGTGTGATTTTTTTTAGCTGATGAAACAAAAGTATTTAAGAGTTATGTGAATATTAAATCCTGTTTTTTTTTTTTACTTTCAGAAATGATTTAGCATGACTGAAGGGTGTGCAAACAGATCATTGCTAAGAATGTAAATATTTGTCTTTTAAGGTTTGACAATATTAAACATGTAGCACTCAATCTTGAGTTTTAGGGATAGTTTCTAAGTAAATTGATCCGTGAATACAATTTCATAATAGTGATAAAATGCCAAGTGATATTCTGTAATAAGATGGCTGCATTTTTTTAAGGTAACATTTGGGGCATTTGTCAAAGAACCAACAGTAAAGAAAGAGATGGCATGAGGATAGTGAAGGGTGATGTCCCGAGTTCCTGGCGTGTCTGCATCTTGTGTGTGCCGATGGCTAGAGTGGGTAAGCTTTATTGACCTCCAGGTTGGTCACTGAACAGAGCAGATAGGTATTAGAAGAATTTCACCTTCTGATGGGTTCAATTGAAGGATCTTGTGTGATCACCTAGATTTCTTCTGTCCCTCCAGTGGTGAAGTATGTCTTTTTTTCTCATTCCTTCACTGGCATGAGGGAAGAGAGGCTTCCAATTCTGCCAGAGTGGAAGAGGATTGAGTGTGTATGGTTGTCGTCTTGTAGAAAGTGCAAAATGAAAAGTTGTCTTCCTTCTATGCAAGATAGTGCTGAAATAGCAATTAAACTCTGAGATTTAATGACTTAATTTTATTTGGACAGAATTGCCTTACTTGTTGTCTCTTCTGGTTATTTTTGTAATGTCTCCTGTGGACTATTTGTACTCTGGGCTGAAAGAGAAAGTAGGAAAGCAGTTTATTCAGAGGCTCTTCAGGTGCATTTGAAGTAGCATCAGATAGTTTTCAAGTGGCTATACTTAATCCACTGAATAAAATTCTCTGAGGTTTTTTTTTTCTGAATGTCATCATGTAAAGCATGCAGAGCTTATATGTAAGACTCAACTAACACCTTCACAAAGAGTCACAATAATGGAGAAGCATAACAGAACTCACAGTTGTTTTTAGCCTTTCATTTTAAAAACTTATTTAATGGGTTTAAAATTTTGAAATCTGGATACAGGGTGTTAGGGACAACAACATGTATTTGTTTTGCCGTCACTTCTCTTTCAGCAGTGTTATACAGATATGTGTTAGGATCTGTCTACTTTTTTTGCTTTTAATCCATTACACTTGACTTCAATTTTTGAAGGATTCCGACCTTTTACACTGCCATGTGGTCCTGGGGAGATATGGACGTAGGAATAACTATGTAGTTATAATGAACTGGGCCAAGCTATTCTCATAGAATCATAGAATGGTTTGGGTTGGAAGGGACCTTAAAGATCTTCTAGTTCCAACCTCCCTGCCACAGGCAGGGACACCTTCCACTAGACCAGGTTGCTCAAAGCCCCATCCAATCTGGCCTTGAACACTTCCAGTGAGGGCATATCCACAACTTCTCTGGACAACCTGTTCCACTGCCTTACCACCCTCACTGTAAAGAATTTCTTCCTAATATCCAGTCTAAGCCTACTCTCTCAATTTAAAGCTGTTCTCCCTTGTTCTATCACTGCAGCACTTTTTACAAAGTCCCTCTCCAGATTTCTTGTACCCCCTTTAGGTACTGGGAGTTGCTATAAGGTCTTTCCAGACACTTCTCCAGACTGAACAATCCCAGCTCTCTCTGACTTTCTTCGTAGGAGAAGTGCTCCAGCCTTCTGATCCTATTAGTGGCCCTCCTCTGGACTCTCTCTAACAAGAGCATGTCCTTCTTACGTTGGAGGCCCCAGAGCAGAATGCAGTACTCAATATTCTAAATATATGATGCAAAATTGTAAAACGATGAAATTCTGTGAAGAATGTATAGGAGCACCTTACAGAGGTCAGAGAGGGTCATGTCTTTATAGTCCTGTGGCTTCTTCATAAAACAACTTTGAGAAGTCTAGCTTCTACACTTAATTATTTTTTCTCAGATCTAATTTTGGTGGAACATTAAAAATCTTTGACAATTTAAATTTTATTTCCTATGTAATTTTCCACTTTATTTCTGCTGTGGTTTGACCCCAGCCAGCAACTAAGCCTCATGCAGCCACTTGCTCACTCCCCCCTCAGTGGGTTGGGGAGAGAATTGGAAGGGTAAAAGTGAAAATTTGTATATTGAGATAGACAGTTTAATCAGGAAAGCAAAAGCCATGCACACAAGCAAAGCAAAACAAGGAATTCATTCAGTGCTTCCTGTGGGCAGGCAGGTGTTCAGCCATCCCCAGGAAAGCAGGGCTCTATCACATGTCACAATGACTTTGGAAGGTAAATGCCATCACTCTGAATATCTCCCTGCTTTCCTTCTTCTCCCCCCATCTTTATATACTGAGTATGACAGCATATGGTATGGGATGTCCTTCGGGTCATGTGGGGTCACCTGTCCCAGCTGTGTCCCTTCCTAGCTTCTTGTGCACCCTCAGCCTCCTGGCTGGTGGGGTAAGGTGAGTAACAGAAAAGTTCTTGACTCTGTGTAAGCACTGCTCAGCAGGGATGGAGACATCCCTGAATTATCAATGTTGCTTTCATCACAAATTCAAAACATGGCCCCTTATTATCTACTGTGGAGAAATTAACTCTACTCCAGCCAAAACCAGCACAATTTCCTAATTACATGAAAGCAAGAAATCAAATATTAGGGAATAATATAAGGCTAATGCAGCTTGAAAAGGGGGATTTCAGTGCATGAGATAGAGACGTGCTATGAAATTAAGAACATAATTGTTTTGAGCATGGTAATGTGTACATCAAGAAATGTAGACTAATTAGGATTTTTGTCTTGATCGTATTTTAACAATCTGGTCTATTCTTTTTCTGTGTCTTTAGGTAATAGGACAGTAAGTCTCTGCTTGTATTTAAAATGTCTGACATTTTGGGGGAGTTTCCACAATCTAAATAATAAATGGAGTCACATTAGCTGAGAGTTTTCATGGTGAATGCTGTAGATTAAGGAAAGGATGATGCATTCCATGCGGAGTAGATATTCTCATCTGCTGTTTGGAGTCTTCATTAAATTACCAGAGATGGTATGCCTTCCTAATATTATGCACTCAATTTTAAAACTGTTTGAGGCGTGATTCAACAAAAGGAACATAATATATTAGTAGGTCATTAAAATTCAAATTGTCCTTAATTCATAGCCTATGTGTCATACCCTTCATGGTTATATTCTGCTTCTAACGTTGCATAACTGTTGGTTGAAGCTAATGCTTTATTTTAAATTCTATAGTACTCCCTTTCTGGGGTAATTTGTTTACAAATGAAAGAGAAAAGGGATTCTTAATTTAAATGTTTGTTAATAAGAATAAAACATGAGGTTTACATGGAATGCTAATGTCTAATCACAGGCATCAAGTGTTCTATTTTATTTGTCTTATGTTCTGCAGCAATATATTCCAGAGCGGAAGGAGTTATCAGTGCTTTCAAAATTAAAAATGAGGTTTTATTTGTGTGTATTCACAACAATTTGTACAAATATAGCTAAAAGGTATATGCAGAGAGACAAGTAAAAGGAGTATTAAAACCCAGATCTCATACTCTTAATTCTTTCATTTATCCTGCCTGCATCAATGAATCTTTCCAGAATAATTTCATACCAAACACTTTAAGAAGAGCATTCGAAAATGTCAAGACAGTTTTGTTATGAAACATCCTTGTGTTATGCATGGCAGCCTTTTACATCTTGGTAAACAAGTGTCATGGTTTAAACCCAGCCAGCACCCAAGTACCAGACCGTGGTCACTCTTAGATTCTTACCCCAGAAAGCATTGATCTCTGGGGGTGAGAATGGGCAAGGAGGATGTTCACCTTCTGTAGGAAGGGCAGTAGGAATGCCTTGGAGGAGGCCAGGGTTGTCTCCAAAAAATTTTGGAAGCCTTCCTCTTGGTGCTAAAAAGTTCCCCTTCAAAGACAGATCTCAAGTGTTGTACTATATTTATACTTCAGAAAGTGTAATGGTGTATAAACGTTGTAGTCCCTGATCATGTGGCTGACATTTTTAACAGTTCATTAATTTGAGCTCGGTGAAATAAAATCTTCTGTAAAACCATGATAAAAGGCAAGGCTGGAGATGAGAGATTTCATACTTCAGTAGTGGATCCTGTGGCTACCCCAGCATGATATTCCTGGTGAATGACACATTGTTACTGCTTTTTATAGAGAACTGCTAACAGGCTTCTCTTGACTTTTTTACAACTATTCTTCCAAAAAGCAGAGGAGCAATTGGTGGATTTGTATTACTATTGTAGCTAGAGGTCTACAATCAGACACACTTATTTTCTGGTCTAGGGAGCAGTGCAGTAGAAGGAATAAACCATCTTGTTTTTAAAATAGCAAAATAGACTGAACAAGTGGCAAACATGGGGATAAAATTATTTGGCTTGTGATCGAATTTTTCATCTGAAATTGATAGCATTTTTTTGAAAAGCTATTCTATTTTTCAAGGGATACCAAAGAAATAACTTTTTCAGTTGGCATGCTTTGCTATTTTTTTTTATACGCAAAATAAATTGGGATAACACAGAGATATATGCAGATTTTCATAAAGATTTTATAATGTTCGGTTCAGTGTGATAAATAATTAAATGTGACCATAGTTGTATAATAAGTAAGTATAATATTGAAGACAGATAGTGCCTGATCCTACTGCTTCAATTGTTAGAAATGAAAAATGATTCCACAGAAGCTCTTGCAGATATTCTTTGTTTGTACCCGGGCTTACTGATCTCTTCTGAGATATCTGTGCACACTGGGCTTTTGTCACCACCTCAGAGCTGAAATGCCAATGTGCTGTGAGAGCTGCTCTCTCTGAGAAGAGCTCTGGCTAGCCAAGTTATCCAGCAAATGAAATATTCATGTTGGGAGCCTAGTTCTGGCTGACATTCACTGGTTGGCATGGTATTGGATGCTGACACCACGATCCTGTATCAGCAGGCTGATCCTTCAGTATTGTTTTTGTATGTCTAGGGTAGAGGATATGCACCGTGTACTGCTCAAGCGCTAGGACTGTGCTTGATGTTAGGATGATAGTCATGAATACTTGTTAATGTATTTTAGTAGCATTTGGATCAGGTTACATTACAGTGACCTGACTAAAAAATTTGAGATCTAATAAAAGCTTTTTTGTTGGAATGCAGCTCCACTGAATATATTTCTTCTTCTGCTTCAGTGTTTTTCCTTGTGTTTGAGATATGCATATATATCTCTTTAGCTTTGATTCTTGAAAGATTTAATACTATCAAATAATGTAAGTAATTGTGTGTGATTTTGAATGTGCAGGAGGAATAGATCTGTGCAAGGAACACTTAAATTTGTGTGGTTATCTTTTTAGAACAATTGCCTTTTTTCAGAACTGTGATCAGTACTTTGTGTACAGTGTATTGATTTTTGTAGAAGATACTGAAAATATCTCTTGTTTTAAAAAATATCATTGCAGAATGTAAAAATGTTGGCTGAATGTGGAATTACTTGGAGTGTATGTCATAGATTGTATCAATACCTTGTATATACTGTTAGCAGAGCTAGGCCTATGGTCTTCCATGCTAACTTTGGCATGTGAGCATAATTCTCTTTTAATCTGATGAATCTTTATAGCACTTAAACATTTATACAATGAAGTGGGAAAACTCTGGTTTTTATGTAATATAATCACATTAAATTATGAAATATACTTAACTCACTGGTACTGTAGGTAGTATGTGTTTAGTCTCAGCTTTTTCCAAATATCAGCTGTATCCAGAATTCTTTACCTCTTTTAGTTATTTAGTTTTGTTCATTATTTGTTCATTATTTGTTCATACCTTTATTACATTTACTTCCTAGTTTAAATTTGCCATTTTTTATCTTGTGTCTCTCTCTCCATTCCCCTTCTGTCCCAGTTACAGTTACTAGAGTTTCCCCTTTGCCCTCTGAGGAAATGCAGGCCTAAAGGAGGGGCTTGGATTAGTGTATCTGAACATACTACACAAAACGGGTAGCAGAAATAAATCATCTGTTACCATACTCTGTTAGTAGTATGGATTTCTGTTTGATCTCTAGAATTGGTTATTGAATTTTATGTTCTTCTTTTGGAGTGGTAGGTTGGAATACATAGATGTACGCATGGAAGTCATGGTGGTTGATAGGTAAAGATATGAATCTGTGCACTGTTAGCTCCTTTGCCATACTTTGCATACAGTTGATGCATAGAGGAATGCTAATATTGATACTCAGAGATAAACCTCAGACTTGCAGCTCTAACTAAAGGCTTGACCTTCACAAATGCATGCTTTATTTTTATTTATAGGTGTAAAACGAAGGTGTATGCAGACAACCTTCCCACAACAAGCGTTGTCATTGTTTTTCACAATGAAGCTTGGAGCACACTTCTACGAACCGTTCACAGTGTGATAAACCGGTCACCACGACACATGCTGGAAGAAATCGTCCTTGTCGATGATGCCAGTGAAAGAGGTAAAGATGATGTTGGTTCTTTAGCTTGCTGCTCTTTCTATTTCAAAAATCAACGCTGACTTTATATAGGCTTAGCCCTCCTCAGCAAAACACATTTGCTGGGGCAGGGGAAGGCAAAGGGAGCAACACCCATTTTTGAAATACAGATGGATCATTCTGCACTGAAAGCCAGTGTAAGTTTATCTCTCTGTTTACTTTTCTGTTGACAGTGTAGAGCTTGTGTTTGCTAGCAGGTTTATCCTATTATAGCTTTCATGTTTTGTGTTTGGAATTTTAGCACATTTATAAAGCTTGAGGGCATTTAATAGTAGAATCACCTGGTGAATAATAGCAAAGGCAACTGTTTGTTACACATATCTGAATTTACTATCACTACCACCATTAGGCTTGGCATTCAGAGGAATTAATTTTGATTATTCAGTTCATGGGAAGTGAAAATTGAGTTTCAATGCTGTTAGAGGTTCCATTTCTTAATAATAGTGCTCCAGATGAAAGCTTCATGCTACAGAATGGAACTTGCCATGTGTAATAGGCAAAACTTGAGCTGATTTTTCTTCTTAAAATGTAATATTATTTAGATTTTACTCTTCATAGTATTTTTAAATTACAGTATATTAGAAATAAAAATAATATTCTAGACAACACTACAAATTTCATTTTGTTTGATATTTGGCTTGTTCTTTGCTTAATCTTTCTTGATGTTATGGGTTATAAAGTATAACTTGGATTTTTTTTTCTTGTTTTGTAAATGAACATGAGAGGGTATTACAGTTTTTTTCGTCTAAAACATTTCTGTATTTTTATATTGAATCACCCCTTTTTCTGTATTTCTATTTTGAAAGTTTTCTACTAGGACTAATGGCTAGTAGGACACTAGTAAAAAGTCTTGATAGTCACCCATTGTAGGTTATTATCTGTATCAGAAGGAATTCCCATCTTTTAGACATGAAAGTGGTTTGCACTCAGCATGCTGACACTTCTGCCTGATGGTTCTGATTCCAGTGATACAAAATTCATATTTTGCTGCTTATGGTAATTCCAACTTCACAGTAAGATGTCTGACTGTTGTCCAAAGAGCAAGATATGCCCGAGATCTGCACGCATGAAGAGAGACACTGGATTTCAGATCATATGGTCTAAGCAGCACAATGGTACATGGATTACAGTGGCTAACAGGAGGTTTTAGGATAGTTAGGAACCATTAGAATGAATAACAGAAGGTTTTCTAGCTGAAGAGCATTAGAAGTGGATTTTTGCACTTCATCTCTAACCTGATAGAAGGTATAATGATTTACTTCTTCAGGTTACGTGTGTGTATGATGCCTTCCATGTTAACTGACCTGTTCCATACTATGTGGATCTAGAGTACAGCCACTTGTGGAGCAGCTGAGTGGACTAAAGAAAGATCATAGCAGCTCACTCTGATCAGCCTCTGACCAGTCTGTTTTCCTAAGGAAGCGCAGCTCATGCACTCAGGTTGTGTTTGCGCTTGACTGTATTCCTTTCCTCTCTTGGGCACTCTCACGTGCTTTTGCTTTTCCTTTTTTACTGATACTGACTTTAACTGCTTCAGCCAATTTCGGTGTAATTTGGAAGAAAAGACAGAGACCTTAAATACAATTACATTCAGGCAGCAGAAGAGAAAAGCCCATGCAAAGTGCAGGGCTGCAACGTAAATATGTTCAGGATTAGATGAGACGTGTGATCAACTTTTGCTTTTAGAAAGGCACAGCATCACATTTTTTGTTTTTTTGTTTTTTTTTTACTTGTGGGTAATTTATAATTATACCCCTCGATTTTGTTGTAGTTTTTCAACCTTTATATAAAAATTCCATATTTCATTTATCAAAACAGTCCTTGGCACTACTTAAAATCAGTGTTAATTATTATTTGTGACAGGTCAGCTTTCTGTATGACCTAGAAATAAAGACCAAGCTAATATTAGAGTAATGAATAATATTGCTTATGTTTTGCCTCTTCAATTTCTGTTTTAGAAAAAAATCAATTTTAGCATAGCAATAGACGTCCTCACTATGAATCGTAAAATTATAGTCCATTTGAAAAAGCATGTGGCTTTGTCTAGATAAATTTTCTGTTTCTGGGTTAGGTAATAAAAACAAAGAAACTTAGTTCTAGGCTGAAAGATAGAGTATTTCATAGGTTTTGGTGGTTATTGAACCTGTTCCAATACTTCATTTTGAAGCCTGTGATCTTCATTTCAGATCACTTAGGCATCTTTTATTTGTCATTATTTTCAACAATTACTGAAAAGGGGGTTTTTTTGTTTTGTTTTCCAAAAACTTGTTATGGTTCCATCAAGCATGGTTTTAGATTAAACAAAACAGACGGGTATGATGCCTGAAAATTTGAAGGGTTTACATATGCTACTTAAGCATTCTGTTTGTGTTGAATTAAAACAGCATACTTTTCCAGAAAAAGACAGTGTTCAGCCTGAGTGTGTATATTGAATTCTAGCATCAGAGTAATTTTAATTGGAATAAAGTAAGCATTCAGTCTGCCTGAAGCACACTTTGTACCTGTTAGTGTCATGCTCTTAGAAGAATGAATTTGCATAATATCACACATTTATTTACACTGAAAAGCTTTGGAGAAACAAGACATATCTGTATCATTGTTCTCTAGTTACTGATCAGGATTGCAACTTTAGTTTTTAATATTGATCTTTGGTAACTATTTAAAAAAAGTTGAGAGGAGAAATCAGGATTAGCCAGTACTTAAAACTAGGTCAGCACTGAATAACCAAGTGTGGTAGGCAGATTGCATTAGGATAGACTACATCCACAGAAGTTGGTGATACAGATACAGATCAAAGCAATGTAACCAAAGCTAAATTCCTGCCAATAACATCTTATAAAAATATTTACTCTTCTTAAAAAACTGTGTTGACAAGCTTGTATGTGATAAATCCTTTTTTTATTGTAGTTTAATAAAAAAAAGTTTGAAACTAAATTTTTCATTTATATTCATATCAAGGTGACACGGTAATAGAATTGGCAAGGTATTTTTCAACTAACACGCTTACTTGACTTGAACTGAATATATTTGCTTTTTTGACATTCTTTCTACTACTGCTCTTTGAACTATCCGTAGTCCTAGGTAAAATTATGCACCCTTTTGATAGAGAAAAAGGTTGAAAAAAATATCTACCACAAAGAGTTACAGTTATACCTCTGAAAATACATGAATTATTATTGTTTCCACATAGAAGTATCATGTGTATGTTTATATGTGTGGGGTTTTTAATATTATCAAACCTCACTCTGTTGGAAGTGTATGAAGCAATGCTAAAAAATACTCAGTTGTCATCCTGGGTCACTCATAGGCAACTGCCTATGTAAAGCATAGAACTTCTCATTTCAGTGTTTAATATAGAATTTAGTATAAATTAATATAGAATTTAGTATAAATAAAACCATTACAGTAAGCTTGCATAGAAAATAATTCTGCAGCTTGATCGTGATGTTTCTTTTCTTCTAGGCCAAAATGTATTACATGCACTAAAAGACTAGTCAAATACTTACTTTTTTCTTTAAGAGGAAAAAAGGTCTTACCTTACAAGATACTGTTACTGGTTTCTGGATGTATGATTAATCCAAAAAGCTAGACTTCTACTACTGGAAGAAAAGGGAGAAATTTGTGAGGGTTGTTTATTGCTTTTAGAGAGGATGTTCTGGAGGGAAAATAGCTGTTTAGATTTGAGCGTTTAACCTTAATTGCTGGTAGCAGAGGAACTTCAGAAATCTTGATGCCTGAGTTTTATTTATCATGCTTTTGTAGGGATGAGACATCAAGCTTTATCTTTTTGCTTATTTTGCTGAAATTATAGTAATATTTTAAGGGCATGGTTACTGAAGGTCTGTCATGTTGCTTTGTTTCTGGGAATAGTCCCTTCTGAAGTTTTGAACAAAGTGGTAGTCCATATGGACATGGTTAAACATGGGAGACAGGCTGTTCTTAACCTTATTCCCTCCATAGCAAAACCACTGCACACATCTGTGATTGTTTCTGAGAGCAGAGAAAGTTGAAAAGTACTTGATAAATTGACATTTTAAATACTTTACAGGGAAGATGAAGGTAGGACTTAAGATTTTTGTATGCAATATTGACCATGACTTTCTGTAATGTTAATTTGTGTTTTATATTAGTTCTTGACTGGCTGCCGTTGTATTATTGAAATCTTTCTCTCTTCCTCCTTTCAGAATTTTACCATTATGTTAATGTAACTACATTCAAGAAGCATTGTCACAGCCCAAATTCATTCATTCAGCTTTGACGTGGTTAGAACTACTTTAAAGGCTTATCAGTACTACACCTGAAATCTGCAGAGAAACATGTTGGTTTGTGTGACTTGCTCATCATATGGTTAGCACAGAGACAAATGCTGCACGCTCCTTTGTGTATATCATGGAAGCCCTATACAATATTACCATGATACTAGTTCTTTTAAATTAGTGACTTTGGAAAGCTACAATGTAAAGAGATGCTACAGACTCAGTCAGCTAAATGATCTCTGTGCTCAACCCCATAAGCCCTGCAAAATGTTCAGACATGTACACTTGGTTTGTACTAATAAACATTTTTACATTTGAGTCTCTGTTAATATGCAAAATAAGAACTAACTTGCTTTGCGTTTCTCTGGAAACAAATATTTAAGATGTATCAACCTCTTATGCACTTTTAGCACAGTTCAGCTTTCAAGATGTGTCAGAACTTATTTCTGTGGGTTTTAGTGACAGTCCAACAATGCACAGAAAAAAAATTAGGAGGCAATTGGGACTCATTCATCCGAAGCAGTGGTAAGGAGTGGTAATCACCCTCAGGTCAGCCCTGCCTCTTGAGATTTACAAAACAGCCGCTAAGAGTTCATACTGTGCTTTTTTCCCCTCCTCCAGTGTCACACTTATTCTTGTATGAGGTACTTAAAAGTACCTTATGCTTTGCACTGTTGTAGTACAACTCCTGTGTGCTTTGAGTGTATAACCTAATATATTCCGTAGCTGTTGTATAAGACGACTTTACCTTTTATACAGATTTGAAATCTGCAAAGTATTGCAGAAGTCTGTTTCTGTGACTGTCAATTGCATTCTCCCTCAACTGTTTATTCTTCCTTTGACGTTCATCATAGCACAATAGGTCTTTGCAATGCAAGTAATTTTGAGTCTCTAGGCGTATGGCAGTCAGTTATGACTGTTCTATTCTGAATAATTTGTTCCTCAGCTAAATTGAGATTTGTTGGTGTTACAGATATTGATTTATGTATACCTGATTCTAGGAGCGTTTTTTAGATGTTATAGTGATAATTTCGTAGAAAAAATGTGAACCAGAAAACCCTAGAGAAAACTTAGTTCAAAAATTATTTTGATCATGTTTTAAACTCCTGATAAAGAAATTATCTGTAAGTTACATTACTGTAACTTAGGAAGCAATTAATTATGTTCAGCTAGTCAAATCATTTCTGTATTTTCTTGGTAGAGAAGCGTTATGTCCAAGAGCACTTATGCATGTGTTTTTGAATATGAGTCACATCTTTTCGCACTGTAAAAACTTGCCTATCCCATCTGGATTTTTTATAAGCATTCTACCTTCTCTTCATTGTTGTGTTTTACATAATGAAGAAATAAAGAGGAGAAAGAACTTTCTGTGCTATCAAGTGAAGCACTTGGAAATGTGGAAGGGCATATTGGGAAGTGTAGAATAAGCACCAGAGGAAACTAGCTGAGAAAGCAGGAAAACAGTAGAAAAGAAATGAGGAAATGTCTCTTAATTCAAGTCTCTTTGTGATAAAAAAAAATTACATAACTGACAGTTTTCATGGTTTTGATCATTCTTTGCAGACTTCTTGAAAAGACCTCTGGAGAGTTATGTGAAAAAATTAAAAGTACCTGTTCATGTGATTCGAATGGAACAGCGTTCTGGATTGATTAGAGCAAGATTAAAGGGGGCTGCTGCTTCTAAAGGCCAGGTCATCACCTTCTTAGATGCTCATTGTGAATGTACAGTAGGCTGGCTTGAACCTCTGCTGGCAAGGATCAAAGCTGACAGGTAATTATCTATCTATTCACCCATGTTGGGTTTTTTCGGTTGTTAAGAAATCTTCCAAGTGTTACAAAATAGTCTACAAACAGTCTACTTTCTGAAGGGCTGAATAAATTCTCATTGGTGTAAGGAAAAAAGGCTAATACAGGTAAACTTCTTCAAAAGTAAAACTCTGTTTCAAGTGAAGTCTATATTGGAATGCATGGAATAATGTGTTAAATAGCAGGAATCCTGAGCATGAATGGAGTTGAGAAAGCAAGGGGATTTGAGGTCAGTCTGCAGCCTGGCCCATTCTTTCATGAATTTGGGTAGATATTTTTGAAGAAGAAATGGAGCCCTGATCTCATTTAACACCAACAGTGTGAGCAAGAACTGTCAGGTTTACTGTTTTCAGGTTCTCGTTGCAATTTCTTTATTTCATAATGGTTTTGATTGTGGAAATATGTGCTGTGTCTTGGTCTTCTGGGATGTATTTTTTACAGATAGAATAATTACTGAAATCATGTTCATCTACTCCCATGATTGTGTGACAGAAATTGTATTGAGGGGAACAGTGAGAGAATGGTCTGCTTTATAAAACAATCTTATATCCGAGCAGTAGCTGTAGTTGCACACTAGTCTGTTAGAAGACAGCATATTAAATAGAATAGCTATTAAGTATGGTGTTCAGATCTCTATTTAGTCCCTATGGTTATAGGTAAAAATCACTTAAAATTTGATGTTACAAAATATAGTGTTACATGATGAATAAGCTACAAGTAATGAAGAATTTTTGTTCAGCACTGTGCTAAGACAAAGTACTAACTTTAAATTATCATTAATACACTTTCTGTGAGACTAAAATATATATATGTTGTTACACTTTGTGCAAATGTCTCAAACTTAACTCCTTTAAATTCAGTTGCAACCAACCCCAGAATTTTTTTACAGAGCTTCCCATGAGAGGCCACTTTCTGTCAACTTTGATGCAGTAGTTATACTTTGTTAGCAATGACTATCATTTCTTAGTCCTGAGGGTGCATAAGAATACTTCCCCAGAGTTAATGTCCAAGTTTTAATTTCAAAACATGCAAGTTACTGTGACCACGCAACTAGAAACAAGAACCTCTTTGTTTTCTGCCCAATCACTATGGAGCAATGAGAAAGCTGGGATCAGTAATTCCATCTGAAGAAGAATGAATATTTATTGCTGATAATGATGCAAATGCAATTAAAAAAAGATCTGTCATTGCCAAAATTGTATCAGAAAAACACATTTTCCTGTATATGAATTAACTCTAATTAGCAAGACAGAATGTGAGAATGTTTCCTGGTAATAATTTATTGAGTACTGTTGTTAAGAGATGGCAAATGAAAATTTAAACCATATGCGTTAAAAACAATATTTAATAAAAAAACGAAAACCAAACCAACAACAAAACAACAAACCATCTTTTTTGACACTTTAATTAATAGGATGTGGTTCTTCCCTTTTCCTAGGAGGACAGTAGTGTGTCCCATCATTGATGTAATCAGTGATGACACCTTCGAATATATGGCAGGTTCTGACATGACCTATGGTGGGTTCAACTGGAAGTTGAATTTTCGTTGGTACCCTGTTCCTCAGAGAGAGATGGATCGACGGAAAGGGGATCGAACCCTTCCTGTTAGGTAACAAGAAATTATTCAATTGGTTAAGATTTTCATATCCTTTCTAGATTAAACTTGTAACTAAGTACTTGAGGTTATTGTACTTAGTTAAGCATTGTAGCATCTTTTTTGTCTGGCTGAAGGAACAATATAAAAGTTTTTACATGGATTGATTGTCGCTAGTTTTTGGTAGCAATAAAAGAAGCAATCAACCTGTCACTTTGAAAATATTTCTAAGTTGTATGTTAATTACTGCAGAATTACTAGCTTTAGCTAGATTTTATAATTATGCACAGGTTTTAACAAAGCTTATTTTTATTTTTTAATTGAACCTTTTATTCTAACAAAGTAAATAGTATTTTGAAAAGATACATTAATTTTTGGCATGTATGTGTTTATATTTCTGTATATGCATTCATTTATACTTGCATGTCATGTAGGTTTATGACAAAGGTAAAGAGAAAGATAACCTGTGTGTAATGTGTACCTTTTAACAGTTGCAAACATACATTTTTCTACCCTTGCTGTTTTGAAAAGTGGGCCATATTTACTTCCCATAAAGCTGAAGATATCGCCTTTACTGGTTTGTTTGTCTTTAAACCAAGAAATTGAGAGGTCTTCTCAGGATATGGCTAATTGTACTACTCCCCTCCCCCAGTTTCCTTTTTAGGAGGGGGAAAAGGCATATAAATTTTTAGTTAGATTGTGACCTATCTTTTATATTATGTATCTTTCAGAAAAAAACAAAAATGTTACAGGAAAATAGCTAGTATTATAAAATCATTTAAGCTAAAAGTGTAAATAATTGAACTACAAAGTTATGTCATCAGCCTAACATGTAATTTACTTACTGTGTATTTGTTGTCTAAAAAAGATGAAATTTGAGAGATGTTTCTAAAGCTCTGAGAAACTACTAGCACTGTTTTATTTTTTTCTACCAGTAACAAATTTGAAAGGAAAATCTGGATGTAGCCCTGACTGTACAATTTTCTTGTATGAAGCAGTAATAGTGAAAACAAGCAGGCCACTTCATAGTCTCCCATAACTTTTTCAAGCACAGTAGCCAGAATTATGATTTTCCTGTGTGAAACTGGTTTCCTTTGTGTGAGTTACCAGCAGTGGAGGCAGAAGTCTTTTTCAGGAATGACAGCAGCTTTCTAGGGGCTGTTTCTCTATCCGGACTCCAGTCTGAAGTGGGAATATAAGGACAACTGTCACTAGTTCCATCTCTGGAAAATTTTGAGCTAGCAAGTACCTCAATGATAACTGAGTTTGAATGGAAGCTTACAGAGAAGTAATATGTTAGGAACTCGGGAAATAAACATGTATTTTGTAAGTGTAAATGTGAAATGTATTTAAGTATATGTTTTCATAGTGACTGGTGCACTTTTTTTTTCCCTCCCCTAGGACACCTACAATGGCAGGAGGTCTTTTTTCAATAGACAGAGATTACTTTCAGGAAATTGGAACATATGATGCTGGAATGGATATTTGGGGTGGAGAAAACTTAGAAATTTCCTTCAGGGTAGGTAAAACTCTGCAGTGTTTTGTTACTCAGGACAGTGCATGTTGAGTTCTGTAAAATACAGATCTGCTGCCTGCATCAGTGTCCTCTTCTGCTGCAGTTAGCACTTCCCTTCCCTCCAGTGGAGATAAGCAAAGATTTTATCTGTCAGTGAAAAATGCATGGTAGAGCTTTGTGATTAAAACATTGAGATGATCATTCTGAAGAATAAATGTGTGTGTGTGTTAAAAGGAGTTCAGTTAGAAAAGCTAGGGGGGGAGCTTCAGTTAATGGTGATTCATCAGTGCAGTTTAGTGTGTCAATGAAATGTGAGCGCCTCTGTTACAAACCTGCTCTTCTTGCTCCTTAATGACTTAATGACTGCATGTGTTCGTTGTAATGTGGACCTAATCACTGTTGTTTTCATTTTTGTTCCTGCCATATAGCAGCATTTCCCTTTCGCTTTACTTATCAGCTCAGAGTATATAGGGAGAAACTTCTGAAGTACTTCAGCTTTCTGAATCTGCCATTTTTCAAGGTCCAAAACAAAACTGAAAATATTTTCAGAAACTTTCCATGAGAAGTGTATGCGTTCTTTTGCATGGAGATTCTATTTTGTAATGTACTTTTTTGGACACCTGTTAGTTCCTGTGATTCATATGAGCCTTTTCCTTCCTTTGCGGTCAGCTCGCCCAGTTCTCTAAAGTAACCTCTTGCTGATGCGTCATTGCTGTGAGGGCTGAAATACTTACTTATGCTGCCTTGCTTAGGCTTGTGTGTATCTTTAGCTATTGAGCAGGAAAAAATGTGCAGTTCTCTTCCATGAAGTATGTATTTGTTCTAGACCACAACTAATGTTGTTTTCCCAACTTGAACAGAAGCACGTGCTTAATATTTTTAAACTTTTTTTTTGACAGTTTGTAACTATGGAATAATTGTTCTATCACTTCCAGATCTGGCAGTGTGGTGGCACTTTGGAAATTGTGACTTGTTCACATGTTGGGCATGTATTCAGAAAAGCAACACCGTACACTTTTCCAGGAGGTACAGGGCAGATAATCAACAAAAATAACAGGCGCCTTGCAGAAGTCTGGATGGATGAATTCAAAAACTTTTTTTATATCATTTCCCCAGGTAAGCAGGTCTTTGGTTATGAGAAATACTTATTAAGAATTAAAATGTTACTACTGGGAAATAACATGAGCTATTTATATAAAAATGTAATTACTTTGAAGTTCTTAAGACAGAACTCACATAAGATGTACAAAAAGGAAGATCTTAATTAAAAAATAGTTTTGTTAGGCAGAGATGTGCCCTGAAGGTTTGGTTTGTTTGTTTGGTTTTATTGTCTTTTTTTCTTTTTTTTTAAACATCATGATTTATGAATGAGCTTCCTGTGCAATAGAGTTAAAGTTCAGTGGAACGTCGAAAAGCTCAACTGGAGTGCTGAAAACTAGCCATCCAAATACATATAATATGCTGAAATTTTGCCTCTGGCTTCTGTGTTGTAGACATTCCAGGTTGAATAGATCAGATGTTATTTAAGTGAAACCCATTACCAGGAGTGGCAAAAGTTAACATCTGTCCTGGTAGAATTTGCACTTCACTATCAAGAGGATAGGGACAAGTAGCCAATATACTTGATGATATTTATTATGTTTCTTAAAGTCGATTTTAACAAAACAAGAGGATATAAAATATGAGAGCAAATTTCCCATGAACTTGAAACTTTCTGAAAAAAATATCAGGAAAAGAAAGAAAGCCTATGAAATATTGAATTATTACTTTCTACTACAGGATATTTTTGTCGTATAAAACGACAAACAAACTTTGGATGGCAACAGACAACCTTTCTAAATACTTAAGACATCAGAGACATTTGACTTTAAATACTAAGTGGTAGTTCTGTATGCCACATCTGCTTTTCCAAAGAGATTTCTTTAAAGCCAGTATTTCCTTGTGAGTTGTGTATTAAACTTGCATTAGTATTGAAATTTGAAAGCTGTAATACAATGTATTATGAGTCTGAGGAATGTCAAATTTGAGATTATGGGTTTTAAGAATGCTTGTGAGAGCAAATGACTGTGGATTTAGGGTGAGTTTTTGTCTTAAAAGAATGCATTACTCAAATGAGACTGTGTAAGATTTATAATTAAAAATATCTTGCTACGACTCAAAGCTTTTGAGGTGAAATCGCAAGGTAACATCTTATGGTTACTGCTCTGTTTTGTAATTTATGCAGCATTATGAATTCAAACATGACCTGTGTAGTTATTCAGGAAAGTTGTATGTGAATAGGTGCCATCATTTTTGTTTAAGATTGCTTTATGTATCCATGTCAAACTAGATTTTAAAATGTACAAACTAGCTGGAACAACTAACTCCAAAAATACCTAATTCTTAAAAAAATGTAAATTAGTGATAAGCCATGACACAGCTTTGTTACTTTATATATAATCTCTGTAGTCCTTCCATTTCATGTGGTAAGCATAATCTACAAGAGGAGTTATACTGTTTTAATTTTATAGGATTGATTTTTTTGATAGGACTTCCATAACTTTGCAGTATTGTAGAATACGCGTGCATTGTCTAAAGACAGTAAAAATTCTGAAATGGTGGAAGTAACTTAAGCCATTATCTGTAACTGCACTGTATATTTTCTTTCCTTTCAAGAGATACATGTCCGCATAGTTCGTATGCTAGCAGCCTAAATGATTGTTGGATAGGGATGTCTTCTTACCAGGCTTCTCTTAGAGCATCTGCACCTGCTGACTGTCACATGATCTCATTTGTGTACCCATATCCGTATTGACAGTGCACTGAAAGTTAATGCTAGAATTTCCAAGTGTTTCAAGAATAGGATCATATAGTATCTGAATAAGATGGGTTATTCTGAAAGTGGTTTGTTGCCTGGGGCTGTGAGGAGAATGGTTAGTACTGTGGGTCATTCTTTAGCTATGATGAATACCTATTGTTCAGAGAATGAACACACAAATGTACTCAGTGCCACTCGTGCCTCTCACCCCCCAAATCCATGTAAGTTGCGAGAGCCAGTATATATAAACTAACAAGAATTACTATTTTAGGAAGTTCACAAACACCTTATTCTTGTTATTCTGTTATCTCCAATCTTAGCTGGGTGTTGCACACCCTGATTTTACCCATTGACAACAAATAGCATCAGTAAAAGTTTCAGTAAGTCTCTGTGGCCATTAGTTGTTTAGGAAGTCAGTGAATCTCTGCTACCTTACCTCATTTAGCCATACTCTGCTTTTCCAAATATCCTTCTAACATAGAACTTTAGATGTATAGTTCTTGCAGAATGCTGGCTTAGTAATCCTCAGGCAGAGTACTGTGTGCAGCCTGTGAAACTGTTTGCTAGTACGACGTGTGCTTTCAATATTACTGTGACAGCGTCACATGTTCTTGCAAGGACCGAAGTGAGGATTCTTAAGCTGATGCTGGTTTGCAAGCCTGGGTGCAGATGAGCAACAAAAACAGGCAATCCTCTGAACACCCAGGTTTTTTCTCATTAGTTGATGTGGGTGAGAAAATTGGATTTTGAATGAGATAATATACTGACAAGCATCATTGAGCCTAGCTAACAAGACACTTGTTTCTTCCTTTATATACTTTCTCTTCTGTTCTCCTAAGATAGTGAATCACAGAGGGATTCATCCAGGAAAGCAAACCTAAGATTCTCAAGTAGCTTTCCCATTTCATGTAATCTGTGTTGTCTGGAATAAAAAGGCTTGCTGCTTGAATGATAGGAACTCAAGAAACCTAAGATTCTCAAGTAGCTTTCCCATTTCATGTAATCTGTGTTGTCTGGAATAAAAAGGCTTGCTGCTTGAATGATAGGAACTCAAGAGACTTTTTACTATTGATGTAATGTAGTTAAATGCAAAGCTACCCTCTTGAAAAGTAAGCCAGTAATCCTTTTCTTCATTTATAAGTGTAGCCTAGTAGAAACTGATACTTATCTGTTTTAAGCTTGCATGCATTTTAGAAGCCATCTCTCTGCTTAGGAGTGTCTAGGTACAGCTGGAGGTTGGGCAGGCACGTGTTGCTGCAGCTGTGCTCAGCCAAAATCAAGCCTGTCTCATTGCACCAACAGCTATTCTCCCTGGCAGTAATTGCTCTAGCTGCAGTCCTTTCTCATTAGCCGATAGTTTTACTTGCAATCATGTGTTACAGCAGGACCCTGTTTCCCAGACTATTTCCTCTTTGGCTTCCAGAAAACAAATCCAGCATGTGCAGGTGAATAGTCTGATTCCTAGCTCCAGTCGTTCTGTTCTGTGGACTCTACCACTTCTTTATTTCTAGTGCTGGTCTTTCATCACTTTCTCCAGGCTAAAATATTAGGACTGGGTTGTCCAAGGTGAGGATTCACGAGATAGTGATGTCAATCTCACAGCTTGCTGCGGGGAGAGCGCCTTGCTTTCCACAGCAGGTGTCCTGGTTTGGCAGGCACTAGGGCTTCACCTGTCATTTTCTGATCGTTCATCTGCATCAACTGATTCTATGACTTGCTGAACTTGCTAGGATTATTTGTTCTGTGGGCTGGCTCCCCATGGGTTAAGTTAGCACGAGTGTCATCATAGAGGATACTGTAGGAATCTGAAGCTGAGCAAGGGAAAGCTGCCCCTTTCTGCAGCAGCAGCTGCAAGGCATTAGGCTGGCTTGCCCCAGCTACCTACCCTTAACCTTCTCCTAGCTAATTAATGATAAAAACTGACAGTTGTAGAATTTGTTGATATCCCTAATCTAAAGGTGAAGCATGGATACTTTCAGACTGTGGTTTTGCCATGCTACATGTGAGTCTGGGTTCCAGCCCCTACATACACTCCCCTATTCCTTGTCCAGTGTTCATCCTTGTCATTCAGCAGCCTCTTGAATCCCAGCTGGTGAGCTGAAGACATCCCCAAAAGCAGCTCCAGTGAGCTTGGGTAGAGCCTTGTCTAGCTTTTATGGAAATTAATTTTATTGTTGACCAAAAGTTTCCCCATAAGCCATCTTCTGTTGCCCAGGGGCTAAGCAGGCATACAGAAGGCCTGAAAAGACAGCATTGTGGAATTACCTGAGCAAGAGTCATCTATACAGAGACATAGGTGTGTTATCATGAAAACTGGATCAGCAGGCCTCATATCTAATCACTGTGTGCACTAGTCTCTAGCCAACCACAGTAAGCCATGGTTCAGTATGTACAGACTGAAATGGATAACATTATTTATGGTTGATAGGGAGGACAGAGAAGGAACTGAGTCCACATCTTGCATGTTCAAAGTCCATACCGAGTGATTCCATGTGGTTTTGTGTTCAGCTACTATTCCCTATCAGCATTAATTGAGAATGCAAAGAATGTAGCTATTCAAATTGGATTTAAATTATTATTGCTTCTCAAGTTTCATAATACTAAATAAAAACAAGTTATATGATTTTTATCAGAAGACTAGATTTAGATGAAACAGTTTCCATACTGTGCTTTTTAAAATGATTGAGCAATTTATAATCATGATGAAAACATCATGCGTTGTTGTTTTTTTTCGAAAGCAGTTTAGCATAAATATATTGCCACACATGGAACTTGGGCAAGCAAATCTTCAGCTGTTGAAATTTTGAGGATGGCAGAATTGTTGCAACACAGCTGATGGGAAGCTTAAATGTAAGGTACCAAAGACAATTAAACTGAAGTATTTCTCTCATAGACATCATTACGTGTGTGGATTTTTTTTTGTGAGGAAAGACCATTTTAAATTAATTAATGCCTCATCCCTGGAAGTGTTCAAGGTCAGGTGGAATGGGGCTCTGAGCAGCCCAGTTCAGTGCAAGGTGTCCCTACCCACTGCAGAGGGGTTGGAATGAGATGGTCTTTAAGATCCGTTCCAACACAAACCACTCTGTGATTCAATGATTTTTCCTAATTTTTTTTTAAACGAACCGAAGATTTGAAAGAACAAGTGGACATGGACTGTCTTCCTCATGATTTACATACCTTTAGAGACTGGCATAATTTTCTCCTGGGAGGAAGATTTGAGCTAATTCATGCTTTGTCTTTTGTTTTCGTTTTGTTTTTTTTTTAGACAAACCTTTGAAAAAAAAGTTCAAAACCACTAGAAGGTCATATGTCACTGGTGTGTGTGTGTGTGTGTATATATGCATATATATATATATCAGTTTTACTGGTTTGTGGAGGAATAATGTACTTAATTTTTGGTATGCCTTATGCTTTGCTGTAGCTTTCCTTGTTTTCTTCCATTCTTTTTTTCCCCCCCCAAAAAATTCCTCATAAGTAACTGCCACTGCACTGGGTAGAAATACTCAAGCTAGTTTTGAGTAATATAGAGAATGTACCAGAAATCTTGGAAAGTGAGTAATTCACCCTTATTAGAGGACACTCCTAAGGCAAATATGCCTGTTCTGCTCTTCAGTCTGTCTGCTAACCTGATGCTAATTGTAGTCTATATGACAATGTATGATTTGCTGCAGACCTGACTTCAGAGAGGATTTTTTAAACATCTTTCAGAATAAAAATGGTTTAATGGAATACATTGCAGCAGAGAAAAGAATCAGCTGGCACTTTCTATGTGGTGACATTTAAAACTACTTTAAGAAACAGCATGCTTGTACGCTGTTAAGTCTCACCTTACATTTAATTATTTATGGTTGTGACTGTAACTTTTATTTCCCTTCAGTGATGTGATAAAGCCTTAACAGTGATGTTTTCTGGAGGTCAGTGTAGCAAACTGAATAAGTTTGGTGTCTAAGGTTGTGAGGATGGCATGGTAACTGTTTCATCCATCAGCTGTTTTTTCATCACTGAAAAATGAGGAAGCCCATACTTGGCTGTGGTTTGAATCTTTCTGTTTTTACTTATATCATCTTTTGAGAGAGTGTTGCTTTTGATGTAGAGCAAATATTTACTTTCGTCAAGACAGGACAGCTTTCTGAGGTGGGTTTTTTTTTTTCGAATTTGTCTTGTGTATTTTGGTTTAGGGATTTCTTATGTGACTTGAATGCCCAAACAGAAATTTTCTGAAATTCTATAAAAACAGGCTTTCCTTTGCATTCGTCCCTTTACCAGTATAGTTTTCCAGCATCTTTAATAAAAAGTCTTAAACAAAAAAAAAAAAAAAAAAAGAAAAGGCCTGGACCCGTGGCTAGCATTTTTTTCTTTCTGGAATATTGAAATTACTAATGTTTTTATTGATATTTACAGACATTTAGCTGAAGTTATCCAATTATCTGTCTCAATTGAGTAGAAAGACACCATCTGCTGGCAAGTTGATTTAATACACAGTATATCAGCTTAGAAATGTCTCAAACTATGTTTCCGAAGGTCAACAGTTTAAGAGGTAACTCACAGTCCTTTAAAGTGGAGGGATTTCTGAAAAATGTATACACCTGGAGGTCTGTATTGTGGTGGCCAGTTGAGCCATATTTGTGGTCTGTTAGGGGAATTTAAATTGCTAGGGCTTGTTTTTGTTCTTTTTTTGGTTTGGGTTTTTGTTTGGTTTGGTTTTTTTTGGTTGTGTATTGCATTTGACTTGTGAGATATGGAGTGTGGTGTGGAAAATAGGAAAAGGACCTGATGCTTGAAAACTAAAAATTATCCCACTCTAATTATTGGAATATTAATTACAATAGTGCTTAATTCTGGTGAAGCAAAAATATCTACTGTTCGTGAGCACCTTCCTCAAACCATCTGCAGATGGGACTTGCACAAATTAATTTTCAGAAGGAATTAAAACAACCATTAAGGAGTGGGGAGATACAGGAAGAAGGAGCACTGTGATAAATGAGGAGCAAAGGAATAAAAAGGCAAGCAAAATACCACAAGAAAATTATAACAGTCGTAATGGTGAACATACTTCCTGCAAATGCTGCGGTTATATTGTGCAAATACTGAATTATTAAAGGTTTAAGTTCCCTGTATGAAGGCTGCTTTCTGCCTGCTTCTTTGTGCAGTTAGACAGATGATGAAGGGTCCAGCAGGTAGTATCTGGCTTACGGAAATAAATTAAAATTAAATTCTCCATGCTCCACAGAAAGAGACTGCTGTGTTAGGCTGCGTAGATATGCACCCCAGTTACTATTGGGGGTAGAATGGCAGAAGTGACTATAAAGGTTTCAGCCTTTCTCCTCTGTTAACTTAGTTAGCAACTGCATTCAAATTGTTCCACAAGCCACAGGTAAGAAATAGTCATGTACAGCCCAAACGTACTGATTCTATCTTTTGTATAATTAGGTGGAAAAAGAAGTCACAAGTCTTGATGGTTATGTCCTCTCTGAGTGTAAACAGCAAAATGCTATATTAAACAAAAACTTACTTGTACAGAGGTGGTTTTTAAAAGATAGTCTTTCCTGGAAGTAGTATATTATACTGATGATTTTTTATTTTAAGTGGTATTATATAAAATTTATTAGCAGCCATTGACTAAAACTTTCTTTGTTTCTACAGGAGTTACTAAAGTTGATTATGGAGACATATCGTCACGACTTGGACTAAGACGCAAACTCCAGTGCAAGCCTTTCTCCTGGTACCTGGAGAATGTTTATCCTGATTCCCAAATTCCACGCCATTACTTTTCTCTGGGAGAGGTAAGATTTTATCCTTTATATTTATCTTCCCTATATAAAGTATATTGGGCAGTAAGTTGTTTGTATTTTAAACTGAGTAGTCCAAGCAAGTTATCACCAGCAAAATTCAAGTATCTTGCACCTGTGTTCTGTCACCTGTAAAATGATAAATCTGACCTATCAGTGGGGCAGATAACTGAACTTCCGTATACAGTACTGTAATTTGAATGTGTTCCTTTTTTATACCACAGTACAAAATGTCATGTAGAAAGGCTTTAGAAATATTCCTTCAGAATGATGCCTCAGCCTTGCTGGGGATTTCTGGTTTTTTCTTTACCATTTTTAAGTGACTATAGAGGTAGTACAAATTATGTTGTCCTAAATAAGTAGGCACCTACCATCCCCTACAAGTCATGTTGAGCTCAATATTGAGCCTGTTGTAGGGTGATTTTGTACTGTTTGGTTTAAAACACTTTTAGCAAAATAGAGCAGGTGTTCATGCTGCTGTATGACTATCAGAAGACTTGATATTCATACCTGCTTACTATAGAGTAATACAGGGATTAATACTTCTGAAAGTTTTGGGCTGGAAACTCAATTGTGTCCATTCTATTGTAGTTGAATCTTTAAGCAAAAAGTGTTCTCAATATGGAATCCCCCAAAGAAAGCAAAGAAACAAACACAGTTCTGTAACCTGGTAGCTTGAACATTAACTTGGGACTTCGAGTCTTGGACAGTGGTGTCTCATTGTAGTGTGGTTCCTTTTATTTCACATAACCTCTGGTGTGTAGCGGAGAGAACTGGTGTCATTGTGGTTTGATGTGGACCTAGTTCTTTTCTAAAAATAGCAACCTTTGATGATGTGCTCTTTTTCACTCATAGATAAGAAATGTGGAGACAAATCAATGTCTGGATAACATGGCAAGAAAAGAAAATGAGAAAGTTGGAATCTTTAACTGCCATGGAATGGGTGGCAATCAGGTGACAGTTTTAAAAAAATAATTATTTTAATGTATTGAATTATTTGGAACATCACTTCTCATTGGGACAGTTATTCAGTATTTTCAGTCCTTATCTTCAAAATACACTTAAGTTTTAAAGTTCAGGAAACCCTCATTAAAGAAGACACCTGTAAGAGGAAATGCATGAAGATTTGGTGGTGGTTTGTACTTGTAGGTTCTTGAGGCCTGATTGCAGTACGTTTCAGAGCAACTTTAAAGTCAAAAACAAAATGAGAGGAGGAAACTGCTGTATGCTAGACTTCACCTCCTGTGGGTTTTCTGGAACTGCCTTCTGGTTAGACCTTCTGACTGGTATAGTTACTTTAAAAAAAAACATGCCTGTGCCTGAAATGGTGTTTTAATATATATATTTTTCTGGCTGTCAGTTGTGGGATTTGTTTTACATCTATTTTTTTGTTCTGCTTTGTTAATGATTCTTGATGAATTGTTTTCCAATGTACAAAGATTACCTGAGTTTGGGGATTCTCCTATTCCTACACAGAAATAAGTCTACAATTTAAACAATATGTCTATTTTGACTGAAGAGCTTGTTCACATGGTGTTTGTATTTGTTCCCTACAAAAAATAAATCTTTCTATACATGCTGGAGGGAACAGAATAGAAAAGAAAAAAATAGTGGGTATTAATGAAATAATGCACAAATGTTCCCCCTTTCCCTCGCTCTAGGAATCTTTTGGTTGAAGGGTTTTTTTTAATTCCTCTCATTCTTTTTCTGTCTAGGTTTTCTCATATACTGCCAATAAAGAAATTCGAACAGATGATTTGTGTTTAGATGTATCCAAACTTAATGGCCCGGTAACGATGCTCAAGTGCCACCACCTAAAAGGAAATCAGCTTTGGGAGTATGATCCAGTGGTAAGTCTTCTAATGACTTGTGACAGAAAAATGAGACAATTGGGCTTTTACAAAAACCTACAGAGCAACATAATCCAGTGTGGGACCACTATTTGACAGTCGAAAAAGGAAACAAAGTCAGGATTTTGTTCCCTCCGTTATTAATTCACCATGTAGTCATTTACTGGGCATGTGTATTGATTTAATTACCTGATGAGTTTTGAGGGAGCTTTTAGAAGAATATTTTGAATGTACATTTGGATCCTCTGCAGAAATATAGTCTTTTTATTATAGTGCTGTATTAGAATGAGATCAAAAATTGAAAAATATTCCAGGTATCTATTGGACCAATAAAAGGTAGCACTAACAAAGTTGTGACAAATTCAGCACCTGGTATCTTTTCTTTCACAAAGTTGAAAGGAAATACTTTTCTAACTGAAAAAAAAAAGAGCATCACAAAATTACAAAGGTGATTTTACATTTCTAATCATGGTATGTTTAAAGTATAGATGCTTAAAACAGCTTTATTTTAATAGTTCTCTTTCTTGTACATAATGTTAAAATTTACTTTGAAGTTCATATGTTGAACTGCCAGACCTGGAAATCATTGCCCATTGATCCACTCATCACTAATTTGATTTGAAGGCTCTAAAAACAATTTTATGATGGAGTAATGCAGTCAAGAACTCTAACTTCATGGCTAGCTAGAAAAACGTAGTGCCCAAGCTTGTTAATTTAAAATCAGTTATTACAAAAGACAGTTGTGAGACAACTTGGGGATGAAGAATCTTGCCAGTGTGTTTGTGATGGCTATTTTATAAGAAGAATTTTAGATATTTAGGTACTAAAAAGTCATTTCACTAATTAAAAAAAAAAGAGGTGGGTACTTCTGACTAAATATACTTGCTATAGATTTTAGTAGCTGAGGTGTTAACAAAACCTGCAGCCTTTAAGACTAAAAGCAAATATGTATGAATGATGATTTTCTGATTAGGATAGTAATTAGTGTGGAAGATGATGGATCTCTTCTAGGATTTCTGTACATTTTTAGCAACTGTTGATAGGAGACTGAAGAAAGCTGGAGACTGGTGGGATTAAATGTTAATTGAAAGGATTAAATGAGTCTCAGGAACCATTCGTTCTTGATTTTAATGTGCTTAGTTTACCTGATTTAAGTAAATAAGATGAGTAATATTACTACCCATAGTGATTCACCAAAGGGAAAGTGCTTTTTATTGTATTTCTAACTTATCAATGGTAAGAAAAATGCATCTTTAGACACCTAATGGCAACAGTCTCTCTTGCAATTATTGCCACAGACTTCCCCTGTGTTGATCCTCAGCCATAAATTTGATTGTATGTGTTTTTCTCTTTATTCTGTCAATAGAAAATCTAGGAGTAATCTTCATAACTTTACTGAAAGTTGGCTAATAATGCACAAAAATAAGTTAGAGAATACTTAAAAAGTATGCCCACCTGGTTGAGTGATTTTTTTTTTTTCTTTCTGACTCTGTTCAACTCCCTTCTTCATTCTTCATTGGCTGTATGAGTGCAGGAGATTGATGTGCTGAGGGTTTTGATTGTTTGTTGGGCGTTTTTTCCCTTTGCTGCTTGTGCACATAAGGCCAGCCCGTTCTGCCACTTTTCAGTCAGTCCAGTGTTCTGGTTGTGCTGCTGAATGAGAGAAGAAATACTGATAGTACTGCCTGTTGGTGCAATAGACAAGTTGATGCACTGATAAGTATCTGTAGTACAGTAGCAGTAAATGCAACCACCAAAAATCTCTTCTCCATGATGATAGTACTGAGGTAAACGGACTGCTCTATCGAAGATTGCATAAGTAAGATTAGTAGGTATTAGAAAAGATATTTCCACATAATTTTTATGAAATAACATACTTTTTAAAAAGAGCATAGTGCTAAAAGAAGCATAGAAGTGAAGTCAATTTTGTGTCCCCAACTAATTAAGAAAAAAATGTACTTGTGAATACATATTGTGTGTTCATTCTGATCTGATAAAAGCTATTATTATAACTAATAATTGAAGTTGTGTATCTTACCAAACTTTAATTTCTAACTCTTTGAGGATCCCTAGCTGCATAGTCCTATTTAAAGAATGGTGGATGTTGCTTGATTTAAAAGTTCAGAATGTTTTGTTTTTTCATGAAGCAATGTTTTTAGTATCTACAATGTCAAATAGCATATTTGAGTGTTCTTTATGATTGGGATCTGGAACCAGTAACCATGGGGTCTTGTCTAGTTCCTACTTGCCTGTGGAAGAGTTTTGATGGCAACTAGTAATTTTTTTATTACCTTATGCCTAGTGATTTTTTTTTAAATCCAATTTCTTTTTATTTTTTCTTCAAGAAATTAACCCTGTTGCATGTGAACAGTAACCAGTGCCTGGACAAAGCCACTGAAGAGGACAGCCAGGTACCCAGCATCAGAGACTGCACCGGCAGCCGCTCCCAGCAGTGGCTGCTCCGCAATGTCACCCTTCCAGAAATATTCTGAGAGGTTCTAAAGAAAAGCAAAGATTGACTGGGCTACCTCGGCCGATACTTTGGCTACACTGTTGAGTAGCAACAGAAGAAACTTCTGCTCGGCAGAATCTGCAGTTCGTCAGCTGTTAGAACTCCTGCAGCTTCTCGGTATCTGTGAACCAGCCTTCCTGTATAAGGATGTGAAACTACCACACATACTAGTGAAACTGTGCCCACTGATGTTTACAAGATCGAAAGAGTTTCTTCCAGCAAATAATTTAGAGACCATTTGGACAGTGGAAGCATAATCAATGAAATAGTCTCTTTGAAGAGCTCCATATCATTTTAGTTTGCTTGCACATCAGTAACCTCTGCTGAAAGTGCTGTTGTAATGAAGAAAGTTTCAAGAATTATTTTTTCCTGGTTAGCAGCGGTAACCAGACTACTAAATATAGATCCACAAATAAATGAAAGAGAGAGCTGGAAATCAGATTCAGTAACACGAAATAAGAATTCTGTGGTTTAAAAACAAAAAGTAAACAGGGTTTAATGAAACTAAATCAGAACTATGAAAAGTACAATTTGTTATAGTGAAGTATCAAATTTATATGTAGATTTTATACCTCAGTGGGGGAAAATAACCAAGTCAAAAGGCAATTGTTTCTCTTTTACAATTGTGTGATAGTCCATAAATATTTTTTTTCTGGTGAGTCTGAAATTATTTTGGGCGCAAACAAAGTGAGCATAAGAATAAACTTAGCTCTTGAATGTCAGATCAACTTTTTTTTTTTTTTAATTTCAATTTCTTGGCTGTTGGAACTGTATCTTTTTATTACTGTCTGAAAACTGGAGGTTAACATGCTGTCTAACTTTTTTTTTTCCAGACCTGCCATTTCAGTTTATACTTGGGTCAGTCAGCTTATGGACTTTTGTGGCCAAACAAAAGATTTAAGTACATTTAGAAATTAAGTTAACTTGATGGAGTAAGCTTAGCGCCCAGGACTCATACTACTGTACTACAGTTTTGTTTTCATAGCAATAAATCTTTTGTTCCTTGTTTGATTTCAGTCATCAGAAAGCCAGAAGAAAAGATACATGATTTGGGTAGCAGAAGATTGGCAAAACTGCAGGTTTTCTGGAATCCTTTTTCACTTCATATTCAGATGTGCTTCATTGTCAAGTGCATATTTAGATTAGACTCTGAATTGTAATGTTGATCTGCTGCTTTTTTCTAATAAAACCTAAAGAAAAATAGCAAAATTGGCATAGTTTTTAAAGTTAACATATCCAAAAGCAATATGACTATGTCATTACATTGGTCTGCATTTTTTAACTGAATTGCTTTGTTTTGTTAAAAAAAAAACCTGTGTGGGCTGATCTTGAAAATGAGCCACTGACCGCTTAGAGTATACATTGAATTTTCTTTTGGAAAGAAAAATGAGATTTGCTTAATGGAGAGGATATTTTTATGATAAATGTCACTGTTTGGCCAACTGTCCTGTAAAGCAAATTAAACCTAGACTCATGCAAAAGTTGTGTGGAATTATATTTGACTGTTGTGGCCATTTTAGATTTGCTATTCCTGGTTGCTGTAGTCAGTGTTATCTCCATTATTTCTGCAGCAGTACACAAGAATTTGCATACACAAAGTAGGGGAAATGTTAACAAATTGTAATATTACGTTGTTACTTTAAAAATACATGAGATGATATGGGATTAATATCAGATAGAGCATCCAAATATCTAACTAACAAATATCTTTCATTGACTCCTCTGTTTGGAACTCTTATGAGATCGAAGGGGATTTATGAAAGTAATTTTTCAAAAATATATTGAAGTGTGCCAAGATGACTTTAAAAAAAAAAAAAGGAATGAAAATGTCTATCTTAGAGGTTATGTGAGAAGACTTATTCCTTTATTATGATCAGTGAAGAGAACAGGGTGGGTGACAGTGTAATTGATGCATTTTCTTGCTCCTCAGATACTTTGTGGTCCCTCCTGCTTTTATACTGTTTCTGAAGTACGATGTGTGTTTGATAGTGTATATTAGCCACCAAAATACTGTTTTCAGTTTTCTGCTGTGTACCGGTGAATGATGACTTGGGTCATGTTTTGGATTTAATTATTTATTTTTTTTTTTTAGTTTATTTTAGCAAACTAGTACTTTTTAGGGTGCGTGTGTGTGTGATGGTGCCTAAAAGTGGGGTATCTATTACTTCAGAAACAACTTCCCAAACACAAAACACTTCCCTTTAAAAACATTGCCAGCAAAGATGCTCTAGATCAGAGTTGGGAAAGCTTTCATGAAATGAAAAGCAGGAGCATCAGAAATGCAGTGCAAAAGTCCTATAAGTTTTCAAAATTTCTTAATTTAATGCTTCAGATTTCATAGGCATAGGCCACATCACTGAACACACAAAAAGAACATATTTTCACTTTATATTTCCAACTCTTATGATTACTGTTGTGATATCCTATTAGCAAAACTGAAGTGCCATGGCTTGCAGGGTTACTAAACTTGTACGTAAGCTTTAGTGTTACTATGATTTTACCTTTCTTAGTTCAACAAGTCATTTTATATGTTGGTCACATAAAACTGCAGTAAAAATAATCGCACAACTTAAAATGCATGTATCAAGTTGTCAGATTCAGAAAGCTGAAGCAGCAGTGTGATTTCCAGCCTATATGTTACCAGTTCTTTCCTGCTGAATATGGGGGGGGAGAAGCAGCAGACCAAAGAGTGGCTGCAGCCCCAATGTGTTTGGCTCAAAACCCTGTAGCTCAGCCAGTCCCTTGGTGGGTAACTGGTGCTGGTTGAGGGGCAGTGGGCTGTGCTTAGCTTGTCCATGTCTCCACAGCATATGCTCAGCAGTTGAGCTGTGTTGGTGGACAACACAGGGTTTCTACAAAGACTCCCTGTCCCTGTAGCAATGTGCATTTCAAATAATCTGTCATATTAAGGACTTTTCAAACATGGCCACAGAACAGCTTCCCACACCTGGTTATCTTATATCTTCTCTTGCCACAAATGTGGCTATCACCAGAGCTACCTGCTGAAAGTGAGCTTCCTTAGGACTCTGTTTAGCTGTAATCTCCCAGGAGTGCTCCTCCACATAAAGGCATAGCACTTCTATATACCAACTTTGAATAGGAATACTAGTTGACTCTATCAGTTATAGACACTCTTAATTCCTTTCCATCTAATTTGTCTTCTTGTACTGAAGTTTTTAGCTGGAATTTTTAGAACCTCTGTACGTATTTTTATTTAACCTGTTCTGGAAAAAAAAAAAAAAGGCGTTGTTTTTGCCTTACTATGTAACACACCTTTGTTATGTGACATATGAATAAGTTCTAACAGAAATCCCACTCTGTTCTGCAGTGCTTCAGAACTTATAGCTGTTCAGATCAGATGTAGGAGAGGAAAAAAAAAAAAAGACCACTGTTGTCTTATTTGACATTGACAGCAAATACGTGCAGAGTAAATGGGAAAAGAACCCAGTAGTTCCATTTTGAAGACAATTGGTAAACTCTCTTTTTGACCTTTTGTCTGTCCTGTGCTCAGTATATTTAGCATAAATTTCCTATGCATGCTGTAAAGACAGTGTTCTGTTCTCCTTCGCTTCTCATTTGGCTTTGTGAAGACATTTATTGAGAAACACCAGTGCCTTTTAAATGAGTTAAAGTATATTACGTATTATGGTACAAACTTCAGATAACTACACTGTGCCAGGTCTGATTAGGTCATCTTCAGTCTGTTCAGATACTGAAAGCCGCAAAACAGTTATCTGTGTGTACATACAACTATGTTATTGTCTCAGTCAGTTTATTTTATCAGTATTAAATTAAGTTGTATTTTAGTAGCTTTATTTCTATAGTAGTTTTATATCAAGGGGCTTAGCGGTCTCTTCATTTTGAGACATGGTCCTCATCAGAGATATGCATTGTAAGAAAAAGAGAGAATCTCTGTTACAAGTTAGCAGCAAAACTAAGATAATCTTTCTAATTCTTGCTCTATTTTTTCAAGTAATGTAAAACATTCAGAGAGATGGGCAAAATCCTGGCAGATTTATTCTGTTGTACTTCCCCTTCAAGGTAAGTAAGGAGATGCAAATGTGCTTCAGAAGATTGATCGAGAAATAGTAACTCAGAGTTTTCCTTCACTGTATTAACTATTCCTCCATGCTTTTAAATGAAGAAACGTGGGAAAGCATAAGTGTTACAGAGCAGATTTTGATAGCTTTAGGACCCTTGCATCTTATCTAAGTTATAAATAGTAGAGATTTAGAGTAAGACAGGAATATCCAAAGTTAAAAACCTGCACAGTGTTAGAGTGCTGTTTGCTCCCAGGTCAGTAAGAACATTTCTTACAGTCGCCTTAAAGCAAATAGTTCTCACATTTACATCTTACTCTAGACACTAATAATTGAGAATTGTTCGGTTATGCGTAATTGTGATATGTGACGGTTGTACACATTGCGTACAGTCCTTTTTCTGTAGAAAGATTTTAATGCAGAAAACAAAATTGACCCATAACGAATAGATTATTTAAAGACCAGAAATTATGACACTGAGACGAAAACTAATTTACTCCATTGTTCACTTGTTTTCCTTTTGAATATTGGAGAATGTTTTTGTAGCATTCTGCTTGCATTTCATGCAGTGTCAACTGATCCTTACCATTTAGCTATGTGATGCTACTCCATAACAGAGACGAACTCTGAGATGAAAACAAGCTGCTGTTTCTGACAATAAACCAAGTAATTGTCACAGCACTGATTCAGGGCATAGATAGTAACCTGCCTCTGAAACAGTCATTATGGGTTTCCTTGCCTCTGAAGCAACTAGTAAGACACACAGAAGAACTTTCTTTCATTCAGTTTTAAATGCATCTTCTTTCTTTCTTTCAGTAGATGAATGTCATTAGGAGTTCTCTTATAACCCTGATGTTGTTCATGCTTTGTGTTCATCAGAAAATCTTCTTGGCCTCACCTCTTGTTAAGTCCTGTCTCATTTTTATCACCTTTCTTTGAGTCTTTTTTGTTTTATTTTCAAATATTGGATTATGGTGTTTATGATAGTGATGAGGTCATCTATATTGCCATTAGAGATGTGCATTATTTCTGTGTTATCCATTACGCATTCTAATAGTGCATTAAGTAAATGTTTTCAGAAACATTTAGCTTATAATACAGGACTGTAGAAGTGACTCTCTGTTCTATTATGCATTAAGTTGAATTTGTAGATTTTTGCTTTCTTTGAATGTATGCTGTTTAATCACCTAGCTTTGGTTGTTTTGCTGTCTTAAATAACTTGGGACTTCTTTCTCAGCACTTAATGATACTGGTTCAGTCACAAGTTTTGGACATTCCCACTTCTGCTTTTCTCTTGGGTTGGAACACACCTCTGCAGGTCATCTGGTCCAAACCTTGTAAAAGCAGGGCTGACTTCAAAGGTAGATCAAGTTGCTCAGGGTCTTCTCCAGTCAGCTTCTCAGTATCTTGAAGGATACAAACTTCTGGCCAACCTGTTTGTGTCTTACACCTCTCATGGTGGAGTGCCTCACCTTCCCCTCCATTATCTAATCAGAATTTCTTCTCCTGCAACTTGTCTGTGCCTTTCACTGTGCATTTCAAAGTTAATCATAAGTCTTTACTTGGTAGATGCTGTCTGCTATGTCATTTCCCTGTTTCTGGGAATATAACCAGTTGGCCATGTACAGTTTATATACTGCAAGTGAACTGCTAATAAGGTTCTGAACTGCTAAGGAGGTTAAACCAGTGTTTTAAGAGACTTCACCACTGCTTCCTCTAAATTCTAGAAATATGCCTTTCCTACAAACTTAACTTCGGCAAAGAGAGGCACCTATCCTGTGAAGTGGTCCAAGAAAAGCTGTTGGGTCCATGTCCAGCCCACAGGAAGTGGGAAAGAAGCCCAGCCTTTATTGCTGTGGCAACTTCAGTATTGGAAATATTCAGACCAAAGAATCTGAGAATAAGTTTTGTAGTTGCCTTGGCTGCACGATGAGTAGATATGGATTCTTTCAGAGCAGAAACCTTATTTCAAGTTCAGTGAAAACAGGAAGAATTTTCTAGCTGCTGTTTTCTATCCTGGTTTTGATGTACATGAGTTCATTAATTAGGGTATCTGAGTCTCTAATGGATCCTTTTGGTCTGAAAATGTTTTCAGGTACCTAACCAGATTAGCCAAATGGCAGCTTCAGATCTATGCCAGATAGATAGACACAGCTCAAGTGACCAATTCTGTTGGAAAGTGTTCTAGGATCCCGGGTTATAACAGCTGTCACTATAGATGATCACTGTAATATGGTAAGTGATGGCTTGTTGCATGCCAATGACCCTTTGCTTGCACTTTCCCCTGTACTCTTGAGTCAGGGAAGTGCTGGGAGTGGAAAGTGTCATTTGCATTACCCCAGAGTAAAGAACCTCTCCCCATGTGAAATGATGAAAGAAATGTATGCTTGAGGCAGTGAGATCAAGTTGCACATATAATTCCATTTAGATGTGGCTGTACTTATATGGTGAATGAACTGGAAACAAATCTCAACCCCCAAAACCTCTCTCACATTCCCAGATGCTGAAAACCATAGAAACCAGCTCTGCATTATCCATACTTAAGGCTTGTTTGAATGTAGTAGCTGTCAGAATTACCCTGTGTAGTCAAAGCCAATCATTATTCTAATTTGACCTGGGTGTTTTGTGGTCTTGAATGTAAATTACTAAAAGAAAAAGCAGGGAATTATTCAATTATAAATTGTGCATGTGTACGTATTTACGTGAAGTAGTTTAGACAAAGTGCATTAAACCACTTCAATTAGAACTGAAGCTCAACCCTGCAACAGGCTGGTTTACTCCTGTGTTATCTGTTATAGGCATGTTTAGCCCTGCCTGTCATGTTTGGTACATACCCAACCATCTCAACCCTGCTCGGTTGAGTCCCAGGTGCGATGAAACGCTGTATTGTTCTTGTTCCTTTTCAAGGCTCTGGACTGCCAGGAGGCATTGTGTGCTCTTTCCACTTTGTGTTGTGCCTTTGCCTTGGAAAGTGCATTTCAACCCTATGCAACAGTGCTGAAATACGTCTCAATGGAAATTGTATCTTCTGAGTCGTGGCTTTGGTAGAAACCAGACCCATAAGGTCTGGTTTTTTCTGGCTACAGACTTGCCAGAGGCTGGGTCTCCTGGATATGTCAAGATCAGTTGCCTAAGATTTGCTTTGTTCCTCTGACACTTCAGTCCAATTGGATCAATGATAATCCAGCCTTATGAATGCTTCAGAGGCCATTTGAGTATAATCCATTTACTCTGTTAGTTCCCGCAGTCGGATTTATAACAAATGTTGGAGTGATCTTAAATAATAACTGGCATCATTAAAAGAAATTGTTTTCTTCAGGTTCCCAAAAATCCCACCCCCAACACTTCGTCAGCAAAGAAGGGATTTTTTGCCTTTTTCAGGCCAGTTGAAGAGATGACTCTTCAACTGTGCTCAGGCATTGGCATTTTAGAGCTAGTGGCTCACCCCAGTTCAGCCACCTGCCTGTGAGCACCTCTCTGCCTCTGCCAGCATGGTGCTGTCACTGTGCAACATGGACATCATGAACAGGTCATATTATTGTGAACAGTAAACAGGCAATGCCTTTTGCATGGTGTTTCATCAGTGTCTGATGGGTTGTTACATGCAGCTGACAACATAACCACCTCGTATAATATCCACAACACAATGGAATTTTCTGTTTTAGTGTACCAGCAGTTGACCACTGCTATATTGCTGTATTGAGCCTCAGATTTTCTTCTGACTCATTTACTATATGCTCTGAATATTCTATTTCAAGTCCCCATATCTCATGTAGGAAATACCAGAGGAATGTGTAATGGACTTTCTTCCAGACATGGGGCTATTTGAGTCTGCCCGTTAACTGGGTATTTGACTTGGACATCAACAAGACACATTAATTGTTCTCATCCTGTCAGTGATGTGTGGGAAATTAAAAAATATGTCCATTAGATGTGATTCTGGCTGTAGGACTGGAAAGACTGATGTACAATTTTCTTTCATTTTTCAAAGAGATGACAGAACTAGAGTCATAGTAATGATGGTAATGTGGTAATGTAGTTTGGTGGGGACTGTGATAGCGGGAATACCTTTATCACTCTCTCAAAGCTGTTCAGTGATGCTGTCCATTCTCCCAGACCTATTGATGGAGAAATGTGGAGCACTGTGCAAAAGAGGTCTATGCTTGATCTCAGGCACGAGTGTGAAACAGCTCCTTTAGGAGCATCTCTGCTGCCTTGCAGTAGCAAAAAGGTTTACACAGCATATACCTATGTATGTTTTTTAGTGTGTTGTTCTTGCAATCCTTAATATTGCTGATTAGAGCAGTAGGAACTGGAGGAGACTGATTTTTCCTTCAGTTTTGTGGACTTCATTAATGTAAGGGGTTTTGGTTTTGTTTTGTGGGTTTAGCTTTTTTTTGTATATTGTCCTTCGCTGTGTTCACATTCCATGATGTTGCTGATGCATAAGGAAGTTAGTTGAATCCTACGCATCCCCTGACAGAACTTGTCTGAATGTGTCTGTAAGAAGGACAAATTCTGCCAGAAGCACAGAGAATATAATAGCAGTTGTGGATAGGGACTCCCCTGCCCTGCACCAGCCTTTACACAAGCTTTTTTTGAGATACGGTAGTTCAACATAAATTTCTTCCTGTAGTAATCTGAGGTCCACTCTAATTGTTACATAAAGCTACCTGTTCTTTTTCATTAAACCATGCACCTCAAAAGCTGTGCTTTGTAGTATTACCATAGACAACTTTGCATATAGTTAATGATATGAGGTTGTTTAGACAAGTCTGCCTAATGTCGTCTGTACTATTAGTTGACAAAGCCAGGGGAACAGTCACCTTGGTGTATACACCGTGTCTTCCTCCTCCATGGCAGAGTTCTTCGCTGCAGTTTTATTATTACTGGGGTTATACTGAGTTCTTACTGCCACTTCTCAAGTAGATGATGTGAGGACCTAGGGCTAAATTAGCATCAATAAGGTGTATGTGAGAAGCAACCCTCAGACAAGTAGTTATTGATGTGTTGGGCACTTCATGTTGACTCTGTAGGTGACTCCATACAGCTTTCTTTTGATAATAGAGCAGTTTAAAACCCACAACTGTAATTAATCCATATATGTGTGCTCATTTTACTTCCTCCTTTCCCATTCCGTAAGAGTCTTTACAATTTATACATAAGAAGGAACTTAGATGGTGCTAGGAACAACTGCACCCAAAATATGAGGAGTAGAAGTATCCCACCACGGATGCTAGAAATAAGGAATTGTGGTATACGTACAACCAAGATGCAAATGTTCAAGCAGACTGCAACTTGAAGAAATCCAGTTAGAGGTAATCTCACTGTATGCAAACTTTTGTATGATTTTTTTAAACTGATGAAGTGAGCTTTGACTTCTGACTGTCTTGATTATTCAGAGCATGAAGCTTATTGAAAGCTAAGCTGTTGCAAAAGGCTAATGAAGTGATTTTTCCTGTATCCTGTGGATGTAGCTTGATGACTGTAAAGTTCAGCTCAATTTTTTTAGGATGTGCCTGGACTAGGAATGTTAACTAGCTAAAATAGATTTAATACAGCTGTATATAATCACAGAGAGAAGAAATAGAAGCTCATATTCTACCTGATAGTGTTTGGATTAAAAGGCAATGGGATAAATGTGACTTGGAACAAATTTGTTCCTTGCTGGCTCAGGGAAAAAATAAAAAAGGGGGAAATAAAAAAAAAACCACACAAACAAACAAAAAAAGCCACCCACACACCAGCCCTGCTAGTCACCATACTATGTTTTAATTTTTTGCAGTTACAGGGATGATAAAAAAACCTCGATGAACAATTGAATATGTTGCTTTTTTGATTTCCTCAAATATTAATTTCTAATGCTTCTCTACTTACTGAAATCAGAATTTTTTCTCATGTGAAGTCTAAGTGAGTGTATCTTCGTAGCCAGTTTTTGCTGTCTCTGCAACCACTCTAAATGAGAAATACTTTGGGTCAGCACAGGGGCAAGTTATGCTTTCCCAGAAGCCGTTTTGTTGGGTCAACTAGTTTACAATAGATACATATAGCTGAGTCTTAGGAAAAAAAACAAATTATTTTTCTTTTAAGTTAGAAGAGCCAAATATTGTATCTGATCACTAATGGAAAAGAAGGTATCTTCACAAGTTTGAGCTAAACTTAAACCATTATTTTACAATCCTTTCTCTGAAACAAGTGACTGAGCTCAAGCTCATATGCTTCTTAACTAACTAATGTCTGTCACCTCTGTGAGGAACTTCCCGGCCAGTGAGAAAGGCCAGCTCTGCATGTTGCTACTGCAAATGCTCAGGGAACTTTTGCTTTGGGCTGCAGCTGCAGAGCACAGCCCAGGAACCTGGTCTCCTCGGTTTTGTGGTAGGCACAAAGACAAGTTATAGAGAGACAAGAGCAGAGGTCTGTTAAAACATGATGACAACTGGAGATGAACATGAAACATTGTGAACTGAAGAGGCATCATGCTGAAGATTTGCTCATCATAAATCCTTGTCACTTGCATGGCATCACTTACGTCTGCTTCACAGGAGGGATTTGTGGACATCCTGAAAGAGGTGGGTGTGCTGAGACTGGGGAAGCGTCTTTCTAATTGTCAAAGCAGCACCAGACCCAGGACTGGAATTTTGGTAACAGAGACTTTCACCGAAGCACAGGAGTGATGGTTGTGTCAGAATGGCCACTGTAGTTGCTCTGTGCCCTGTTCAATTTTCGTTCGCAAAAGGGATAGCCCACAACAGCCGTCCTCCTCTTCTCATTGGAAAGATTGTGCTTGTCTTTTTCTCTCTTTCTTCATGTGTAGAATAGGGTTATTTTTAAAGAGAAGGAAGCTTTGCTTAACAGTCAAAGGATAAACAGTGGTTAGATTCCCTTTTTGTGGAAAAGCGAGGTTGCAGGTATGGTGAAGCAGAGAATCTTTAAGATAATGTGTTTAGACTTAAATGTCTCCTGCAAATTGTACAGAAAGCTCTGCTAGTCAGGATTCTGCAGCTGTCAGCTTTGAGTATCTAGTTCACGGGAAGCAGAAAAATAATACATAAAGTAATGTTTTAAAGAAATAAAAAACCCCAACACTTCTGTGGCTGAGTATTTTGAAAGCTTTATCCTTAAGGAATGATACAGAACACATCATTTTGCAAAGAACTGGCAGAGTATTTTGATGATGACAGCTAAAAGAGCTCATTTTTTCCTTTTTGGGGGCCTATTCCCCTTTTCTTGACATTGCAATGTGTCTTCACTTTTCTTTTTCCTTTTCCCCTTGTCTTGAAGGCCAAAAATGTAACTCTCTGCTTACATCAGAGGTGTAATCCTAGGGCAGAGCAGGAGGCAAGCAGGTGTGGTGTCTTGCTGTTCTTGCGTTGATCTGTGCTTTCCTCGGTTGTAATTATTCTTGCAATTCTGCCTCCCTCTATTTCCACTGTTACAGGCAGTGACTTCATTTGGCTTTTTCCTCACCAAATCAGAGCAACCACCCATCTTTCTCTTTCTGAACTCAAACCAGGGACCAAAAACACCATCAAATTTCAAAACCTCTTCACAGAGTGTATCCCACTGACATGTCCTCTCTGCTTTCCCTCCCTGTTGCAAAAATATATATTTAGAGTCAGAGCCCCTCTGAGAGGGGAGCTCCATATACGTGGTTTCATTTAACTGCCTCTCTGACTGAATCACTGTGGCAGACACAGTTAAAGCATGGCCAGCACTGGCCCTGGGCTGCTGTGGCTGCCACTGGCCACCAGGCTCCTGCTGTCCTTGCCACCATCCTTAAGTGATGGGCTTTGCCACGGATCACTTGACTGCACGAATGGAATCTGTTGCACCTAGCCATAAGTTGCAACACTTTTCAAAGTGGCAGCTTAAAGCTGTGGCAGAGACAAAATTGATTGATGCCAGAATTGGTTCCAGATGGTTTTATAAACTGCCTGTGAGCATTTTGATTTTTGACAAGGTTTTAAAAGTGTAAAAACAAAACAGAAAAAAGGTGCTGCTTTGGTTTGGTGCTAGAAGGGTATTAGGGATCTTGCCAGTGGCTGTCAGCCATCAGCGTAGTTTTTGTCCAGCTAGTAGTACCTATGAAAAGCTAACTTAAAATCAGGGAACATGAAGCAGCCAAAATGACATCTCTTTAGATAGCAATCTCCTCACTTCTGAGTTGAATTTTGAGTTTCTCCAAAGATGTGCAGCCTTTTATTTTCCTCTAAATAATGAAAACCTTTCAGAAAATTTCTGGACACTGCAAGCAAAATCTTTTGTGTAGCAGCAAGGGATCAAGTCTTAGAGAAAACCATTAAACAATTGTTTTAGACAGATTTGAAGTGTTTGTATTGGACTACTTTTTGGCACCCCCTTTATTTTTTCTTAAAACCAGGAGCATCAGTTACTATGAGTACAACTGTGCAAGGCCACAGGCAGCTGTAAAATCATATGAAAGAAATTAAAACCTCTTTCCTGTGCCTAATAATGCTGTAAGTTCTGTGATCTGAAATTTTAGGAACTTGTAGTGTTAGCAGAAATAACCAGCTGTCCTGTCAAACTTTGTCATAGCTGGCTTAAAATGCAGGAATTACCCCTGTCCAAAATATTCCACTCTGGGGCCTTTCCAAAAGGCTGAGAAATACAAAGAATAAGAAAGCAAATCTTTCATGCTTGTATCAAACAGCTTTCCAGGTGTGACTGAAACTATTTGCAGCTGCACACGTAAACCCAACCTGCTATTGGCACCACGTTTTGATTCAGTATATAATGGTTAAAATTTTCAAGACAGTTATGCGTGATTTTTATTTAGTTTGTAGATTTGGATTTGACAGACAGCAAGTGCCCTAATTTAAGAAGCAAAGGTGGCTTCAGTTATTAATTTGCACTGCTGATAAATGATCTCTCCTGTGCGTGACTGGCTAAGTAAATTGAAAGCACCTGTCTTAGTGCTTTTCTTTTTTTCTTGTTTGTTTTTTTTCTTTGTTTTTTTTTTCAGATGAGGAAACTACAACTTTCCTGTGATTTAAAAAAACTAATCTGCTTTTTTGTTTTCAGCTTAGCTACACAGGGCTTAACTTCAGTCCTGAAGGTCAGTGTGTGTACAGGTATTGTGCTTTAACCCTCAGTCTTGTTTGCTTTAAAACTAAATAAGACATTTATAGAATCTTCTCATATTTCCACCTTGAGTTTTAGGATGAAAATAATGGTGGTTCCAGGGAATTTTCCTTTCTGTGCTTATAGTTTACTGTACTTCAAGAAAGGACCTAGAACTGAATTGAACTTTCATATCACTCAGCTGAAGAAAGCAAGTTAATTTTCATTTTTTTCCAATAAACTGAGAATGCTAAAAAGAGAGAGGAGAGAATTTGAATAAAGTAGCATGGTCTGCTTTTAACTTGGAAATAACAGTGCTGCTCTGAACCTGTAAGTGAAGGCTAAAGAAAACCCTCAGAAGAGGACATTGGTTTTCTACTGTGACATAACAGAGCTCCTTTCCTGATGCATGACTCTACCAAAGTTTCTCTGGGCTACAAATGTCATCCTCTGGCAACTGCAACATGTGCCAAAGAGTTAAGGTGGAGAAACTGCTTCAGACCACGAGTCTGACTTTTTTTAAACTTAGATCAGACATTTACGGAAAATTCCTGAGCTGAGTTTGGATGACACCAGAGTTCAAAAGAGAAAAATGAGGGGGAAGGTGCTGAGCGTGTGGCAGTGCATCAGACTCCAGCGTGTTTGGTGCTGAGCCGAGCAGCGCAGATTTTTAGTCTTCATGCTTTCACTTCCTTGACAGGGGATGTGTGAATTTAATGTGCTAGCTATGGTTTAAGTAGGTTATTTAAAATAATTACATTTCAGAGGCCATTACTCAGTATTTTTTACTCTTGTTCGTGTCATGTAATAGTCATCATCTGTTTGAAATTAAGGCTTCATGTGGAAATAATCCAGAGTGCAATGGCTGTGTTCTTATTTGGATGTATTTCTGTTATTTCTTATACATTTAGTTGTGACTAAAAAGAAGAAGAGGGGGATTACAGTAGTATGTGGGGTATTTCAGTCTCAGGAGCCTCTCATAGCATAGCTAACTTCCTCCTGAAAGCCTGACCACCTGCTACCAAATAAACTTGCTTTGTTGTTCCTCTGTTTAAGTAGCACTTTCAGTAGACTTTTCGTTCATGTATTTGCATTGTGCTGATACCAGCAGTTTGCTTCTTGTGAGCCTCCTGAGCTCTGTCAGGCAACATTTCCATCAGACCGTGGATGGTTTTGCATGAGGGGTTTGGCAGAGTGATATGTCAGTGTTGTGTCCTAATAGGCAGGATGTGTTAGCTGGCCCTTTTCTCCCTCCTTGCCCTATCTTCTGTCTTTTCTTATAAGGAAGAAAACATTGCACAACACAAAGGTAAAGCGTAAGCAAAATAATTGTCTCATGGCTTTGAAGGAGGGGTGCGTAGGCTGCTGAGTATTGTGGCCCTCACAACACATCCATCTTTTCCCAGCTAAACCCAACTTCACAGACTGCTGTGGTACAATAGGAGCTCCTAAGCTTGCACCTGGTTTTACTATTGGTGTTCACATAAATTGCAAGTTGCTTCACGTGGCTGCCTGGGCTTGCAACTGAAACATCCTTATCTGTTTATTGTAACACTCCCAAGGCACTTGTTTAATCATCTTGGGTTGTTGCCTGGGGCCTTTTTGAGGAGCAGGAGTTCTGTCCTTATCCTCTCTTGGCACCCTTCTGCCCTGAAACTGAGGGTTGCTCTTATCTCTCAATGCACATTCCTCTGAGTGGCAAGCTGGTGAGATGACTGCTGTCCTAAGTCCCTGGTGTCCCCAGCAGATGTAGGTTTGTGTTGCAGAAAGTGGAGGTGGCACTTAGAACCAAATATTGTAGAGCTTTCTATGAAGATTTATCTACCTCTTATATGTCCATAAAAAGCTATCCCCTCTTTCAGCATCACAGCCACCCGCTTTTTGACACAAAAACACTTTGTTTACCAGAAACCTGTGTTATATTGTAGATCCACTTTAAATTTAGATTTGTGCTAAACACGCTTTAGCCTAACATCCATGTCAGTTGCTGCTTCATTATTTAATCAGTTCCTGTGTTACGAAACTTGCTTTGGTTTGTGTTTGACTTTCTCCTGAGGTGTCAGTCCTCCTTGTTTATACTTCCTGATATTTTTAACCAAATCAAGCATTCATTTTAGAAGGAAAATATTTGGAGGGTGAAGCTTTGTAAGATGTAATTTTGTAGTTGTCCTAACCAGGTCTTCAGGTTTTATATATTTAAACGCCTGAGTTTTTGCTTCCATGCTGAAGCAATGAGTGATTATTCCCATCCTTTATCTAGTAAAGATAAAATACTTTTCCTAAGCACTGCTACAAATATTTTCTTCTTCATTAATATTGATGGTGGTTCAATCAGCACCATCAAGTTTCCTTTCTCCTTTTACAGGACAGGCTCTTCACAATAAACCCTGAACTCCCTGACAAAATTTCAGTGCCTAGAAGTTCTTTTTCCATTTAATACTGTTTCTGGCAACTGACTTGTAACTGTGTAATGGTGTCCAATTGAAAGTTAATAATCTCATTTGCTTTTCAGAGTGCTTTGCAGCAGGCTGTGGACAGATTGTCAGTTCCCCTTAGTTAGCAATGCTTGAGGTGATCATTTATGTCCACTGTGTGTTTGCCAAAAAATGTGGCAATCCATTGCATGCTTTTTTTTTCCCCTCCCTCTATGTATTAATATTGTCTTGACCTGTGGAGCTTAGCACAGTTTGCTTAACGGGTTTAAAGCTCAGCATGGCTTCCTGCTGCAGGATTTTGGAGGCAAACAGTCCTGACTGCAGCATCAGAGTCTGAGCTTCAGGTTGTGTGCAGTCTACAGAAATTGAATTGATTTATCCAGGTATAAGTACAGGTCTCCTCGTAGTCTCCCTAGGGCTGCTGCTTTGGGCTCCCACTGCAGTTTGGGAGTCTTCCACTGCAGATATCTTTTCCAGCCCTAACAGCGTCAGGGAGACTGGTCAAAATCATTCCTGGATCAATCACAAACTCAAAACTGTGTTGTACTGCTCGTCTCATCCTGGACCCTTCCTATTACTTTCCTCTGCCTGATGCATCTGGCAGCTGCTAATTGTACCATATACATCACTTTGCCAAATGACCAAGGTCCTCTTCTTTATCATTAGCAAGTTTTCACTTTATTGGGATTAAATATCACTTAAATATTTGCATTCCAGAGGGTCTCTATGTACTCAATACCATAACATTCAATTCTTTCATTCTTCCAGGTGTGGAGAATGTGCCATCAGTGCCTGGTGAGCTGGTCCCAGGGCACTCAAGTACCTGGAAATGCTTTTCTGCTTGATGGACCCTTTTGCTCAAATCAGGCCTTTAGCAGCCAAACCACCTGCTTGTGGACTCACACCCCCCTTCTGGCCACTGTACATGCATGGATTCAGCTGCTAATTTTTGAAAGGAATATGATGGAAACTATATTTATTTTCCAAGTTCCAAACCCATTTTCATATGCAATAAAGCATAACAAGTAGATACAGTGGAAAATAGCTGGAGAACCCTTTTTTAGTATAAGTGTCTGTATGAATATTAAATATGCCTATATGCATGTATAAAAATAATTAAAATATATTAATGTGTGTCTATATGGTATCTTTGGTGAGGTATTTTACAGAGGGATTAGGGTCACGAGGACCATGTTTTACAGTTAGAAAAAGACAACTGAATCACTGTCCATATTTATTGATGGAAATTTTATGCTGGTAAGTAAAGTTACTTTGAGGGTGTAGATAATGCCCTTCAAAATGAAACATATCTAAATAGGCGAACTGCTGTGTATTGATGTGTTTAGGTGCAGTCTTTGTTAGTCCACTTGTTCCTCTGATTTATTAGGCACCTTCATGTTAAGTTGCTGTTCCATGCACATGCACACAAGCAGGCTGAGCATAATCTCTTTGTCATTTACTTTGCTAATTTGCTGTTCATCAATGCTCTGTGTGTAGCTGATTCATCTGTAGAGTTTAGCAGTGGCATTTTATGTGTTTTAGCAAAGTGAGGTGCATTGTTTTGAAGAGCCAGCTGTCTGCTGGCCTAGCTATGACCTGCACTGTGTGCTGCAGGGTCCAGCTGGGCAGCAAGGCAGCAGCCAGGCCAGGGAGAAAACAGCCCTCTGCTTGGGGGCTGGGATGCTTTTCCTGTCAACCTCTGTCTTGCAGCACCTGAAACTCTCCCACCACGGACCTTTATCTCTGGGACTGTATTTATCCACCAAGCTTGATAGGATATTTTTGTCTGGCCAGGTAGATCTAAGTTTTTACAAGAAGATAATGGATTAATAAATTTTGGGTTATGGTACCTGAGAAATCGAAGGTAGGAACTTAATTTCTCAAAGTTTGGGTTAGGACAGTGAAATATCAGCGAGGAGCTCCAAAAGATCAACACTGTTTGGAGAGGAAGGCTGTGCCTGTATTCTACATAGAGACACTGAGGGGGAAAAAAGCTGAAGGAGATTGTTGGGTTCTCTGGGGTCTAGCAACAAGAAAGAATTCTATAGGTGAACAGTCTTGTTTGCAGCATTAAAGTCTTACTTGTGTTCCCTGAGCTTCATTTCAGGTTGTACACAACTTTCAGTAAAGGAATAGCCTTACCATGGGATAAATATGGTCTTATGGCAATCTCTCTAGGTAGTCCCTGTCAATAAAGAGTCCAAAACACCTCCTTGCTTTGATACTCTTCTCTCTGCCCTTGCTGTCCTTCTCCACACTGTGGCGTTTGCAGTTGCTAACATGCAACTGATTTGTTGGTGGGATACAAGAAGCCAAGAAGTGGGAGCATCCTGGGAAGAAGGCAGAGTCAGCAGGCCTTGCAGTTTGCTTGTCTTGGACCTCATAACACATTTTGTTTTCTCTGTTTCCGTGGCACAAATGCCAAGTCAGGAATGGTGTTAAAACTTTCTCAGAATCATAAATGATCCTTAAAAATCAGAAAAGCAAAATTCTGGATTTTGATTTGATATTTTGTTTTGATATTAGTTTCTCAGTGTTTGTTCTCTTTTTGTACGTTTTTAAGTTCAGATGTTTACTTGTTTGAACTGAAATCACACCTTTCCTTTGCTGCCTTTCTTGACTGGTTACATCAGTATCACAACCTCAGAAGTCACACTGCCTACTGAGGTAAGCACTAGACCTGGATGGCCTTTTCCTCCTTATTGTGCCCTGAAGGTCTGGAGCTACAGTTTCTTCTGGTTACATGCCAGAGGCAAGTGCACTTGTCATACATCGCATTGCTTTTTTGGGGGGGTTGTTGCCAGGGCTCAGCAAAAAGACTTCCAGCTGAAGGAACAGTTGTTGAAAGCTACTGGGGGCAAAATTAAGATGAGAAAATCACTTGGTGTCTTCAATACCGTGTGATTGCAGGAATGTGCAAAGAGGAAGAATCTTTAATTAAAAGCTTTCAGACGTTGTAATGAAATCAGGTGTCTAATCCTAGAGGTAGAGCTTCTTTTAACTAAGTAAGGCATACTGGCCTCACATGAAGAGAAAATCAGTTGAAAATCAGCTCTGGTTTCACATTGAATGAAAGTGTCCAGAGATGGAAGGGGTTTGAATACAACAACACTCAAAGTTACCAGTAGTTTTTTGAAAGTGCAGTCATATTATTAAAGCACAGTTTGGGTTATATTGCCTCCATCAAGGCAAAGTCCACGCGTAGGAGTATATGCTTGTCAATACATGTCAGCAGGTAAAGCAGGTGGTTGTCTCAAATGCACATTATCTGCTTTGTGCAGACTTGGATAGATGGATGGATGGATGTGCCCATCACTGTGCATTTCTGTTTAGCTAATGTGCAGCCCCCACATTTTCTTTCCTTTCCTCCTCACTAAGCAACCTCCATGAAACTTATTTTTGTTATTTGAATGTTAGCAACAGTAAGTTATAGGTGAAAAAAAAAAAGTTATTTCTTTGTCCACTTTTCTTTTTGTCCTGCTTTATCAGGCCTTAATCTGCAATTTGCAAATTCTTCATTCTGGCCTGGATGTTCCTTCACTTGACTGGAAATACCTGTTGCTATAGGCTGCCTAGTATTTGGGCAAGTTCTTCAGAGGGGAAAGGGTATAAAAAGGGAAAGGAAGTTTAACAAACTGGAAAAAAGTGCCTGTAGGAATAGGAAAAAAGGCAGACATATAAGGAGCAGGTATAGTGCCATACTTTGAGTTCAGTTTTGTTTAAACAGGCTAGATTTTAAGTTCACATCTTCTGAACCAGTAATGTGCAGCACACTTATCCACATATCACATGGGTATCCTCTACAGTCAATATTGCATTCATGTTTATGGATAAAAGTGACAGTTGTCATACACAAATTGGATTAGTGCATACTGGCTATTTTTTTTTCATTTGAAGTAGTTCATAACTTGGTTTGGAAGGACCACATTTCTCCAGAAGTTTTGGGTGGTGGCAGAGCACAGAAGATCACAGAGAAGCAGAGACACACCGTGCATCTTTCATGTCTGTATTCTACTGATTAGCTGTTTTTAAAACCAAACCAATAAAGGTCTGAGGTTAGGAGCAGTGTCAACTTGTGTATGTACAAGTCCTTTACTTCCTGCCTTCAACTATTAGTGGATCAGAGGAATAGACTCTATTTCTCCATTTGTGCTCCCATCTTGTAAGTGGTGTCTAATGGGGAGGCTCTATCTGTGGAAATACAGTTATCAAAAAGAGAGACTGGGAGTTCATGTGGACAGAATTGCATTAAGAGAATGTCTAACACCTAAATGCCCTGGTGTGGTGTACTTGTGAGAGAGAAAGTATAAAGTTGGCTCAATTTCATGTAGCAGAAGGAGATTTGCTCCAGAGCTGACCTTCAGTGTCACATCCAAGTCCTTGAAGGCATATGAAATCTCTTCTCTGATCAAGAAGGGAGCAGAGGTTAGAAGCAAGCAACAGACATGACCTCATATTTTTGTAGATGAAGTGGAGAGGAATAACCAAATATCTGGGAGGAGCTGATATTACAACACATGCTTCTAAAAGCAGTTGTTAAAGAGAGCTACACTGTTTAAGGAAGTAAAAAGATGAAAATACTCTTGGCTTGTGGATGGAAAATGCCTGTTACCACAGATTTAACTCTCTTTTTTAATTTAGCATTTCACACACTTCCACTCCCACCCCTCACTCCCAACAAAATCCGTGGATCAAAGGAGTAGAAAGTTGTGGATCAGCCTCCCTGCTCCTGAGGCTTTGAAACAGCGACTGGGCTTTCAGGATGTTGTAATACCCAACCACATCAAAAAGCTGTAATGATATGAACAGATTCTTTCTATCTAGCTTTCAAGGTAAGTATTTACCAGGGTTTATCTAGGATGGCATTGGGCAGCAGCCTGTTTTGACCTGTCTCTTCATTCATCTCCTAAGAAATTCCTCATAAAGTATCTTGGCTGCTGAGTAAAGGAGGAGTTTGTGTAATGTGAACCTTAGAGAGGACTTATGATATTGCTCCCTCACAAATGCATCATTGTGATAAGGAGGTGAAGTGGGGTTTAGCTAATCATTAACATTAATCTATGCAAAAAAAGAAAGTTATTGTTGCAATGAAGCAAACAGGCTTGGGTTTGTTTGGGGTTTTTGATTTTTGTTTTATTTCCAAAAGTCATGAGTTCATGTGGAGTAAAAGGTGTCTGTGTATCTTGGCAAAAGGTTATTGCTTCTGAAACTAACTGTCAATACACTTTTCCTTTGCCTAGTACCTGTTTCAGATAGCCGAGGAGGAGTAACAGTTGCCATCTCTGACTCTCCAAACTGATGCTGATCTGTAGGAATCTAAACAGACCTGATGGAACAAGATATTAGCTGAGACACACCACGGACAGGGATGATCACCTGTGTTGCAATGAGTAGCAGGTTTTGTAAGTGGATTATGCATATAATTTTAGCTCTGATTCTTGAGATATAACGCTCATGTGCTTTCCTGCAAGCCTTCTCTCAGATTTCCTTAGTGACACAGGTTGGTAGTAAATTGTAGATTGGCACACATAAATTAGACCTAGGAAATTTCTGCGACCCTCACAGTCTCTGGGATATCAAAACCAAAGCAAATACTTTCCATTTCACCTACCTGAATTAGAGAAACCTGAGTTGCCTACCAAGTGTCTGAGACAGACACCTTAATGAGCAGTGTAATGTAGCATGGTCCTTAGGTATGGGGTTACCAAGGAGCTCCTGGGGGGTTTACCTGCAGTGTTCTCTCCCTGCCAGACATCTCTTTTGCCATGAATAATCTGGGACTCCTGTCTCATCTGTAGTTACAAGGGTCGTTTCCCTTGTGTGTTCTCTTTTATGTTATCAGCTGATACGGGGCATGATTTAAGATCTTTACTGTGACTAGTATTACCCTTCCAACCAAGAACTGGCATAGGAAAGACCATTGTAAATAGCCCCATCCTTCAGTCTTGCCCATTCTGTTACAGACTCAGCTCAAACTAGATGAATAAGTTACCATGTGGTTTTGGCATTTTGCTGGAAGAGCTGAATATGAAGGGATTTTTATTGTAGTCTGGATTTCCTGCTGTTTAAAAATACGTGATACAAAGGCAGGGAGCTTAGGAGATAATTTGCAGATACTTATAAGTGGGAATATTGCTCTTGAGAGTGTCCCTATCTGCTCTCCCAAAGAGTTCTCTAAATCAAGAAAATGAAAAGCTCAGATAAACCTCGATGCAGCCCAATTAATTGAATCCCAGTTTGTTGGCTCTTTCCCAAATGGTATGTTTTGTCTGTCTCTATTCTAAAATTTGAAGGTCAAGGATGTCTTTAGGATGTTGACAGAAATACCTGTGACTCTACAGTATTCAGTTACAATGAAGTGCATTGGGGAGTGTTAACAACATATTTCTTGTATTTTGGTAAGCAGGATGTCGTAACGTTTGCATTCAGAGTTTGCTCAAGATCTGATGAAGTCCACTCTGTGCCATGTGTGATGGAACTAGATTATCCAGCCTGACAGTGAGCCTCCTTACCAAGCAGATTTTAATCCATCACAGCCTTTAGCTGCTGGGTTACCAACAAGTCCCATTCATGATATGCAGAAGCTTCTGCTGGTTCTATGGTATAGATTGCAAAGACGATTGCAAAATTCACATAGATTTTAGTGGCAACAGGAGGGGCCGTTCAAGGAGATTATGCAAGCCCTGCAATTTGTGTTGGTCCATGCTCTTCATAGTTCTCCAACATCCACAAACACCCTCGTAAAAATTATACAGAACACAGCTTTGTGCAGTCCTTTCAGAAATCATTTATATATTGTCTATGAATTTTTTTAATTACCTTTTTAGCTGACTAGTACTACCAACATCCACAATCTCATGCAGTAGCAAGTCACAGAAGTTCACTACTTTCTGTTTAAGGAATTATTTTCTTTCAGCTTTTTTGAACTGGTTTCCTGGCAGTTTCCTGCAGTGTTCTCTAGTTCCTGCAGTATGGGATTTGGCGAACAACTGTTTGGCACTCAGAATGGCCATCAGCTTTGATATTATGTCATGATATTGATTTGCACTGTGTGATACCCCCCAGCTCTGCCTTTTACAAATTGAAGAGTCCCACTGTGTTACAATTTCTCCTTGTTGGGCATCTGCACTGTCCTCTTAATCACTTTAGTTACCATTCTCTGTATTTTCTTTATATTTGCTATGTCCTTCTAGAGCTGCAGAGACTGAAGCCACACACCATTTTCAGGATGTAGGCCATCAACTTCATATGTGGTGGTAAAATGTTTCCTTCTGTCTTGTTCTCATTACCCTTCCTGATGACACCCAACTTGTGTTGTTTTCCTTCTTTCTGATCTCCTATATGCTGTTAGAAACTGCTGAGAGCTGTTAATGATCACTCTAAATTCTCCTTTCTTACGTGTAACTGCCTTTTCCAAGCTTCACACCGTGTGGGCACAGGTAGGCTATTTTTCTCTAGGTGTATTTCCTTGCTTAGCTTGACACCAACTCTCACTTGCCATCTTTCTGCCTGCTCGGCTCTCTTGAGGTGATAGAGTTCAGAATGGCATTTAGACCAGAGTCTGTGAACAGGAGAAACTGCTGATGAAGTGTGCAGATAAAGGAATTACAAAATGTTAGTACTGAGTGTTGACAAACATGCCAAGTGTGTCTTTGTATCAGCTGTGCTTGAGAAACAAGTGGCCTGTAAAGGACCCCAGCCCTGGTGGCTGGGTACCACACCTGGCTTGTCACAGAGGTCAAGCATTAGACAGGAGAGCAGGGATCCAAAGCCAAGGTGTACAAGATGTCCCAGGTCACATCTAGCTGTCAGCCATAAGATTAATTGGCTTCATAATGTCCCTTCAGGAAATTAAAATGATTTTTTAAATTATTGACCTAAATGCATTTGCAGTAAATCTGCAAATCTACCTGCTTCTTAAGCTTGGTCTGTTCAGGCTGCACCATTAATTTCAAAGCTAGCAGTAAACTAATGAGGTAAATTATCCAGTCAGTCTCATGTGATGTCAGGGACCACCCTGACACAGTAGCCAGCTTTTTTACTTTCCCTGGTAGCTGTACAGTAGCAGAGCTGGAAAGTCTGGCTTGTGTATCTCAGTATTGCACACAGTCTGCAATATGATGCTGTGTATATTAATGTGTCTTCAGAAAGCCGGTTGCAATTGTGATAAATCAAACAAAATCTAATTATGCAAATATGTTAGAAAACATATACTGTTTAAAGAAAAATGTTTGGTTGATACTGTGGATCAATATTGGAGGATTTGGGAGATGTATATGCTGTCTCTATGTATGCATTCTTATGCCAGGTGCTATGATGTGCTAGTGTATGAAGTTCCCTTTAAATTGTGTCTTAATAAGTAGCAGGTGATTGGGCAAGACATGTGATACGTAAAGAAGAATCAAATTTTTGTTTGCAGTTGCTGTAATGCTGAGAATCACAGAAGTGGCTGTGGCTAGAAGAGCATACAGACATCAGACTGAGATTTTCTTTGCCAAAACTTAAAATCAGTATCATGGCACATAAAGAGCACATTTCTCTCAAGGCATGTTGAAATCCCTAATTGTAAACTCCCTTTCTAAATGAAACTTTAGTGGATATTTCAGGAACCACAGGGTAGTGAGTCTGACTCTCAGCAGCAACGGGATTTTGGAGCTGATAGGACGGAATAAGAGCACTGGGCAGGTAGATATAAACAAGGCCTGTGGGAAGCAGTCAGCAGGGCTTTGGTAAAGGGAAACCTACCAGTGTATCCTTCTGGGTCCATCACCTCAAAGTGGTGGTGTCACTAAGTATATGGATAAGGAGAGCCTGGGAGGGGGTCGTACATGGATTTTAAAACAGCATGAGGCAAGGGCCCACACCAGAGGTTAGTAAAAAAACTAAGTTGCTGTGGGACTGGAGGAAAGACTTGTTTAATTTTTATTTTTTTTTTAATAGGCAGATATTTAGTTAGAGGATGAGATTCTCTCCATTCAAATTTCAGAGGCTTTGAAAATAAAATAGAGCCTGGTCCAAGCCCACAATGAAAATTCACATTTTAGCTGTCCTGTGAGACAAAATACTTAATGAACATTGTGTGGAACAGGCTTCTGGGTGAATAACCACTGTGTTCAACGTCACCAGTGATGAGAGTGTGGCCTGCTCATTCCAGGACTTAAAAGGGCATGTATAGTCAGAAGGAAATTAATGGCCTAGAGACATGCAGAAGCCAAGTACATAAAATGAATGAGTTTGGGTTGTTGGCCCATCACAACTGATGCTGATCATGCCACCCAGCCCATCTGTGAAACAGAGGGATGAGACACTGCAACTGAGCTATCAGTTAAAAAGATGTAAGGAGAATACTATTTCCTTTCTTCTATTTCTTATTCCGCTATATCCTAAAAGAGACCCCCGCCCAACCATTATCCAGACTCTAATTCCTCCAAGTAGCATTATTAAAAGTGTTTCTGAGGTTGGAAAAGGTGTGTATGAAACTTCAACCCTGAGGAAAGATGCTACTTGCAAGCGAAAATTACTTTTTGCATTGGGAATGTTTATTCAGCCTAATGGTATTCAGTGATCTCATGAAACAAAGCAGGAGAAAAAGAGCAAAACTGAGTGAATCTAAAGCAAAGTTTGCCTACAGGGGATTTTTCCCTCCTTTTATTCAGAGTTGAATTTGATCCATTTTCTTTTATTTGCTATAGAATAACAATGGTCCTCTGCTCCTCCAACAGTAAACATTGCAGCCTGTGAACATCAGGGTTCAGCAAGCAAACTTTCAAAAATCCCTTTACAGGGTAAATGTCAAGCTGTTGTTCAATTAATTATTTTTAAAAGTGAATTCACATGCAGCAGTGACCTTTAGCTGTGCTGCACACACACCGCTGCTTTTCATGATCTCATTTGGTGTTTCATGTCATGGCCTAATATGAGGGACTGGTGGTCTGAACAGCAGCAGAAGAGATGCCTGCAATGCTGGGGTGGGGGGGAGAGATGCTTCCTTCACCCTGCTAGTTTGGCAGGGTGGGGAAGGGGAATCAGTAAAAGCCTCAAAATTCAGAGAGGGAATCTGCTCTCCCTCACCATCTGAAACCTGGTGGGACCACCTTGGACTTGGTCAGAGTCACTCGGAACTGGGGAGGGAATAAAACTGGCATCCCACCTGGCATCTTGCCCCACCTGCAGAGGTGGTATCCTCTGTCAGCAGCAAATGAGACACAGCTGGGGCTTGTACATTAAAAGAGACAAAAAACTTGGGTTTAGAGTCCTGTAAATGAGACTGGGATCTCTTGACCTCTCCATCTGGCAAGGTTTGTTGCCTCACCTGGGGTCGCTTCAACATTCAAATGAGAAAATAACAATTCCTCTTCACAGGTGGACTGACAACAGCTTTCTTGATATCAGGCATGTGCATCCCAAGGGAGCAAGCAACCAGCTGGGGAGTGCTTCAGTTTTGTGATGTTTCTCACAAAAGTGGGAATTTGCTAGTCCTGAGAAAATACACTCAGAAGCAGTAAGAATATTCACCTGGGAAAAAAATCTGATGGACTGAAGTTAATGTAAAGTACCATTTGGGGTCTAAAGTAATTCCAGAGATGTTTAGAGCTCTTGCTTGCTCTGCAAGAAAATAAATAATCATCCTCACCTTGCACTACAGCTGCTATCCTGAACTTAGAAGCTTAAAGAAAACCGTGCTTCATTGGAAGGAGAAAAATAATGTTTTTTTAAACATCTGATTTTTTTTTTAACAGGTGATGACATTAAAAACATTTTGATAGATGCATGGAAGACCACCAACCAGCATGAGAAAGAGAGAGAATGATGGCAGGAACCTGGAGTGTCCTGGTGCACAGGGTGGGAAATGGTGGAGCTCTACTACAGCTACTGCTGTGCACTGGCTGGAGACACAGCACATTATTGTTTTGTTCAAATTCATTTGAGTTTTACCTAACTCAGATCCTTACTTGGCTGTTCAAATTTCCAACTGCTACCAGATTTGTGTTTTTGTTTTCTTTTGCTACCATACAGAGACTTCTTTTTTTGTCTAGGTACCATATTTTAGCAAATAGCATTTAATGCTATGGAAACCCTTACCTTCTGTTTTCTGGAGCATTGTTATGTTTTCTAAGAAAAGCTCAAATGTGAGGGTTTATATCAAAAAATTTCTGTTTGTCTTCTCCACTTTCCTTTCTATCATTCCTGTGCTCTATATTGTTTATTTTATGGACACAGATCCTAGTACTTACTCCTTACTTGCAAGCAAAAAACAGAGGAAGCACATCCAGATACATGTATGCCCTTTGATCATATTTTACCCTAGTGCTCAACTGTTCCTTGCTTGTGGCATGTATACCCTGATATCGCTTAATCCGCTTAAACCCTCACCTGCCAAAATAGTGCAAATACTCAAAAATCTAATTACTCTATTTCTTGCCATTTGCACTGAAGAGAAAAAGGAAAACTAAATGCTAGTGGAAAAAACAAAATGTACAGAAGGAGATTAATTGGCTAAGGTCTTCCAGTTGACAATGATGATGATGATAAGACAGTGTATGTATGCTTACATATGTTCCAGATACAGTAAACCTATTTGTGATTTTGAAAGGATCCTCAGTATAGAATCATTCAATGTTCACTTGTAATTTATTTCTTTTTAATACCAGGGTAACTTGTTTCTAATTCAGACTTGTTATTATGCTTAATGACATGCTAAAAAGGCGTTTTTTTTCATTTATATTAGACTTTTGCCTAAATTTGTGTGTAATGACTCAGGACTCGAGTGTGCCCTCCTCTGAAGAGGAGACCTATAATTTTGGCTCCCAATTTAGGTTCTCTTCACTAAAACAACTGCTGGTTTTCTGGCAAGTGAATAGCATGGAGGTAGCTGAGGGCAGTTGAGAAGTGCGTGGGAGTTAAGGACCTCAAAGCAGGTGCCCATGAGAAAACTTCAACCTTGTGTGCGCAGTCATTTCTGACCTACTGTGCTTGATGACAGCATCCATTCCTTTACTGCTTTTGTGGTCATGCAACATCATCAAGGGTCAAAGTAACTGTTTTACCAGCTATTAAGGATGATGGTGGAGAAGGTTCATGACCAATACTTCCTTTGAATATTATTTAATTGAAGAGCAGAGAAGATCCTTGCAGTAAGAGATACTTAGTATGCAAAGCATCAGTGCTAGGGTCCATTTCCTTCCATTAGCCTTCCTGGAAGCACTTTCCATGACTAATGTGACCCTTTTATACAGAGTGGGGTCATGCAGTTTGTAACCCAGATGTAGCAGCACCTGGTTTCTGAAGCACTGCCACAGCAGCTGCTGCCAGCATGATGCTTGGGGGCTGAGTGGCAAGGCTGAAGGAATGGGGGGCCCATACCCCCAGAGGTCTGGCAAGAACAGGGGAAAAAAGTAGTTCATAAATATCAACAAGCCAACTGGCTTATGGAAAATGCCCAGTTTATACCCATCTTTTTGGAAACAGGGCCCATTTCCTAGAAGCTGATACCAAGAGAAAGCCTAAACGCTTCTGAGCCTCAAAGGTAAGATCTGGCTTCCCCCTCATCCCTGGAGATGTGTTTCTCTGGGTGTCTGGCCGATGAAGTGTACTAGCAAGAAAAAAACAGCTCCTGTTGTCTGCCGCAAGTTTAACCTAGAGATCAGTATATCAGTACATGTGAAACCTTGGTTTTCTCTGGTCTCAATGTGACAGATCCTACATTGCCCTCAGAAGAGCATGCAGACCCTGAGTTGGAGCCCTAGTGCACCTTTTCCTGGTGGTTTGGTACTGCAGAACCTCAAACACATATTAAAATTTATCCTTAGCCTGAGTTTTCTCCTGAATTGGACTGGTCCTTGGTCTCCCTTCAGAAATGTCATTAAGATAATTCATTTAAATGCAATTAGAAAATTCACCCTTTTTTGCACGTTGAAGCTAACAGGAAAGCATGGCTCGACTATTGATACATAGGCTCGAAAGGCAAAAGTCTTGTGTCTGGGTGCTACAGGCGCAATATTAGAGTGCTGCTGCTGTTCATTGAAGTCTTTCAGTCAGTGCCAGTAATAGCACTTTTCTTCAGGTCAGAACACATTTTTAAAATTAAAGCTCAGCCTTATTAGTTTGTTGTTGCAGTTGTGCTTATGCATAAAGACTAAATACTGATGTGGATATGGAAAATAAGAGCCTCTGGACAGACCAAAGCTAGTTGTAGAATGTCTAATACAGTGATTTCCTTGCTCTGTGGTATTTTTCTTAAAAACCATCCTCAGCAAAGAGGGTCTGAAAATGTCCGCTCAGTGCTGAAGCAGGGAATGATACAGGTCTAGGTTAACTATGCAGACTTGGAGAAGACAGAAAAGAAGCCAGACATGACATCATGATAAACTGAATGTAACAAGGTTTTCCAGTGGTATTAATATTAGATGATAATGTCCAAGTGCAGCTGGTAATTAGACAGGACAGCTGCCAAGGGCAGTCATTAGTTACGTTGATCTACTCACTTGAAAACCAGAAAAAAAGGTATTGCAGATGTTTCTCTGTCACTTTTGTTTTGGCTGTAATGGACACGGTAGCTCATTGCAGGTAAAAAGTTCACCTCTGCATAACAGGCTTGGATTGTTTGAGTTGCCACAGGATGTTCTTATTTCTTACTTCTTGTGTTTGGCCCAGGACTGTAAATCACAAATACCAGGCTGTGTAATTCTGACTTTTATTACGTTAATGTATTTTAAGAGCAGGAAATCTATAGACTCTTGGCTCAGTGGAGCAGAAGCAGAGCATGGTGGGTACTCTGTGGTCAGGAATGTTCTCAGAAATATGCCTCTTGCTGCAAAGGTGACCTCAAGACAACCTTTGTTCATCTTTTGGGCTGAGGAAGGAAGGACATCTCAACCTCTTGGCACAGATGTGAGCTCGGGTGTGGGTTATGAGTGGAGGAGGAATTTGTTCCCTGTGCATAGGGAAAGAAGGGAAATGTGAATAAAAACTTGTGTTAACCTCAGTGCTGAGACCAGCTTGTGGATGCATAACTCAGTTTACTCAGGGTCATTGCAATGCTCATCATTGCATAGCATTAACAGCATAGCCAAGACAGCAGTTGAAGGCTCCTGACTCCCTAGGAATCCCTTTTCTACTGAGCCCTGGTAGCAACTTAAGCTATACCTGCAATCTCTTCAGGAAAAAAATAAAGCACCAAGGTGTAGGTGTTGGTAGACTGACTTAGTGAATAGTTTCCTCAGTGGCTTTCTAGGCATTAAGTCATCTTAAACAAACCTCATGTGTTTCAGGAAGCTCCCCTCCAGCTCCTTTGAGTGTCCATAGTGTCACGACACGCAAAATTGATCTGCATGTGCAGCAGAAAAATCCTTCAGAGTTGTGGCTGGCTGACTACCACCTGAATCTGTGTTCAGCTGGTGTAGCTGTGGGTGAATTCACTAATGATCATGATCAAGGCTCCTCCATAACCCTGTCATTTTCCACTCTGCTTTTGCACAGCTATTTTAATTTGGGGAGAGGGAGATGAGAGAAAACAGATTGCTAAGCATTTGGTCTGCAGAGCCAGGACTGCACTAACCATTTAGCCTCTGGGCTAACAGACTTTATACTGCTGTGCCTGGGGAAAAAATATCTTCCCCTGTGAATAGTCTAACCTGAGAGAGGCCTGTCAGTGGCGTTCAATGGGCTGTGTTATATCTAAGAATTTCCTGGTGAGTACAAATATTTGCAGGACAGATATTCAAAGAGCATCCATCTTCTCAAAGGCATAAAAAAATGGATTGCTCCTTTTTTTTTTATTGCTTCAGAATATCCTACCCTGAACGTACTGCTCTCCTTCAACTGCAAAGTGTGCTGGAGAGTCTTGAACACAACAGTCATGTTACAGCTCTTGATCCTGCTGGTTTTTAAGTGCCCTGCCTCATCAGGAATGCCTCAGGTAAGTAGTACTGAGCTGCTGGGGCACTTATACCCCTGGGATACCTTTTAACTTTTCTTTTAGCTATCATATGCCAGGAAAATTACACTAAACCAGGTCATAATAGAAAAGTTTTGAAATGGAAGTTGAGATAAGAGAGATGTGCTTCAGTAGAAGTGAAAGTGGAGAGGGAGTGATGCGCGAGGGAGATTTGAACTGCATCTCTGGGTTCAGCCTCTGAAGAGGAGAGGTAGTGGAAGCTAATGCGGTGAAATGAGCTGTAACAAAGCCACACCAGGAATTTTTCAGCTGTTCACAAGAGTTTTAGAAGAACTGTAATTGGGAAATGATGTGAATATCAAACAAAATGTCACTTGACTGAAAGCCTTGAAAAGAGAGGGAAATAAAAGAAAATGAAGAAAAAATCCTGCATTACATGTCACCCTCTTAGACAAACCCTGAAAGAGTTCCTTGCTCCCCACTCAGACCTTTTGGTACAGTATTGTGTGATGTTGTGTACTTTCCTTGTGGAGTGCTTCTCCTTGAAAGAAATTAAAATGATGGGAAAGCTGGTGTGTCACATTAAACAACATTACATATTTTTCTATTGGGGACGGAAAAAAAGGAAGAAATACCAAGCTGAGTTCCAAGAAAATAACTACTGAGGAAATGAGTGCAGCCAGCAGCTCAGATCCCATCCCTGGAAAATAGCAACCATGCCAGCATGGGGAAACACGCTCTGTATCCTGGAAGGACTCATAAGCAGGTTTGAATTTTTTTCTGTGTGCTGTTTGCTGGTGACCTGCAGACTTGATTGCCCACATCTCTGATATTTCCAACTGTCCATAATGATTTTCCAGTTCTAATGTTTGGGTTTTTTTCTAAAATTAAAAGTATCAGGATTTTTGGCCACCATTTCTGCTCTTGTTTACTAATATCCAGTTTCTTTCACTCTAAATCCCCTGTCTGCCATTCTTTTCTGGAAATAAGTCATCCTGAAAGCACATTGTCCCTCTCTTCTGCCTCATCATCATCCTTTGCAGCCAGATAGCACCACTAGTTTGGGTCCTTGGGCTGCATGATAATCTTCTTGGCAACTGCAGAAGTATTGTCCTTTGGACAACATGCAGGCTTCCTCTCTTTTTATTTTAGCATAAACCTTCATCTGGAATCACCAAGAAACCACCAGCTGCATGCAGAAAGAGAAGGACCTTGGGGGCCATTGAGCCCACTCTATGCCTGGTGAGGGGAGGAGGACTGTGAAAAAATTTGCTTTGAGGTTTACCCAAGTGAAAAAATCCTCCTTTCTCATGAAAGGGGAAGCTGACAGCACCGTGGAGGAATTACCCATCAAGAAGACAAGAAGAGCACTCTGATTTCAATTAGACAGAATTTCTCAGTGGCCTCACTGTGCTTCTCCTCATCTCGGGTCTGCTGCAACCAGGAACTTTAAAAAAAGGTTAATGTGGGTTTTGTGCGGTTTGGTTACTGGGGCTATATGGAGTAAAAGGTGACTCAATACACTGCAGTAAGTACTAATATCTATTAGTAATAGATATTATATTTTTAGTAACATTGTTATACATCTGTCATAATGTTCAGGTGATTCAATAGGGAATTCTTCAGGCAAACATTCTTAAAGGCCTGATGAAAAAAATATGCTGATTTCTATCCATAAATTGTAGGGATTTTGATGGAAATTTCCCAGCTTGTTTTTTAAAATAATGCTTCATGTACAGTCAGCATAAGAAAAATCCTACCTTGGAGCATCACAGGAAAACAAGAAAACACTAACCATTCTTGCATTTTCCCCTCACCTTCATGTCTTCACTATAGAGCTGGGAGACACTTGCCAGCTTTAAAGGGAGAAAAAAATTAAATTCACTCTTTTGCTTTGAATTTTAGAGAAAAAGGTCCCATAGTAAGATTTTAAGATGTCTGACAAATATTCCCTAATTTTGTCTTTGAATGTGCATTTGATTTTTTTATTCGTTTGTTTGTTTGGTGGATTTTTGGATTTATTTTTTTTTTTGGTGCTATTTCTAATCAGGGAACCATCAGCTCAAAAGGCATCCCCTCACCAAGCCATGTTGGGGAAAAGTTACCATAAAATTTGTGTGCAAGCATAGGACCACAGGCATGTGAGATTCTGCTCTCAGCTGCTGGTGTTAATTTATGCAGCAGCCAATGTGATTCTGTAGCCTCGAGGAAAGCTGGTACAGAGCACTTTGCTTGGTTGAGCCTGGGCAGTAGTTCCCAACTGCCATGTAACAGGGTGGCTGGGCAGGGGTACCTGAGCCGCCATCACGTGTCCTTCAAGCACAGAGGCAGGTTGGAGAGATTATGGGAGGTAATTTGAGCTGTCATCACCGTGGGCACTTTACTCTCAAAGAGCCATAATTTATTCAGGGAAGCTGGTACTGCAATAAGAAAGCAATAGACCAGTTAGCACTAATAGCCAGATTCATGCAACCTCTTAGCAGAAGATTTTGGCATTTGCATATTTCTCCCAGCTCTCTTTTCTATTCAGAAGGAAACAAAAAGTAACGTAGATGATTTGTGGCCTATTCTTATTCCTTCTACAGAGAATAAGTGTTGCTTTCGAGTTTGAGCAGGAGCGGGTCTCGTCTCTCCTCCATATCTGAGCAGGCCTTGTATTTCCTTCAGTTGCACAGCTCTCCATTGTTTGTCTCCCCCCACTTAGAAAGCTCACAGAGGCAGAACCCCAGGTGTACTTGTGCTTTTATGTTTGGTCTCTATTATAAACAGGTCTAATAGCTAAAATTTGTTTGGATGAGACCTTATTAATCAAAGACTGCCTGCTCTAATAAAGTTCTAATGGTATTTTAAAGCTCTTCTTCTGAGGGCAAAGCTTTGTCTGTGAATCATTAACCAAAGTTTTCCCCAGGCTCTCCAGTGTATTGCCAAGCACTACCCCTTCCCCTTGCAGGAATGGCTGCTTTTTGGTGGATCTGAGATGCAAAGGACAAAATCAAACTGAACTGTCAGCTCTGTGTTGAAGTTAAATAACAGTGCTGCTGCTATTCTGTATTCAGTAGCATTCCCCAAAATAATTTCCTGGGAAAGGGTTTGGCAGACTTTACTTTCCAACTCTTACAAATATGAGCTGTTCTTGCTGCTTTGGAGTAACTGAATGGAGGAGGGCTTGTATGCTGTGGTGTGCTTTTGATTTCCTTTTTACTTTATCCCTGCATTTTTTTTCCCATAAAACCCCCCATTATAAAACACTATGAATTCACTTGAAAAGCACTGTGGGGTTTTTTTTTCCCTGTTATGCTATACAAAGTTATACCGTCAAATATTACCCTTCAGTGGGACTTTTTTTTAACTGGCTGCATAGCAATGCAATTGAGGGCTTGGCAAATGCTAGCAAGTAAGTCCTGATGTCACTGTAATGTACAGAAAAGCTTGTATCAGGATAAAGCAGTTTTCAGCTAGGTTTAACTGCAATGCAAAATAAGAAAGAAAAATTGGTGTATGACTGAACAGTTCCTGATGGTTTTGTTCTTGCTGCATCATATCTGCTGGGGGCAGAAACTATTCAGTCTTCACTGCTACTGTAATGGCTCCCTCTAGCAATACATTATATATTATTACAAACTGAAAAGCAGCATTTGCACTTGTGAATCGAAGCTTCGCACAGCCCTGGTAATAAATTCAACTACTTCGTATTCTTGTTGAAACACCCGATGTGGTGGTGGGGGAGCCCAGGGTATTGGATTTCACTTGCAGAGGAGGGAGAGAAGTCTATTTCTGGGGAAAGCAGGGAAGGCAGTCTGGGCTCTGGGTGTGGTGGGGAGCAGCAAGGGGCCAATGGCGAATGCAGCAGGCTGCTGGGTGCCTTCATTCGTTTGGTGTCTTGGAGAAGGAAACCTGCAAATAGGGAGTGGAGGTGTATCTTTTAGTAGTTTGTTCCCTATCTTTGGCAGTGAAGCCTTCGGAAGGAAAGAATTGTGTCTGTAGTTGTGTTATGGTGATTCCTCCTGCCCTCTGCTCTTTTTGGTAGTCTGAAAATCTGCCTCTTTCCAGTACTGGTGCAGTTGGACACCACTCTGCATTTTACCAGGCACCTTGCTGTAGGAGACAAAGACCGGCTTATAAATGTCCATAGAAAGACACCGAAAATAGCTGGAAGCATCCCAGGGCAAACAGATGAAGTGAATGTGGAGACACAGGGGAAATATTATAAGAGGATTGACAGTATTTATCCAAGGTATGAAAAGAGCCATTATTCCCAAACAAAGAGGTAACCTGAGGAAACTGCGGCTGACAAGGAGGAGCAAATCGAATGGGTTCTCTTTTTATTTATGTCACGCCAAAATGTGCCTGGGACTTTGTGACCGAATGGAAGGTAGGGCCCTGAGGCGAACAGCTAAGAGCTTAAGGCTAAACCAAACAGTGCGTGTTTGCAGGTAGCAGTCTGCAGGTTAGGGAAAGGAGAGAGGAGATTAGAGAGGAGATAATCTGCATTCTCCAAGGGATAAGCACAAAGGCTAGCCAGATCAGATAGTTCAGCTATGGCAGTAAATCCCTCTGCCAGCTATCTGGATTAATGTGAGCGTTTTTGGGATGGAGCAGCCTTTGCTACTGGAGCAATCTGACCCTTGAGCACCCCTGCTTACATTGTGCTTGGGAGGTGGGGCAGCCCTGTGTGCTTCACTCAGCTCCCTGATGAGAAAATATTGTAGACTCTGACCCTGAGGGAGCCTGAAGCAGTGCAGAAAACTTTAAGGTCTCAGCCCTGAGTCTCTGGTCTAGAAATGCTTCCTATCACCTCATTTTTGGAAGAACATTTGCACTAAACACAAGTTTAAGAAAGCTGGAGGGGGACTTTTTACAAGGGCATGTAGCGATAGGACAGGGGGGAATGTTTTTAAGATGAAACAGGGTGAGGTTAGGTTAGATATTAGGAAAAAATCCTTTACTGTGAGGCTGGTGAGATACTGGAACAGGTTGCCCAAAGAAGCTGTGGGTACCTCATCTCTGGAAGTGTTCAAGGCCAGGTTGGATGGAACTTTGAACCACCTGGTCTATTGGGTATCTCTGCCATATTGGAACTAGATGATCTTTAAGGTCCCTTTCTAACCCAAACCATTCGTGATTCACATTAACTCCATTTCACCTTGTTTACTGAGGAGTACAAAACAATGGTGCTAAAGTTGCAAAATACAATGAATTTGCAAACATGTCAGCAACTCTTAAGCCAGACTCTTTGCTTGGGTTGTATCCCTATTTCTACCTATTATCTTTTTCCCTGTATTTTTTTAAATTATTTTTGACTGCAATGTTTGATCCAAGACCAATCTTCTTGTGGTTTTAGCTAGGGTCCAAAGTCATCCGTGAAGTTGGGTCATTCAGGCAGATCACTCAGGTAGAATGTTACCTATGTTCAGCTGACTTGATGTGATGATACAACCACTAAACTGTAATGCACATTCAATATCCTAGAGTAGAGAGATTCTTACGCTGGGGCAGTTAAATCAATAAACTTGGTAAGTTAGGCTGGTACAGATATTTTTAATTGCAGTCCCTACAGATAGCCTCACAGCTCCGATGTCTAATCAGAACTATTCAGATTTTTCTTTGCGAATAAGGTTCTGAGTAATCAATAGCTCAGTGTATGTGTGTGTGCACAAATACTCATTTAGTAATTCTGGCCTGTGAAAGCATTTATTAACCTGACCGCCTGATGTTACCCCAGCCTCCCTCCTCTCTTCACAGACAGGAAAAAGGAATGCATTCATTGATCACACTGCTTTAATTTATTTGCCTAGTTCTAATCTCTACACGAGATAAGAGTGCTAAGAATTGCCAAATTGCATGCTTTGGGGAATTGAAAAGGCCGTTTCCTCTCTATTTCCTACATTAGATGATAATGCGAGATCCATCGTAGCATTTTTCCTCTTCCCACAAAGCATCAGTTAATGGATATAGCTTTTAGTGTCACTATTTTGTGCTAGTATGTCCCATCATTTATTCACAGAGAAATTAAATAAATATTTAATACTGGTGGAACACAATTGAACTTTGAGTAAACAAACAGAATTAATTACCTACCAGCTCATCTCTTTGAGAAAAGTTGGTCCCGATTTAATAAAAGCAGACTCTTTCTTTTTGATGTCGTCATTTTGATTGTCATTTTGAGGTTGAAGGTTTATTTAATTAGAGTGGTTTTAATTGTGTCTCTCGTGAGTTACTGCTGTATTCCTTCCCCCACATCCCTCAGTCCAACACTGCCTCTCAATGACAGATTGCTTAATGTGCCTGTTGCTTACTTGTGAGAGTAGGAAAACCCATGCAGCAAAACTGCCCTTCAGATGGTGTTGAAGGCAGTCTTTGTTATCAATCCTACAAGAAGTGTTGGTTTAACAGTTACTGGCTTTCACATAAAGCAGGTTCTGCTTTTATTTCAGCAGTGGGAAAGGGAGACAACACTGCCAGCGCTGCAGGTGCAGAGCTGTAGGTGAATGTGGATCTAGTAGCAAGCTTCTGTGCAGGAGTGTGGCATGATGCCCTCTCCAGGAACAGTGGCACTGCTAGGACAGCCTAAGACTTACACTGCAGAGGATAAATTACAGGAAAGGAGATAAGGTGAAAGAGAGAAAAAGAAATGTGAGCAAAGAAAAGGAGAGGAAGAGATGGAAACGTGCAGGCAGACAGAGGAAGAAGCAACAGCAAAGGCAGCAAGTAGGGAAGGAGGAGTAACCCTCCATGACCTTGATCCTCACAACAGCATGGAGTACCTTGGGGCCCCAGCCTTGGCATCCACTTGACTCCAGACGTCTGCAGTGATGCCTTAAGCCCCTAATGTTTTTTTATTTTTCTAATATTGGTAAGCCTTATAAGTTTTATAAGTATATTTTAAAAGCAGCAACCCTCCCTCCCTTGTCCCTCCCTTGTCCCTTTCCCTCTAGCACCCTTGTTTACACATTCCTTAACCCTCTTACCCCATTCTATGCTCTCTATATCACCCCTATCCCCGAATACAGCAGAAATGTTTAGTCTTTTGTCAAGGCAAGGCCTAGATTGTTGACAGAACAGCATATCAGGGCCTAAACCACAGAACACAGTCAAAAACTGGGTGACTATGTACCCTTTGTGCTCTGATGAAGATGAAGATGGGATGAACAGAGGGTCCCGAAAGCCCCCAGACCCATTTCTCAGGGGGTGGACCCAGGGCAGTCCAGAGTAAAGGTCACAGGGTGGACACATCTGCGATTGGATGGATGGTATTATAAAATGTAACCTCTCAGGCATGGCCGGCGCGCGCGTCTTGTAACATCTTTGCCTTGCCATAATAAACCCTTTCTTATCTCACCCCTAATTAACTGCTCCGGGAGATTTTTTCAGCACCTAACTCCCACGGCACCTAACTCCCACGGCAACAGCAGATGAAGGTAGAGCGGCAGCATTGTACTATGTCCTTTCTGGAGGGGGTAGTTTGACATGCATTTCACCATGGGCAGCATTTTGGTGTGGCTACAGAGCTTACCCCTTCTAGGCTGCCCACACCATGTAACAGCTCCAAACTGTCCGTGAGGGCACCCACGTCGTGCCTCAGCTTACTCCTGCTGAAACCTTTTCCTGACTTAGACATGACTAGGCACTGCTACTCACCTTCCCTTAGGCTGGGGGTTTCCTAAAGCCCAAGGGGTTTTAATCTGGGTCTGAGGAGCCTTTCATTAGGGTGGGTCAATCTGGAGAGTTAATGGGAGGTCCTGCTTAACCTTACACCCCAGAGAAGAGACTTTCTGTGCTGAACTGCTGAGAAAAAAGGTGAGGAAGCTGAAATAGCCCAGAGGACCTTTTGCCTTATCCCCCGGGTCAGGAACTGCACAGGGCTCAAACAAGGTGTGAGCTTTTATTTCTGAGTGACTTCAGTGCTCAGATAAGAGCACTTGAATGCAAAGAGGTGCTACGCTACTGCAGTCTGGGGGATTTATTTGTCAGCGGTCTGTGTCCTGGGTATTTCTCATCAACTCTAAAGTCGCATCAGCAGATCTAAAATTATTTTGGGGTTTGGGTTTTTTTCTAAGCAGGAGTAAAGAAAAAAAAATTAAAGCAGAAATAGTGTCTCCCTTTCTCCCTTGTTGGGTTCAGTCCAGGTGCACAATTTTGAACGTACTGATGTGTATGGTATGTGGCATGCTCTTGTATCCTCAGAACGGCTGCATGCAGTGGGGAAACAGCTTCCTCCCAAAAGCCGGCAGAAAAGAAGGGGGAAAGAGGGGAGGGGAGGGGAGTGTTGCAAGCACCATTTACGTATCTGGGAGATGAGCTCATCCTCTTCTGTGCAAATGGGAACTGAGAGGATTCATTAAAAAAAAAATAATTCAGTTAAGGTTTTCTGAAAGGTAAAGAAAGCACTGCTTTCTCCTGGTAATGGGCTTAGAGGAGGAGGAAGCTGCATTGCTAATGTGCTGCAAGTGTAAATGCTGTTTCTTTCTTTAAAGCAAAACCTGCCAAATTCCCATACTGCTGAGTTTCTAGCCTCCTGGCCCAGTTGTGTGACTTCTGGTCAGCAATTTCCACTGCAAGCTCTAATGATAGATACCTCCTACATTTGGGAACAAGCACCATCCACCACAACATAGACACTTACCTAAGGAAGGAAATCATTTACTATGAAGTAGCCCCTCTATTTCCCTTTCATTGCAGCAACTCTATGTTGGACAGATGGCCAGATCCCTGCATCGTGTCAGGGAAGTTATACTTATTTGCCTGTGCACCAAACTTTATTACAGCACTCCCAGACACATTTATTTTAAGTTAACTTTGACTACTCTGGTGCTGCACAGAATAAGAACATCTTCACAGCAGCACCTTCTGCTGACTCTCTGTGCCTTGAAAAAACCTTCCTGCTGCTCCTCAAGCAGATTTTGCTTGATGTTTTACTCCCATCTAGTGCTTTTTACTAAAACTGCTGGTGCTCTGCTTCTGCCACAGTACTAGTCTGAGCTGAGCAAACAACACCTTAGATCTAATCCAGGCATCCACCAAATTTTTTTCCATCTGGCTATGAAACCCCAGGTGCAGGAATGAGGGAAATTTCTGCAGACTTTTGATTCTGTAAAAGTCTTTCATGTCTTTCATGGACAAGATACTTCTTTCATAACTGTTTTCTTGTCAGAGGAAACTTGGCACTTATGCTTGTTTGAAAGGGGCTTCTTAAATACGTTCTCATTGCTATTGATGGGAATGGGCAGGCTGCTATATGAAATACAGCTCTTTTTCTGGTATCTAGCAGTGCCTGCTCAGGATGTGTAAACCTTGATTAAAAGCTAATGACTAAGTCATTTGTGAGGTAACCGGGTGAAATTCATGTTGTCACTTGATTCATATCATTTGCAAAGTCCCAGACAAGCTCTTCCAAGTGTTAACACTGGGAAGCCATCAGGGCCATGCAGCCCAAAATGGGGGTCAAGGGTTTCAGTGTTTTGAGAGCTCTGCCACAGTGTTACCAGCATCTGAAACTCCAGACGGAAATACAGTGAGTTTTCTCCCACTGTTCTGAGGGAAGCTCTGACATGACTCAGACCTGAAAGATGGCAGCATACTCCTGGGACAGCTGATGTAGTGTGAGGAAGCATTCAAAGGCTGAGGTGGACCTGCAGATCCACTCAACCCTGACAGATGTGCCTGCATCGTTATGTGCAGTGGGAGAGCCCCAAGATGAAAGGGTTGCTGGGCCCAGGAGAAGCTAATCTGTCTGTGTACGTGTCCAGTGTGACATTTATATAAATAAAAAGCCCTACAGTCCTCCAGGGAGTAACTGTTGACCAATGATGGGTTGTCCTCCTCAGGACTGTGCTGGAGGCAGGTTTTCCTGTGTGGTAGGACAGTGTGCCAACAATGGTAGCACAGTGATGCCTCCCTCAGGACATGCAGGAGGGAGGTGAGCATCTGGGACAGTGAGGCACTGGAATGGTCCCAGTGGTGTGTCATTGGAGATTAGTCCCCTTTTCTTCCCCTTCTGTCCTACCTGGGTGGGAAAGGGGGAGGCTTAGCATGGGGGGATCTGGCTTGACTCATCCTTTAGACACCGGTCTCCTGCCCCCCCAGTCAGTCAGGAGGACTTTACATCTAAATGGGCAAGCTCAAAATCAAGTCAGTGACCTGAGGTGATGGTTCACTGCCTTCCTCATTTTGCAGAGCCCATGCATTTTGCACAGGAGGTACAGGCTTTTGTTCAAACCTGCTGCCTTTTCACACCTTTCACAGCCCCTCTCAGAAGTAACCTCTGCAGGCTTCCGCACCTGGTTGTTAGATTGACAGTGGGTGCCCACAGCATGTGCCCATGTGGATGAGCCCTCCATAACAGTGGTCCATTGCCAGTTGCTGTGGATTTCAAAGCAAGGGCGCTCTTGCTCTGGGCATGGTAAAGGGTGTCACTGAGGAGGACTCATCAAGTGGGACCATGCCCTGTGGATTTACAATCACAGAATCATTCAGTTTGGAAAAGACCTCTAAGATCATTGAGTCCAGCCATTAACCCAGCATAACCGTGTTCAACAGTAAAACGTATTCCCAAGTGCCACATCCACATGCCTTTCAAATACTTCCAGGAATGATGATTCCATCACTTCCCTGGGCAGCCTATTCCAATTTACAATAAAACTTGGCCTCCTGAATTTGTCAGTGACTGAGGAACCAATATTTCTGAAAATTTGATCCCGTGACTTTCCTTCTCCTATCCTGTTGCATTGCTGCCAGGATGTGGGGTTTGGGTTTTGGAGGTTTGGTTGGTTGGTTGGTTGGGTTTTGTCTTTTTTTTTTCACTATTGACTTTATGACCCTTTATGCCTCTTTATTATCGAAATTCTGACCCAGCCATTGGTTTAACTAATTGATATGATGAATATTTTAGGAGCATGATGAGAAAGTGCGGGGAATCTATGCTTGTGATTGAATATTTACAGGTGCAATACAGACTTCAAGCCAGCTTTGACTGTTTGACAGCCCATGCCTAACTGAGGAAATAAGAGCTCAGGTAAGATGATTGACTTTCCTTAAAATTCAATGGCAGTCATTAGTTTGCTTTTAACTTATGAATTTTCTATGAGTGGCAGAATGACCCAGAATGGTACAATAGCGTAAATGTGAAATTCTAGTGCATGGACTTTGGAAGTTTGCAAAGCAGGCAAATAGGCTATTTGATCCTTACTGTAACTGAGGTTTGCTCTTGATACAATGGTTGGCACATTAATTAAAAGAATATCAGAGGAGGTGATCATGTGGTGGAAAAACTGGCAATAAAACCAGACACCCTTCTGGGTGGAGGGTGCTGAGTTTTGAAGCAAAGCAGCTTCCTGTGTGTTAGTGCTGATCCGGTGGGGATCCTGCCCAAATCCCGTCTTGGCTGTGCTACCCAAGTATTGACATCTCTCTTGCCTGGATGCCTCCCTACTCTGTCCTCTCCCACTGTTTGTTTTCATCTCCATCAAGGCTTCATGGAGCAGGCTGAACATGAAGTAACCTGGTGTCTCCACATTTCTCTGACATCTCTACTTGTGGCCACTGACAAATCCACTATTCTCCCCATTGCTGAGGTTTCAGTCATGCTGAAAATAAGTGGTTCTTTGTTTTATACCCACAGCTGAACTAAGACATTTTGCTTTTCCTATCAAGTTTCTACAGCCCCTCTGTCTCTCTCTTTCTGTCCCCTGTGATGCTCACATGACCAAATATTCCAGCTTGGATTGATCCAACCTCTGTGTTTCTGGCCTATCTGGCATTTATTGCTCAAACCACTGGTCTTTTCTCAATGCTTTGTTCCCCTTTGGCACAAAGAAAGACCCCTGCTGCTACCAAAAACTCAAGTTCACTTCTATTTCTGTGGGCTGCCACTCCACTCTCCCTAAATTTTCTCCTCGTCTTTCTTCTGCTGCCGCCTCATGAGTAAAGTCCACTTTCCTAAATGCTCCATTCTCCACGTTCCCATTTCTTTTGTCTTCTAGCAGGATGCACCCTTCTCTGCTTGTATTCCCCTTTTCTCCTGGTAAATATCTCATAAAAGCTGTTTTGCTGTCTACATAGCATGATCTGGCTTTCTTTCTTTTTCTTTTACCATTCCTTCCCTTTCTTCATTGCCAGTTAAAACATATCCATGAAACTTCAACTGTATTCCATCTAGAAGCAGAGACTATATTGCTTAAAAGCTATAAAGCACTGTGTTTGCTTAACATAGCAAGGATAATTTTTGGTAAGTATGTGATGAGACTGCAGAGTAAAGAGTTCTTTCAACAGCAGAAAATGCACAAAGAGAGGGAAAATGTTAAGCAATGTTTATAGGCAGATAAATATCAAATACAATGCACTGATTAATATTCCAGTGTGATGGACTTTGATAAACTGGCTTGCCATTCTGCAGGTTTTATTTTTAACAGATGGGAAAGAAAAACAACATTTGGTCTAGAGTCTCTGTCTGTCTGAGTGAGGTTTTGCTCATTTTGGGGGCTGCAGCTATTCTAAACATGGCAACTTGATTTAATTAGCTGACTAGGATCCTGCTTTGTAAGTGGTTTTCTTGTTATTGTTGTTTTGTTGATTTTTTTTTTCCTTGTTGAAATTTTTTGTGTGTATGTGTGCCTAAATGCACTCTAGCAAAACTGACAGTACCCAGAGCTCCCAGAGTTCTCTAGCCAAGTTTCTGTCTGAAATGTGCAAACAGAACAGCTGATGAAATAATAGACATGTCCATGCTGGAAACCTTTCTCTTCCCCTTTTCAAGGAAAATTGAATATCTATTGATTCATCGTTTCTACCAGATGGGGAACACAGCAGTTATTCCTCTGTGTTTTTGAAGGCAGTATCTTTCACAGAGTTTGCTTCAGTTGACAAGTTATTTTCCCTCTGATTTGAGTCTGTCTTTATAGTGCTCTGTTGGGGTATTGACTACACGAACAGACAAGCTCTGATTATGGCTCCTGCATGGCTGCCAAGGTCCTGCAATGTGCAGAGAGACTGATTTAGTCTGTTCCCCTTGAAAGCTCAAGACTTCTTAAGGATGGAATAAAAAGCATGAGGTCCATTAAGCAGAGAAGCAAACCCTGATGCTTAGAAGAGATGCAAAGGCAGTCAGGCTAGACAGCAATGCTATGTCCTTTGTGCGTATTTAAATGTGGCACCATAAAAGGGCTCATGTCAAGTCCATCTGAAATGTCTGAGGCCCGCCTTGCTGAAAATGGTCTGTTGTCTTAAATATGAGTTGCAATTACAGCAAAAATCCAGCATTAAAGGTCTTATTTTTCAAGCATGTTGTGCTCAGTTAATATTATAGAAGACAGGGGAATTAACCTGGGTTTATTAATTTTATATTACATTAGTACTTGCAGTATGAGTATCTCCCCAACTAAGCCATGTGGATACCCACATAGAGTGTTGAACCTGAGGGGTGGTTCTGGGAATCCAGCTGGCCAGTTTTCTTAAGGCTTGTGTGGCACATGTCCCTGACTGACTGTTTTTTCTGTTGTCTGGTCTCAATCTCAGGTGAAAGAGACCTCAAAGTCCCCAGAGAGCAAAGTCTCTGTTGATGGTCTAGGGTTAGCCAACGAGAAAAAGTCAGGAAGATTTCAGCAGTGCCTCAGTATATGTGTTTGCTGGCTGAATTGTTTACAGGCGTTTTCAAATTGTCTGCCACATGTTTCCCTTTCTTGGTGCTATCAAAGGTAAATGAGGGTAGGCAGAAGGAGTTACTGCTCATAGAAGGAGAAGAAAGTTTATGGGACATATCATAAATTCATGGGAAAGGAATCTTCATTAGTTCTGCAGCTCACAGAACAGTTAGGGTATTCAGATATTTTTTCTTTTCCAAAAATTCTGTTTTTCTCTATTTGTTTGTTGTTTTCTGGTAATTTATTTAAGGTTAAATGTTGTTAAGAAAGTCCAGCAAAGCAGAATCTTTTTCACCAGTTTTCCCCTCTGCATATTCCAGATAGCACCCCTCTCCTCTAAAGTGTTCGTAATATAGAAATCTAGCCAACTTCACTGTTGGCTGAAGTGCAGATCTTCTGCAGGGTTTGGAACAGTGTATGTGAACAGTGAGAACTACAACGGTGCTGAACCTTGGGAGAAGGTCACAGTAGTCCCATGACCATGTATTGCTCATTTAGTAACTTCAGACACAGCCATGCTGCCTAGATTGCAGTTTTTTAACGCACTTGAAAATTATCATTGCATATATTTACATATATTTACACATGCACACAAGCATATGCCTTGTTTTCTGAACATGAGGACATTTATTGCCTGCACTCATGTGCTTGACAGTAAAAGCATCTGAAATCCACTGCTAACATCTGGTTGGCACCAGATACACCAGGTAATACACTCACTATCAAGTGTGGGAAGTACCCCCTTAGCTCCAGTACAAAACCCTTTCTGTGCAGATCCGCTTTGAGCAGGCAGAGAGATCGTGACCATGTCAATATATTTTTGCATATCCAGAGTTAAGGTGTTCTCGCTTTTTAAAAATACAAGGATTTCCTCCTACTTGTAGAATGGGAAGAATGTTTGGGGCTCAAATACTAACTCCTGGGAGTTAGGTCAGAGCGTATAATATAACTGTAGCTCAGTCCTTTGTGTGCACAGTGATCTAGACTTTAATTAAAATATCATGTTCTGTTATTTTTTCTGCAGACAAATGTCTCAGTAGGTGCCCAAGAGAAGAACAGAAGAAACTAATGAAATAGAGCAGGACTGTGTAGTGAAGACACTTTCTGTCTGGAGGACTCTGGCTTTGCTTGCTGGAGAAGGCTGGAAATGCATAATGAATGAAGCAGGATGCTACAGAAAGATATAAAATGGTCTCAGGGGGGAGGCTTGATGCCTTTGTGGAGAACTAGGTTCTGCAGCCTACTCAATCACAAACTATTTCTCTCCCTTAAACAGAAAAATTAACCACAAAGTGCATGAATCTTGTTTTCTCTATGTCTAAGGTAAGGTATACAGGTCTTTTTTCTTTTTTTTTTTTTTTATTTAAAGAAGAGCTAACTGCAGAGGCAGTTAGTGGGAGCTTTGTCTAGGTTCTGAGCTATAAGAAAAGTCAGTACTCTAGAAAATGTGTGTCTTGGCCTCATTATTCAAAATTTGCAGATGCTTTTTATAAGCCTATCCTTAACTTTTACCAGCTCTTGGCCCTCTGTTGGTAAAATGAGGAAAGTAATTCCAGGGTATCCTAACCAAACTATAAGGAATTCTTAGTATTCATGAAGTATAAGATGCTGTAGTGGGAATAACGGGAAGGAAAACACAATTTTTTTTCTGAGGCAGGATTTGGATGATGTGAAGTAAATAAGGATAAGGGATGCATATTATGGTAGCAGGGTAAAACAAATAGAAATATTTAGCCACTCACTGAGGAAGACAGGGGCTTTGTATAAAAATATAGTCTACAGTTATGTAATTAAAGACTGTATTTTATCTTGAAGCTGAAGTAAAGAAGCTGTGTGGGTGGTTTTAGCTCTGATATTTCTTAGTCAGCTTCTGCTTTAATAGGTAGCTTTTCAGATGTAGTTTTGCATTTAGTGGCATGGTAATAACTTCCATAACATAAGCTTTAAATCACATTAAAAGTATACATTTTATTTTATGCAGCTCAATAAACAAAATAATCCACTTCTCTCACTGACACTCGTCTTCTTTCTACACCCATTTCTCTTGTTGACACCTCTGTGCTCTCTGGGATGGGATACTTGGGCCCCTGTCATGGGTTTGCTGCAGTTTTATCCAACACCAGCAACCTGGAACTTGAGGCTTGCCTCACTACCTTTGGAACGGCACAGCTCCTCAATCAGGCTGCTCCGTAAATGCCAGCTGACAGTTTCAGAGCTGATGTTTGGTTGCCAGCCCTTCTCTCTCCCCAGCTTTTGAATCTTTCATGATACCCAAGAATTTCACCTCCAAGTGTTTGCTGAACTTGAAACCTATCAAGTCAGCACCAAGTGATGGTATTGATTTTTATTATTATTATTATTTTATTTTTGCTTTGCCTCAAGTACTCCTGAATTCTCCCATTTAATCCTAGCTGAACTGAGGGATTTGTTTCTTTTGTGCTGTTTTCTTGATATGCATTGCCTTTGTCCAGCTGTGGTTTGATACGATGACATGTGATTTCTCTTTATTCCTCTTTCAGGAAATAAGGGGTGATGAGAAAATAATGCTGGCCACCCACCACCACCCCACTACGGTATTCTTCAAGGTCTTGGGGTTGAGTGCATCTGCAGAAGGGAGTGATGCTGAATGCAGGAAACCTGAAGGCAGAATATGTTTTACAGCATGACAATTAAAATGCAGGATTATAAGAAATGTTTTATTTTAAAATGTTTTATCTTACGTGTAAAGGATAGTGTTTCTGGGAGGAGAAAAAATATTTAAAGACGTTAAATGGCTTTCTTTGCAGGCAATTAAACAATTAAACCAGTCTGAGTCATTTAAATAATTGTAACAGATGTTTATTGCCTAGTGCAGTTTACTGCATCCTGTTATTTCCTTTACATACAAGAGAGAAGAACACATGGCAAACTATACCATAAAAGAAATTCTTTACTGCCTCGTGAGCAATGTGGCTGTTTCTCTGACTTCTTAATTGAATCACCTTGGGAACGAATTGGTAACACATAGTGTTTGGAGAGCAGGCAAGTGACTAACTGCCTGAAGGAGCTGCAGCAACTGGTGTGCAAAGATGTGGGGCTGGCGGTAAATACCTCTGAGTAAACAAACTGTAGTGGGATTGCTCTGAGAGTGATGTTTGGCTCACTCACATTAAGGATTTTCATGCCTCCTGAAGTTGTGTGTTTCTGGAGATTCTCCTTGCCTGAAATTCATTTTCTGTGCTCTATTGAAAGAGGAAATATAAGGCCCTAGGTCCTTGGATAGACTTTCAACGGGACATTTGTAATCCCAGTTTACCATAGATCTGCTGTGTGGCCTTATTTCTTACACTTCATCTCAGTGAAATGGGGTAACAGTTCTTTCCAATCAGCCCAAGATGTTGCATACAATGTAAAGCTGGATGTCCTGGGTCTGGCTGAAGGTGCACGGAGCTCCATTACTTGTGATGACCTCTGGCAATGGCCTCAGGTGGGTGACTAGGCAATGAGAAAGGGCAAGGGTATGTGTTATTTCCCCCAAATAGTCTCCAAACTTTTTTTTTGGTATGGTCAGATGTGTTTTCTGTGTGTTTAATAATGTGCTCACTAGACCATGTACTTAATTTTTGTGTTTAATAATGCTTTTTTTTCATCAATTTTTCTCTTGAATTCCTGCAGACATTTAGTGTCCAGAGCAGTCAGTGTAAGTCTTCGGGTAGCAAACGTTCTAGAGGAACTCATAGGTTCTTTATCTTCCTTACCACTAGAACAAATTTTCTCCAGCTCCAGGTCTTCAGTTCTTTAACTGACCATTGGCGAGTTTTTTATAGCCATGGAGTCTCCACGGACAGCCTGTGTCCCTTATGTTATCACCCCATGCCAGCACTCCTCTATACCACCTCCTGCGTCTCCATCTCTCAAGGCCTCTGTCCCCTCTAGTGCATTGTTACCTTAGAGTGGTATATATCAGATTCTTTATAGAAAAACTGCTTGCTGCTGTTTGCTACATAAAATTATTCTTGTATCATGCAAAGTTAAACAAAAGCAAAGCAATTTAGCAACACCCACCTAATCATCAGAAAAACTACCATTACAGCTGAACTGAGCTTTGATGATATTTCTGAATTACTCTGGTCTGGTAGTACCTGCCCTTTCCTGGTACAGCATTTCATCCTCAGGTAACTTGCTGTTACATGTGTGACCTTTACAGGGGTCTGCAGTAGAAACACAGTTGGATAGAATGTGGATATGGCAGGGAGAAGGTGTAGCAGAGGAGAATTGGTCAGCCCCAGCTGCAGGATATGGATTAGTACCTCTGCTTCTCAATGTATCAAGAGTTTTTATGAAAAGTCCTGTCAATTTTTCAGAAACCATTTGGCAGGTTTTGATCTACAGCTTGTCTTGGCAATGTAAGAGGGTACCAGATGATAGCTGAACTGGGAGCACTTAAAATTTTTCTCCTCTCTCTCCTGATTATTCAAAGAAGCCTTCGCTGAAAAGGCTGCATCGCTTCCTAGATGTCTTCTGAAAGACCATATACTTTTCTTAAAGGTAAAGAAACCCCAGTGTAATTTCTAAGCTCTAATTTGGCATTACTTCTGCATATGCCAATGGGCTTTCTTCAGAAACAGAAACCAACTCGCATGAATCAGAATGACAGAAGAAGGACTGCAGGAGACTGACATAGTAGAGAAAAGATTGTATTTAAGGACATGGACAAGCTGAAAGGCCTCCAGCTGGAGATTACCTATACCTGCCTGTGCCAGCTCTTCACTGGAGAGTCTTGCCCATAGCTTCTTTGGATACACCAAACAAGAGTCTTACCTGCCTCCGTACTTTAGGAGCATCCCCGCAGGTAGCATCAGGGACACGTCAGAGAGAGGTGAGTGGTGTGTGCAGGTCTCATCTCTGCTGAAATGAGGGAAAAACCTTCTTGCAGTGGTGAAATCTGGAGCCTTGTTCAGAGCAATTATGTCAGCCCTGGTCTCACCTTGTCTGACCAACTCATTGGTAACACCCTGGGGACGAGACGGTGAAAAAGCCATCTTAATCCTGAGCTTTCTCATCTCCACCTTTCCTATAGTTTGCTGAAACTAGCTTTCTGTCATTTTTTTCCTAAATGATACTCTTAGTAACAACCTCTTTGTATGTTAGAAAGCAATAATCAAATCAGTCTGCCTTCTTGCTGAAGCAGAACAAATCCATGACTGTGTTCCCAACTGTAAACAAAGGTAAACAGATGTGGGACTGTGGTCATCTCCTTCCCAGCAGGAGGGATTATCAGAAAAACTCCATAAATAATGAAAATGTAAATGGGGCATAAAATTCATTTTTAGATGAAACTGGAAGTCCTTCGTACACCTTGTATCCAGTTCAGGTGAAGAGCAATCCCTGCCTCACCTTATAAAATTAATTTTCTTCTTGGTGAATACTTTAAAACTTTGAACTCTCCAGAATTCCCCTCTCACATTTGATTGTTTGTTTTCCCCTTGCTGTGTTTGCTGGCTACTTAAATGAAGAGGTTTTCTTTCCTAGCGATTCCTAACAATGCCTTTTTTTTCTTTTATTTTTTTCCTATTTAGAACACTTCTTACTCTGCCAGATCTCTCAGCTGCACACTATCACCCTTCCCAGATTGTATCCCAACCTTTTGGGCATCAATTCATGCTTGGTTTTATGTTTTCACAAGCATATCAGACTAGTAGTCAAGAGGGAAATTGAAAATCATATAAATATGAGGCCAGTGCAGCTGCATTTTCAGTTCATGTCTCATCCCTGGACATAGAAAATGGTATGTGTTATTATTCCCTATGTACATTGCTATTATCTTTGCTATTTGAAGATCATTTTAGAGACTGAGTCTGTTCTCAGGAAAAAAAAAACCAACAAAGGAGAACAACCCATCCTTCTGCTACACCTCCAGTTCTGACACAAAATCAGTTGTGGTGGATTTCATATTAAAATAACATCTACCTTGAAACCAAGGAGTGGCTGGGTAGGAGTGGCAGTGGGTGCCGAGAGCCTCTCTGGAGAGCCTCTTCAGAGTCTCTCTGTAAACTGTGGGTCTCCTCTGTAGATAAAGTGATCTGAGAGCTAGCTGCATTTCCCTCACCTGCACAAATACCCTGCCTCTTATTTGGGGTGGGGGGCTGCCTGAACACCTATTCTGTGCCTTAGGTGAAAACCATGTCAAACTGGGGATGCTTCTGTCACATGTCAACATAGTAGTGGAATTTTTTTTTTTTTCTGAAATGGGAACAGGGAACTCCTGGTGACTGAAGGTAGATCCCAGAAATTCCCAGGGTGGCCTTCAGGAGGAACCTGCTGGAAGCCAAGGACTGGACAAACAGCTTCAAAAGCAAGCCCTTGCAAAGCATTTAGGCTGTATTCAATGTTGCAAAACCATGGGCTCCTAGGTTTTTGTGAACAGAGAAAGCATAGCTGCACAGAAAGGCATGGTAAAAGGGTCTAGAACTGAGGATGTTGTTGTGAACTTGTTGAGATTCGCTGAGGGATGATGAAACAGCAGCCAGAAGATCACCCCACCATATAGCTCCTTTTAAAAATAAGCCTTAGAGGAAGGCTTCCTCTTTCACATGAGCAATGTGAGTTTCCACTTGCACTGAAGGGTCAGCAGTGGGGATTGTTGCTTGCAGGTGTCACTGCTTGGTTGCGTGCAGCTGTGCTTTGCCATCGGGACAGCAGCCGGCACGTGAATTTACAGACATGATTTCTGTCTGCCCAGAGGTGCATCCTTCTTGTCACAGTCACACATCTGAGTTTGCACGGCACCCTGCCATGTCCACAAACATCATTCCTGACCATTAGTCTGTTCCAAGAGCATTCCCCACAGCCCCAGAGGTTAGAGTATATCATAATCCACAAAGTAAGGAGCATTAGTGCCACATCTCTACTGGAGCATTATGGATTATAACAATCCTATCCCTTAGGAAATAGTTCAAAATTTATTTTCTTTCAAATTGGAGAAAAAAGTAGAAAATCGTGACTATTTCTGTGGAATGTAAATTAAAGAAAAAACAGTTTGGAAATACTTGTGAGTTTTGATAATCTCAAGCTGCTTAATTTCTTTTCTTTTTTTGGTCATTTCCGAATATTAAATGACATAATGTTTTATAAAATGGGTAGGAACAATTTTAAAATATGACAGCAGGCAAAATGTAGCCCAAAAGTCTGATGAAGCCAAAATGATATATTTAAATACTACCTAAACAAACTGTGGCACTTGATACCACACCCTACCCCCCTATTCAAGTTTTGTCTCTCTCAAACTTCTTTGAAATCAATGTTCCTGTGAAAATATCTTCATTTTCACCAAAAACCGACATTTTTTCTGTCTATTTTCTTGAGAAATCTTGTCTGGTTTGCTTAAGCATCCATAGTACACTGTATTTTATGTTGCATCTTTGCAAAAACTGGTGAGGATGCTGCCTCTGTAGGAGACATTCCTTCTCTTGAGTGAGTAGTGAGATTTTACTTTGGGGTGGGGAGAAACTAAAAACCAGTTTGATCCAGTCTAGAACGACAATGTTTTATTGTACTCCTAATGAACTGAAAACCATTGATTGCACATTGGAAAAAAAGAATAGCTGTCTCAAATAATTTAATTTTATTTCTATTCTGAGCATCCCTTGGCAAAAACAAGGCAAAGGCAGCAAATGGTGAAGACACATCTTGCAGGTTGTTGTAGATTATGGTTGCCTCTTCACTCTTATAACTGAATGTGAAATCACCTCTTCTACTTCTTGGAACACTTGGAGAACCCGGTTTAACCTCATCTTTCATGGGAGATCACTTGCATACTTATGTCCCTGAAGACTCCCCTAGCAAGCACGATGAATCAGACAGTATCCTGGGATGGAGAAATGCCATCTCTCCAGTTAATGGTTTCCAGTATCTATAAAGCAGTTTAATGTTTATTGGAACAAAGTCTGGAACATAAGGGTTTCTCCTCTGAGCTGAGTGCCCTCACCAGATGACAACTGATCTGGCTCATTGAATGTTTTAGTCTTTATGGCAATTATATCAATTCCAGCAGGAGAAAAAAATGAGGAAAATTTACCCCTTAGTGCCCAGAGCTTTTCTGGTGATGCTGCTCTCCTGAAAAGCTCTGGATCCTGCTCAAGGTCCCCTCGTCTAATCTGGCAGACCTGAAACCAGTTTTGGGCATCTTCAGTTTCAGTTTTTTGTGCCCATAGGAGCCAGCATGGGAGGGGGGAAAGGGCTCCCTGATGTTTTTAAGGGAGAAACAGGAGATTTAAAGTATCATAATGATCACAAATACTTAGTCTACATGCAGTCCATGGTGGATTCTTCTGCTCTTGGAGGCAGAGACACAGCGCAAATTTCACTGTGGTCTACCAGTCCCAGACTCTTTCCTTCCACATTTTTCCAATGGCTGATGCCTGGATAAGCTGATGTCTGCAATTGTTTTAAGTGACTTGATGAAGAGGATGATAGAATCAGGTTTGGTGTCAGAGAGAAAAAAAAGGAACGTACTGATTTAAGGTCCCAGCCCCTTTCATTTTGGGTCACAGGAGAGAAACTGAAGAGGAGAGCTGCAGCCCCAGGATGAAGAGCTGTGATGCTGGTGCCAGAGGAGGGTTGCTCACTGGAATGGGACTGATGGCTAATGACTCACATAAGGGACTGAATTTATCAGGCAGTGGTGCTCGGTACACAATGATAAATACCAGAGAGGTCACCTGCATTGTCCTGTACCATTTCTTTAGTTTGTGTCTTGGGAGATCCTGGGGGAGAGGGACAAATGATTTGTTTGTATTAATAAAAGCTTATTATAGTACTGTGGATTTACAGTCTGCTTTGCAAATTTAGCTGTGTTCCTTACCCTCTAAGTCTTTCATAGAAAATCCATTGAATAAACTCAATTAATTATTTGCAGCAGAGCAGTGGTGAGATGGGAATCATCTAACCCTGCCCTTAGAAGTGATTTTATGACTACATGAGGTGAATTTGAAGCATTATGCTAACTTATTTGCTTGTGTGCCTGACTAAAAGGCTTACTTTTTTGTTTGCTTTCTTACTTTTGTCATAATTTATGTTTCATACCAAAAACTGTGCTGTTGTCTGGAGCTGACTCCTGCTGTGTCTGACCAGTAGGTCAGGTAATTCATTTATTAGCAGCACATAGAAATGCCTTTTTTTGTCTGCGTGCTTCTTGTTAGTACCTCATCTGAGAGAAATATCTGCTGCTTGCTCAGTTTCCCTCTTGGACTTGGACTTCGACTTCATTCTTGTTCTGATGCAGACTAGAGGAACATCTCCAACAGCTATGGGTGGCCAACCCCTGGATGTTGCCCGCCAGTGGCTTCTGGTGGTAGAGGGAAGATCAGGGATGTGAGGTGGGCCTCGTCTTTTCCTCTGTGGTAGTCCTGGATGTGTATCCCCCAGGATGTGAAGGCTGTTGGATGGGAAGTTTGATGTGTAGGTCCTCAACAAGTCTCCAGCCCTCTCCTTCCAGCTGCAAGGAAGGGCTGATCATCCTCTCTCCTCCCTGCTAGCCAGCAGTGCAGGAGGTAAGTAAGTTTTGGCTAGGTACCATGACAAAACATCGCCGAGGCCAAGCAGGCAGGACAGAATCTGGCAGATGTACTCTCAGAGGATTCAATTTTGCCGTCCTCAAGAACAAGGAAAAACAAAGGCCTGGCACTGACTGAACTTTCAGCAATGATTTTTTTAGTCTTTGTCCCGCTGCTACCCTAGGCTACCTCCTGCTTGGGTGATGCCAAGGAAGGGTCTTCACATACTCTTCAGAGACTTTTATTGAATACTAAGGTCCTCAGCAGCATTGAGCTAGCAAGACTCTTGGGTTGGACTGCAAGTCATGCTGTAATAAACCTGGACTTGAGTTCCCTGCTTGCAAAGGCCTTTTGTCTCCCTTAAACAGAGAGGAAGGGATTTATGTCCCGTTAGGAGAAAGGTATATTATCTTGGGCCCACATTTGTAAAAAGCTTCTTCCAAATTTGAGTCACGTTTGGATCCAGAGGCTAACTTAGTATCTGGAGCCCACCTGTAGCATTAATGGAAGTGTTTCATTTAAAACAGCATGGAGCTGGCTAGCAATGGTTGCGAGAAATATCTCGTGCTGTTAGCAGGCGTTGATCTTGCTGGGAAGGGGGTAAATTATTTCTACAGGCTCTGGGAGGTAGGGAGCTCATTGCTTTCCTGGAGTAGGGAAATAATAGAAGAGATGAGGCGGCAGCCAGACAGAGACTAAAGTCTTGTATGTCATTCCTAGTCATTCTTGGCTTAGCAATGGAGATGCAGGGATGGAAGGGTTGGGGTAGGTGCTGAATGGGGCTGGGCACCTAGGAGTGCAGAGCCACCCCACCCACAGCAAGCATTTGAGCTACGTGTCCAGAGCTGATGCTGGAAAGACAGCTCGACTCTAGTGTCTGCCCTGTTAGCACAAATAGTTGTCCAGGTGTGGGTGAGCTCTGTGAGACCCCTGGGCTGGACTTGTTCCTTCCCATCTAATGCACCAGGCTTGCTGGTCCTGATACTGATATGAGCTGTGACATGATGCCACGAGCAGCAGCAGCAAAAATTTCCATTCTTGTCTTCTCCTCCTGGTGCGACTCTTGTCTTGAGTTTGAACCAAAAGTGCTGTACAGATGTTAACTTTTCTTTTTTAAATTCTGTCACTCTAAAAGATTTTATATCACTGTGATCATAGAATCATGGAATCTGAAAGATTTTATATAAATTGGGAGGTACCTCTATCTAGTGTTCTTTCTTTTCTGTCTTAAGGGCTTTTAGAGCTGCATTACAGCCAATAAGAAAGAAAAGGAGAGACAGACATTAATTTAGGGGGAAAAGAGGTCACTACAAACCTGACTTTACACCCACCAGGTGTTTTTTCTGTGTCCAGGGAGTTTCTGTAACAAACAGAATGGCTAAAGCAAGTTTACCTTAGGTGCTGCTTCTTTGCTTAGGAAAAGCAGTGGCTGATTCCAGAGTTAAGCAGTGTGAGCTCCAAAATGCATTTCCCTGGAGTGGGCTGTCTCCTCAGGTACATGCTACTCAGTGAGTTTTCCCTCCTGATTGGTGTGCATCAGCTCCAAAACCTGCAGAGGTCTATCTGAATGCTTCCCTACGTACAAGAAAGGCTGATGGACAAAATAGTGCCCAAGTGTTGGTGGTGAAATTTGCTTGGATGGTTGGGTCTGTCACACACCTTGTTCATAACCTCTTTGTGTTCAGTTCCTTGAACATGTAAGAGCAAAGAGAGACTGTGCTTCCAAAATGACTCAGGAGGCTCCTCATAGTCTAATTCTGGACTTTCTGACTCTCCCATTGGCAAAGAGGGTATCTCTGCTATGCAGTCAAAAATTGATCCAGAGGGAAGCATTTAGCCACCTTTGACTGTTCAGTATTTGGTCCCTAGATGATATGAATGATATACAGTGTGCTGTATATTTTATTAAGTGAAAAAGTACCCACTGAGGCATAGTATCATTTCCAAGGGTGACCTTGTGACAGCGGGTGGCAGCAGTGCACATAAAAATGATAAAAGCCTTGCTAAATCCCGGCTGCATAGGTTGAAGAGGTGGCTCAGAAACTGCTGATAGATGGGTTAGATTAGCAGATATGCTTCGGCTCAGAGGTTGACTTTTAAAAAAAAAAAGACAAATCAGGGAAAGAAATCGGTGCAGATGAGCACACAGAAAATCAAGAGAAAGGCAAATGCAATGGGAGAGAGAAGGAAGAAAGGAGAAAGGTTTGGGTTTTTTTAAAATAAAACATTCTTCATGAAGAAATATGGCCAGACTGGGGTGTTGGCATGTTGCTTTGTGCTGCAGAGGGAAACAGGACTGTAGACTGTACTAAATTGCACATGGGTTTCTTTGTCACTGTTAAGTTCTCTCTCTTTGTCTTTGCTTCACTTGGTTATTTGTGGTGTGTGTTTGTAGTGAGTTTTCAGGCAGTGTAGATAAATTATCACATTGATTTTTCATTCTCACTTTTTTAGGAGGGGGCAATGGGGAAAGTTTCTGTGTATTATATAGAAAGTAGAGTGGCTGTTAACAACCTGCTGGGTTTAGTATCCCGCTGTACAGGAGAGTCACCTGAAAACAAATACCTTTAACTGCAGGGCAGCTGGGGGTCTGCATCCAAATTTGCCATTCAGGACCATGTCTAGCACCCAATACAGGAATATACAGTTGAATACTGGCTTCCTAGGACTGTATAGATCAAAGCTCAAGACAAGGAATATCATAACTTGATATATTCAGTGATTGATGTGATCATGGTCAATGTAACAGAACTGATTGTTTTTGCAGCTGTCACTGCAGTGGGAGTATAGAAGTAATGCTTTCTGTTCAGCACTGCTTGGATTTTCACGCCCTGCTCTGCTAAGGCAGAGATATTAAAGGTGAACAGCTGAGAAAAGGGCTTTAAGCAGTCAAGGGAAAAGAGAAAAGATTAATATTTCTGCCCAGAAGCTGGAGATGAAAAGTGAAAGTTTCGCTCATGACAAACACTGCCTTGAGTCACTCACCACCAACAAATAGGTTTGCGGACCAGAAAGCATCATTTCTCACTGGGGAAGTGTGGCTTAGACTGGGAGACTGGTGACCAGGAGTTTGTTAACTGGATGTCCCTTAGCTACCTTTCAAGACGGTGGGATCTGCTAGCAGGTTGGGAAACAAACAAACTTAACTTTCAGTTCCCCAACCTGAAAGATGTCCCTTGAGGGTGCATAAAGCAGTGGAAAAGAAGTGGTCATCACTGAATATGTTTATTTATTGTCAGCATTTGCCAACCTTCCACATCTAATAATTGTCTCTGAGTTTGTTGTTGGCAATAATGTGACTCCTATGCAATCTTTGTTGCCTTTTCATTCCCTAGCACACCCTGAGGACCAAAAGTGCTGCCCACGGCCAAAGTATTTATCTAAAAAGTAGTATCAGTGCACTGTCACTGGATGCTGGAGCATCCAGTCCTGCTGGAGCTGTGTCACATTGGTTCATTGCAGTTTTGGTGGCTTCAGCTTGCTTTGCATTCTTACATCCTCATGTGCTTTCACTTCTTTGCTCTGGGGTGTTGGATAATCATATGTATCATCTTTCTAACTTGGGGTTATACATGCCAGTGTTTAAGGTCAATCTTAATAATATCTCCTGTCACCATGAAACACGTGAGCTGAGGCTGCTCTGGAGATTAGCCTGCCTTGCCTGCTTTTGTGGGCAGTAAGTGATGATGCAAAAAGGTAGAAGTGTGAGAGGTAGAAGGAAGGCAGCAGTGAGCAGAGGGTTTGCGGCTGGGGAACTTCATGCCTTCAGCCCTGCCGGTCAGAAGGTTGTTTTAGCACCCTGAGCAAAGTGGTACATGTGATACCTAGAGCTAAGGCCAACTCAGTTCCTGACAGCTCAGGAGTGCTGCTGGCTCCAAGGCAGATGTCAGAGAATGTTGGAGAGAGAAGCTGGGATTTCAGGGGGCTGGGAAGGGAAAGGTCTGGGGGTACCATGGCTGCAAGCATGGCTGTCAGGTTAGCTGGAGTAATGACATAGTCCTATGAATATTTACTTTCAACTATTTATAGGGCCATACGTTGGATGTTCTTTGCAGTTATTTTAGTAGAATTAATGCTTAGAGGATATTCTCAATGAAAACTATTTCCCATGAGTGAGTCAAATCAAATAAATAAGTTTGCTGCTCATCATAAAATAGCAAAGGTACACTTAATTTTCCTGCTAGGATGACATCATTTCTGTGGAGATGCTAGCAAAATATTTCTAGAGCATACAGTGCTTTGAAATGAAAATTACTACAATATAAGGTATTTTGAGTGCAATGCAAAAATGACTGTGAAGGCTGAAAATAAACAGTTCTGGAATTGTCTGGATTACATGCAGCCACCTCAATCAAAACTGGCGCAGAGTAAATAACATTTCTATGTACATTTGCCAAGGAGGTTGAGGACAATAAGAATTCAGATACTGAAATGAAAGCCATCCCTTAAGAAAACATAAGTTCATTACTTGGTACAATTGGCACTACTGCAGAAAAAAAAAAAAGAACTGTTAAACTAATTCATTATGGATATGGTGCTTTGTCATACGTTTGGAAGTCACAGTGAATTCTGTTTTGAAAGTAGCTAATGAAAATGCTAGAAAGCCACTGCTATCATTGAGCATCTTAAAATTTATGTGGCCAAATAGTCTCGCTCAGGAGTTCAGAAAATATTTAGTCAAGAAGAGTACACATTGGTTATGAGCAAATCATGAAGAATGCATCAGAGAAGTGCGTACATGTGAATTTGATTGTGTAAAGTTATACCAATTTAAAAAAAAAATACTTTGAAACCACAGGTGACTAAAGGCTGATTTGCCTAGCAATAAATTTGGTCCAAAAAGAGAAAGATATAATTAAAGAAGAAAGAAGCAAGAAGACAACTGATGCCTTTCAGTATCGTTTTTTGTGGAAAACACACCTTATGGAATTTAGACAGCTTTTTGATATGATTACAATTTTGTTGATTATGTCCACGTGATGTACTTCTCATCATGTGTCAGGTGTTAGACTCGATGCCACAGAAGTTTCTAAGGTTAGCATTGGGTAAACTAAAAGTAGCATATTTTAAATGGGTTAAGGCTGTCTCACAAATAAATCTCAAGTAGTAATTGCAAATAAGGAATCATCTTTTAAAAGAAGCATATCCCACAAGGGTTCCCCAGGGATCGCTTCTTGGCTCAGTTCCTTTTGTATTCCTCCCAGTTTTCTGTAAGAATATATAAAGTCATTGCTAATAAAATTGGTGGATGACATAAGGGTGAAAAATAGGGACAGCCTAATTCTACAGATTGAACTGAATTACTTGATAAGGCTGGAGTTTTCAGAGCTAAATCCTTTTTGATGCAGCCAGATTCAAGGTCATGCATCCAGAACTGGAGAATTTAGACCACACTTACAGGATTAGAGGCTGCTTCCTAATAGATAGCAACTGTGAAGAAGACACATGGTAGATAACCCACTGGCCCCCACTGGGATTCTCTTGCTGAAAACTGCCTTTGACTATGTACTGAGAAAATTAAGAGACCTATTCCCTATTTCTATTGTCACATGCAGGACCAGTGAGATAGTTTGTGGAAATCTGTGAACAACAATTCCAGGAAAATTCTGAGGAAGCAGGAGTGATTTATAAAGAAAAAGACAAGGGCTGGCTTAAGACTTAAATTATACCTGGCTATTGCTTTTCTTTTGTTAGTTCATACTTTTGCTCTGCATATTTAATGTAGCACTTGGACAGAGGAGAGGAGGAAATTAATCTCAGGTTTAACATTGCCAGCCTCTTTATTGTTCAGCGTGGATAAATACAATCCTTACCTCTAATTCTAAGTAAGCCTGCGTGACTCAACACAATTATTCTTTTTATCTGCAGTCTCTGTCTCTAGTACCTACTTTCCCCCTCTTTTCTAAGGCTGGGCCCAGGTGTCACTATCTGCTACAGACTAGCTGAAATGCCAAACCCTCCTGATCAACCAGCAGGAGTTTGGACGTCTGTCATAACCTGATGAGGAGGTTTGCTTCTCAAGGTGTCTACTAGATCATAAGAACTAGAGGCAGGACAGAAAGAGAAAGGATGCAACACCCAGATAAGTAGCAGAGAGCTCCACGGATGTAGCAATCTTCTGAACATTGTGACTGTGCAGTGAAAACTACACAATTATTGTCACTTTGGTGCTTTTGTTATATATGCCCTTAGCCCAGAGTAGTCTAGAAATAAGCCAGGAAAAATTAGAGCTGCAGCGAGACCCGAGTGTTCTTGTAACCCACAGATGACTTGCGATGCTGTCTTGATGGGGAGAGGTCTGGTATAGCAGCAATGTACCCAGTGTAGTGCCATTATAACTGGTAATGCTAAGTCTCAAAGAAGTTTGCTCTGTATGTTATGCTAAAGTACAGAGTAAGAGAAGGCATGGCAGTTATAGTGATCTAAGGGCATGGTGAAAGTGGCACGAATGGGACAAGGTCTGTATGTCTCTTAGAAAGAAGATGAATAAAAAGATATTTATAAAAATTAATAAAAAGTTTTTAATTAAAAGTAATAAAGAATAAAAGTAATATAATAAAGAATAGGTCAGATATAAGGCAGGGTAGAACTTCTGTTTTCCCTGTTTCATGAAGTAAGAATGATAAGACTAAGGAGGTGGAATTCAGTACTGAAAAGATTAAATGCTTTCTTTCTCTGCCTTCTTATAACTAAACTATTGAGCAGATTGCCAAAGTATGATACTGAAATACTTTATTAAGCCTGTAGTTTGAATTATAATGCTAATGACTGGAACTCATGCCACATTCTCTTGATATTCTTACATCTGCCTATCAAAAATACCAAGAGCAGTCATATTGACCTTTGCCAAAAATAGAGGGATGGATCTCTCAAGCCTCCTGCTTCAGAGCTTAAACTAGGCTTCAGCTACCAGAGATGGTGTGGGACAGAACATGGCTCACAGGAAAGCTGTGGTGGGATGAGATGCAGGCAATGGCCAGAGCCAAGGTGCGGGACCATTTAATCTTGGTTCTGGTTTAGTGAGTTCGTTTCCTAGCTTTGGACTTGCCTTGCTGATATTTGGTTCCTCATGCGGTGTAAAGTGGCACAGAGCTTTTGGCTTCAGCAGCATGCTGCTGACTGACACCATGCTTTGCCTAGACATAATGCATCAATATGGTAATTAACCCTGCTGCATCAGTCAAACACACAATCTTTTTTCCCGATACCCTGTGAGAGTTTGCACTTGGGGGAATCTCCAGTTTTTTTCCATCTGAAAATCTCCCACCTGAGATCTAGGAAAAAGGTGTTTGTTTCTGGTTGGGTTTATTTTTTATTTTTTTCTGCTGAGATCGAATAGACATCCTGTGAGCAACCAGGCAGAGAATATTGGTCCTGCTGCGTGCACCTCACTCTTCAGGTGCTCACTTGCAATCTGCAAGCACTTCTGAATATCTTTTGGCATGTGAGCTCTCTCTTCTCTGGATGATGTTTTTTTGATTCCTTGTACTGTGCAAATGTTCTCACAGGTAGCAGGCATGTTGCACATAAACCTTTTGATCCTTCGGAGTCACCAAACTCTTGTAATCGTATTTTCCAGCTTTGTAAATGTTACCCCCATACATAGAGCATCTTGTTACTCTCAGATCTTCACCATTACTTTTATTTCAAAAGGCTTCATTGTCTCTGTCTCTCAATGTGTCGCATCACGTTTCCCTAAGAAAAAGAGTCTTCTAGAAATGATCACTAGATGGCTACACTACTGCATAGGATTTCACAACTCTGCTTTTCCAGACCTTCAAACCATTTCTCACAGCACTCTAGTTCACAATATCTTTGGTCTGAATTGCATTTCAGCCACAAAATGCAATTTCCATATCTTCAATTTTCTTCTCAGCAGGTAGCAATATAAGTCCACACAGTTCAAATTTATTGTACAAAGAAGTCACTGGGGCTTAAATGGCATCTAACCTCTGAAACATCTAGTATTGTCCAGCATTGGAAACAGGATCCTGGACTGCAACTCCCATCTTTCTGGAGTCTGTAGAAAACCTTTGGAATCAATTGGACATGACCTAGTGTGTCTATTGACCTGGCTACGGCTGAGCGGCTTCAAAAGCCCTGAGATTTGGAACAGGCATCAGTCCATGACTCAAATCTTCACCAGTCACCACTGCTGTTTTGCAGGGACTGAGGGGAATTTCTGAAGGAGGGGGGAAAATGTGCTTATTTTCCTGTTGTAAGCATGAGCAGACTTTAGGAACAAGAAGCAGCAAATACTAGAGAAGTGTTTGGCTTCCTCACTACCTTTTTTCT
>NW_016690227.1:4228464-4285573 GCF_001604755.1 Lepidothrix coronata | reverse complement strand
AAATGTTAAACTTTCCAACAGAAATACTTTCTTGCAGTAGTTGCCAGAAGGGACCTAAAAAAGGCACACTAGAATTAATTTTTATCGTATGTGTTATGTTTAGATTCATGCAGAATAGAGACGTTCCTCATCCGCTGAAAGTCACCGTTTGTGCCTTTACACAAATCCTCCCACGTTCTTGTGAGTGGTTACACTGATGACATTTATGTAATATCATTGGATGTTTACAGCTGCGTACTCTGAATGTGAATCTGTATAGAAATAATACGACCATCATCTCCTGTGAACTAGAGAAATGTTATCTCTGTTTTACAGATGAGGGAATTGAGGTAAATGGGGGGAAGTGAAGTGAAGTGAATGACTACTCTTGCCTGCAATCTGTGGCACCCTGCTATATTCATGAGTGAGACACAGGATTAGGACAGTCAGCCAGCCCTTGGGTGCCAGCAAGCACTGTGATGGTGCTGGCAGCTATGTTGTTATGGGGGCAGGAAAACAAGGCAGGGGAGAATTTTGCGGAGGGAGAGTCTGGTGAAGAGACCTGTTTTAAGAGAAAGAAAACACCTAGCTGAGGAATAAGCTCTGTGGTGTGCAGTGGTACCATCTCAGGGAAAAGTGGACTAGAAGTTTTCAAGTTGGTCCCATGCCGGCTGTTTTGGAAACATGATATGAAAAGCAGGGTGATAGATACATCCATCTTGGTATATTTTCCATGGGAGTCCACGAAGGAGGAAAAGGATCAGAAGAGAACCAGCAGAGAACAAGCTGGGTCTCCCTGCCATGTGGCCATGTGGAGCTTGGGGAGGGTGGCATGTCCTCCCTACCAGGCTGCCCTGGCTGGGTACTTTAGAGGTGGTTGCTGCTCACCAATAGCCCAGGGGGTACCCAGTAGCTTACTAGAAACAAAGCAAACCTGGATGGTTTGCCTATTAATTCCCCATGGGAAATAAATCTCCCTATTTGGCAAACATTCAGCCTCTTGTAAAAGGTAAATTGAAAATGCAAAACCCCAACTCTTATCCCTGCAGAGGACCATCCCTAGAGTCACATCACGTATCGAAGAGTATCATCCAAATACTTCTTGAACTGTCAGCCTTGGTGCTGTGACCACTTCCCTGGGGAGCCTGTTCCAGTGCCCAACCACCCTCTGGGTGACGAACCTTTTTCTAATACCCAACCTAAACCTCCCCTGACATAACTTCAGGCCATTCCCTTGGGTCCTGTCAATGGTCACCACAGAGAAGAACTTTAAGCTGGCATGAGCTGATTTTTTTCCCAAAGTTCCAGAAAAATATTAAAAACAATATGATTTGTGTAATTGCCACATATACAAATGTGTACATGAGTTCCCAGGAAGCATTGTGAGTTTGTAGGCAAAGCCAGTATTAATTTCAGATACTAATCTATTGTGACAACAGTCTGGCTTCAGGGAGCTGCTTTGCAATCTATGCTATTGAAATTTAGAGGCAAAGGAAGGTATTCATGGGAACCAATATCTCCACTGTGGCCATCTCAGCAAAACTCCGAATATGTTGATCAACATTGCAGCAATCATTTTATTTTGTCAGCACAAAGCTATGAATCAACAGTGGCCAATGAGATACCAGTTAATAACGGGACTGTGGCAGAACTGTACAGACTGCTTTAGACAGCAGCACATAATTATGGAAGTGGAACTGGCACTTGTTTGAAGGGAAAGGATTTAAAGGCAGAGTGTTTCCTTCTGAATCCTCCACTTAGCTGCTGTAGAAATACTGATGTGTTGGCAGCAAGGATGGTTGCTTAGCTTTCACTTTTTCAAGTTTCTGCTCCAATCTCTTATTGCCTGTCAAGATGCTCAGTGAATAGGTTACATTAAAATCCTACACATCATTATGCAAGTAATAAGAATCCCTAATGACTTGATGGGCACTGTGTGGTTCTCCCAAGAGTCTGACACTACAAAGGCTCCTACTTCTTGCACCAAGGAGATGGCAAACACTGGCAAAATCTGAGGATTGCTAAAGCAGATTATACAGCACTGTTCTCTGCTCTGCAGCTTTTCTTACGTACTTCTTTTTCACAAGAGGATTAATAGTTTTGGCTTTCCTGTGTGCAAGAGCAGAGGAAAAAATAATCTGGGCTAGGAGCATGGCCCAAGGTTCTAATAACTCCTTGCTACCTCTGGGCCTGCTCTACATTGGGTTTTCCCCAGCAGTTGTGCCCTTTCACAGTTCACAGGACATGGCCCAGCTCACAAACCATTTTGCTGAAAGGTTAAAGCCAGCTGTGAACCACAAAAGGTGGGGGCAATCATCTGTGTAGGAATGTGCTTGCCCCTGAGCCCTAAAATTGACCTTCCCTCCTGGAAAAAACAGCTGGGGGGGATGGGCACCCATGCCCTGGAGATGTGACAGACTCCATCCCAACACAGGAGTTGCACAACGCTCCAAAAATCTCAGGAAAAGAAAAATAGTTATAGTCTTTATTCCATCCCAGAAATGCCTGTGGACTTTCTTACAGCAGCAACTTAGCCTCAAAAACTGCTGATCTCTGCACTAGATTATTCCATCCAAATTTCAGGGACTTGTTTCTTTGGGGTTTAGCTTTATTCAGCCTCCATTTTAGTATTAACAAGAAGGTTACTGACAAGATTAAATAATTCTCCTTTTTTTTTTTTACTCCCCAAACTCAGAGATAAAAGAGGCATTGGATGAATTTGGTGGTCACAAATATAAGATGCAGCCTTTCCCATGATTGTGCTTAAACCCCACTTGAAAGAGAGACTTTTGGAACCATAAAATACTTTTATCTGTAGGATTGAAATTGGGTTAGGAACTTCCTCAAAGAACAGAAGAAAACTGACTGCTCTGGGTCATGCAGCATGCTTGCATGCCTTTGAAGTCTTTTTAAAATTAATGTCCCAATGCACAGTTAAACTTGCTGCTTTTTTTTTTTTTTTCTTTTTCGCTGACACTAGGAGGTCATTGGAGTCAATAAGGTTACTTTTCCATCTTGTTGGATAACCAGAGGATGGTGACAGGAGCTGTGCTGCACACAGATCCCCATCAGCACGAGACAGTGATTTTCAGAGGAGCAATCCCAAATACTCATTCAGACTTTGGTTCAATGTGTGAGCTGTTCCTGATTCTGGCCGCAGTCACTGTCACTGCTGTAGATTTATGTGGTTGTGCTTTTTCTGCTCATTACAATTTTTCAAGAGGAAAAGGCATTCATCAGCTCCGACATCAGACAACAACTAATGAGTGTTGTTACCCAAGCCTGTTCGGCAATAAGAGCCCCAAGAAAAGTGTCGCAACTCACTCTGCACACGTGGACCATGATAATTTGTAAAAAGTACACGGCTTGAAGTAATTACAAACAGGAAATAATTTCCTGGCTCCAGCCTCCAAGAGGGAATGTGGTCAAATGATTCTAACTCTGAACTGGTGGGCAGGACTCATAGATCAGTGCTTGCTCCTGCTAATATCTCAGGGCAAGTAAATTAAATCCGTATTTTGGTTTCTTTGAGAAGGGCATGTAATAGTTATGGTTTCTGGTGTGAATGGGTACTGTATAAATGTGGACTCTCATCTCCCCCATTTATTGTATGTGTACTCTAGTGAATGACAGCAGAAGATGAGCCTTTGAGTATTGCAAGCTGTTACAGAAGCAACCTAGAAGTGAAAAATACCAAAAATCAAATGCATTCAGCAATACTTGGAGATAACATTTTTTAGCAGAGATACATGATCTGGACCGCAGTAACTTCTTTTTTTATGTTCATCTGTTGTTTTTCCTCTAATTGTTGCATTTCAAACCCTGTGGGTCAAAGTCGGCTTGTGTTATGCCCATGTGAAGTACCTGCTACTGTGAATTGAGGTCGTACTGTACTGTCATGTAGTTAATAATTGGTTTTCTGGTCCATGCTCTGCCAGATGACTCTGGACTGCCTGGTCTTATTTGGGCTGCTGCTACTCTAATGTGGCATTCCTTTGCTTTTCTCATTTTCACCTGCAGCACAGTCCAAGTAAGCTGTTAAGTATAGCTGAGATAGGGCAGGTGATATCATTGTCTTCCTCTGAATACACAGATGCATTCTGGCACCTCCTAATTCTCAGGGCCAGGATGTCAATAAAAATTTGAAACACTGTGGTATCATCATATCTCACCTTCAATATAATCTGAACACAGGGCTTGTGGCCTTGGGTATATCATGGATGAGTTTTTATGACTGTGTTCAGTTGCTTTATAATGGCATATGATGATTGTGCTGTCAATAACTAGCTATAACCTCTGCCTACTTTACGGGTTGTTTTGCTCCCTTAACTGCTGCTCTATAGCCCTGAGCCCTAAATTTTAAATCTGTGTGAGAAATAATGTGCTTCTGCAAAATTAAGACTTATATTCCTCTCGTTATTAATCAGCCCTTCCTGGCAGCTCCTGATTGTGCTCCATGTTGTATTAGCATAACTGCAGTGCTTTAGATCCACCCCCCCTTGTCCTTTTCTTTCACTGATTCTTTTTCTAACTTTTAGGCTAAGAAGGGCCATTCAGTCAGAAGGTGGCAGGTGTGAAGTGGTGGAGTTTAATAGGAAAAAAATAACAGAAAAGAATCCACGAACAATGCGTTTATTAGACTGTTTCACGGTAAGAGGGAAGGAAGGAGTTTTCAGAGAATGGAGAAGGAAAATTAGAAAGCTGGGTGACTAGATCTGAATTCAGATTGAGGTTAGGTAACTTCAGAGTGTTTCCTGAGTCTTATTTTTTCTTTCTTCCCTAACTCAGGATAGCACTTGAAGAAAAGTCAACAGATAAAAGAAAAATAGACCTAAACCTAAATCTTGGTCTTAATTTACTGAAACCCTGGGAAGGCCAGATTTTGCTCCATGCCCAAACTTTACATTTCATGGCCAGAGCAGAAATAGTTTGGATTTTTTCCCCCCATTTTCTTCAGCAAAAAAACCGAAAAGGAAACACGATGAGTCATGCTAATTAGATCATAATATCTTTTCACTATCTCAGGTAGAATGCCAGGCACCTTGGGTGATAGTTCATGGTGGCCAGAGGCAGCTGTGCTGGGGAAACCACCACCACTCAGGTCAGAGCATCCCATCCAGCACTGCCCTACATCAGACTCTCACTGTGGGCAGCTTATCTCCAGCCTGGTCTTGGACCTTTTCTCCTGGATAGACCTTGGACACACAGTGCTGGAGGGTCTAACTCCAGCCCTGCCTCAAGCCCCGTCTGCAGCTGCTCCCAGTTGGACCTGGACCGGATCCTGGATCTGGCTCATCCCTGGCTCTGTCATGCTGTCACTGAGGCCTCTCACCTGTCCCCAGCTCTGCTCCCCTGGCTCAGACCCCAAAGGATGGCACCTCATGAGGGGTTCACCCCGGCTCAGCCCTCCTCCTGCCGCAGTCCCACCGGCACAACACCCTGAAACAAAAGCAAAAATAAGCAGGTATTAATAGGGTCATGGACATCAAACTATGTGGCTAACTGCAGAGGTTACAGTCCATTTTGACCTTGCATCAGACTTTCTCAGGGTTTTCTGGTGATCAAAAATTTTTGTCAAATCTGTTGTAAGAAATAGCAAAAAATGGAAACAAAAAAGCTGCAATTTTTTTTACAGAGATCATTCATTATTAAAGTTCAAAATGAAAGTTTAATTGTATCACTGTTCCATAAGTATATTTATCACAAGTTTTCAAGTGAAAATTTCAACAACTTTTTCCTGATTTCGTCATTCCTCCTTGTTTTATTTTCCTTGAGCAAAAAGAAACAAAAAACAAACAAAAAAAAAATAACTAACAACCAACCAAACAAAAAAAATAAGGAAGGGAAATTATGATAATGAGAAGGAGACTGGTTTGGCTTGAGAAAAGAAAGGGAAAACATAACTACTACTATTGTTTTGGTGTGTTTTTCTCAAGGAAAAAAAAAAAAGAAAAGCAGCCAAACCCAAACCTGTCCAAAAAAGAATCTATATTATTTTAAAATGTACATTTGGCAAAAGATTTAATTTTCATCAGCTACTTTATTGAAAGATGGAGTCTGCCAGTATAAGCCTATTTTCTGGTATGACAACCTTGAAAGAGGGATGGAAAGATGCATTACCATTTGATAAATTAAAATCTCAGAGATGGAATAATAGTCTCTGTGTAGAAGTCATGAGGGTCTCAGAAAATATCAGGAGTTTAGCTATTCTAGCCTGCAGCTTGAGACAGCTTTTGTTAGTCCAAAGCTGGGAAAAACCCCACTTTTTTCAAGGATTGCTTTTTTGCTGCATGCCTGATGGCTAGTTCTGTCTTTTTGGTTTGTTAGGCTTTATGGAGGCTCTTGGAATTATTTTAGATTTTCATTTTCCTTGGAATCTTTCCTCTTTTTATTTCTGTTAGCAGTAGATGTATTATCTTTAGTGTGATGTACTGTTTGTTATTAGATAGTCATGTTATCCTTTGTATAACAATAATATTTGCATGGCATTAGCTGCCATAAAATTTAGGTCTCAGGTCTCCTAGCTCAAGCTCCTGCAAGCGTGAACATGTAGACGATGGGGTGGTTATGCAAAGAGTCCATGATCCAGACAGGCAGGAGAAAGGAAGGGACAGCCCAGTGAAGTCCTTGGGTGGAGCCAGCACTGTGGGTCAGTGTCAGTAGCTAAACTCATTTTGAGCTGTGCTATTTGGGCACAGTATTTATCATCACATGGGGCTCACTCCACAGTCAGGACAGCCCAGTGACTAGATGAACCCTGAATTGACTGAAATGAAAGTACTTTTACCATGGAGTAAAAAATACATGTTTTAACATAAACTGTTAAATTATGTTTTAACATAAAATTTCTGTTGTATCTCATGCATGTGATGCATTCACTTTGATGAACCCAGGTCCTAATAGTATTATATGTTGGTGGATAGTGGTGTGAGTTAGTCTGAAATGAGATTTCTTCAAGTGTGGGTACAACCAGGCTTTTGGTAACACAAAGCTCTGGAGACAGCCAGCCCAGGTCTCTGTGCTTAGATGAGAACACTTTACTCCAGTATGGGTACATGCCATATGTCTTCAAGGGCTTGTGGAAGAGGGTTTACCTAAACTATCCAAGCCTCAAGCAGGTAAAAATTACATTCTGGAAAGGATTATCAGTATCTTCTTGCTCATCGCTTTGTTATTTTCAGAGAGGAGGTCAAGAGGAACGATGAAGTGTGATGAGGGAATAATCCATTTGCTTCTGCTAAAATATGCCTAACAGAGCAAAAGGGAAATGGGCTGTTCTAAAGATAGGGAAATAACCTAGCAAAAGAAAGATGGCTTCATAAATACTATTGCTGAGGAAGCAGAAACTGTATTATTAAAAGAATTATTCTTTTGACCTCTAAATAATTCCAAGTCTATAAAAGGCAAACTTTTGTCAATAAATGAGTGTCATTAAGACAGATCCATATAGAAAAAAAGTTAATAAATCAAAAGGAGGAGGGCTGCACTATTAGAGCACAGCTCCAAATTGCTGTTCTGCTCATTTCTGCATTGTTAGCAACCTGCTGATAAATATGAAATGTGCACAAAATATCTGCAGCTATTTCATCAGCAAATGGCCCAGCTTTTGAAACTTGCTGGAGTAGGTGTCATTAGCTGAACACAGGCTGGAAGAAAAGATAGTTTAGGTCTCATCTTTGATGAGGGTGCCCATAGAAGACTGAATTATTTCCATTGAACATATTTTCATTGCACCTTGCTTATGGGAGCACTCTAGTAAGGGCTCATTAGGGTTAAGCAGCAAAGCCTGTGAGACATGATAGTGGTGATATGCTTTAAATATCACACCTGACTAACTCCAGGATTTCCAGGGACCATCTGGGCGCTCAGAAGCAGAACTATAATGTTTGGGAGTGATAAGCCACCAAGCAGAAAAAAGAGGTTAAACCCCTTAGCACATACACTGCCTCAAGCCTCTCTTGAGTATTTCCCAGAGTTTAAAAAACAAAGCAAGAGGCGGGAAGCTACCCTAGTTAACACTCTTGGACTGCTACTCCCATCTTATCCAAGGTCTATTGAACAATATGTGATAACATGCATAGCATGTTCTCTCAATGGATAAAAGAAAATAATTTTGCTTGGGGAAAGTGGGAGAGGAGGCAGGGCAAAGCTCATGGAATAGGGAGGGAGGAGGGAGAATATAAAATTTCTGCTATGTGATCACATTCAACTGTCTAACCCAGGCTTTGGAGGCACAGTGAGGGCACATGTTCTTACAGCAGGCATTTTCTCCAGTTGACAGAGAGAGAAATGTCTTGCAGTGACTGGTTCTCTCCGGAACTCAAACCCATGTAACACAGGCAGCGGCTAGTGCTGGATGATGTCCTGGACCTCCTGGCCTGAACATCCTCACCTCTACTCTGTCCTAGTTCTCTTGCTGGCCTCATGTGAAAGGCATGGCCCAAGTGTACTTGGGTGGGGCAGAGAGAAAGAGGACTCAGCCAGGGACAGGGTGGTGGGGAAGAGGTAGTATCATGTTCATGGGTAGATAGTAAGAGAAGAGGTGAGGACCATGGCAGAAAGGGACACGTGAAGCAAATGCTGGGGATCACAGTGGGGAGTAGTGGGGGGGACATTGAAGAGGCAGGGAATGGGAACAGATATAAAATGTGCCCTAAGGTGAACTAATGTATTTCATCTTGCAAAGAGCTTGGCCTACAGAAAAGTACAACTTTCCCCCATCCTGCCAGCCTGCCAGATAACATTTGTCAAATGATGTGGGACTAGAGCACAGAAGCAAGATAAAGATGATATCATCTTCCATTATTAAATCTTGATGGAGGATTTCTTAAACACAGTCGTTTCAGACAAATGTGTTATTTTTCCCCTTGACATGTGAGATAGTGAAAAAGTAGGACTTTCTCCTCCTAGTTTAGATTGTGGATTGTCCCTGATTAGAAGAACCAGAACTTCTCTGTACTCAGTGGCTCTGAGCCATCTTCATGAAGCTGGTGCAGTAAACACACTCTGACAGTAGGAATTAATGTTATAATCATATCAGGACTGTGAACCATAACTTGTTGATGAAGTTGTGAGAAGTGCACTTACCAGATATAGAATGTATGCAGAGCATTTGATGCATTAAATGTCAGATCCCCACAGCCTACATTCCAGAAATAAAAAAGGATAATTAATTTCCATACATCTTGGCACACTCTGTTAGAACAGTGACAGCAGAAGCAAATGCTGTTACAAGTAGTTGCTGAGAAACTCTATTGGATTTGGGGAATAAGAACAGCAATTCAGGGTCAGTCTAAAAGTTCATCTCTCTCAGTACTTTCTCTCCATAATGGCTAGTGGCAGAGGTTTAAAGAAAACATCAGAAGTGAGGGAGCAGAGGGTGATTTTTCCCTCATCTTGTCCTGCCTTCTAGCAGTCTGTGGTTCATGGACTTCATATATTTTCATCACGTATTTAAAAGCCCATGTTGAACCTATTTTTTTATTTGTCTAACCATTTTATTTTTAACCTAGTTTTATTTTTGGCGTCAGCAATGTCTCAGATCAGTGAGTTTCACACTTATGTATACATGTGTGAAAGAGCAATTCCTTGTGTCTCTTTTTAAACCTGCCACCTGATAATTTCCCCAGTTCCCTCCTACTTCTTTCATGGAGATATATTATGAAATTGAATAACAGTTCCTTGTTCACCTTATCCAGACTGCTTGTTAAGACACTGAGCTAGTTTATTTCCAAGTTGAAAAGCTGTAATTCATGTATTATGTCCTCTCCTCTGGCTCATCATAGCATGGCCTGTCAGTACTTTGAATGATAAGCAAGGAATAGTTGAACTTCAAACTCATTTCTTTCCAGAACAGCTTTCCATCTGCCATCCTACAACCCCCAAGCTAATACGATTGCCTTGATCCTACCTGGCACTGCATTTACCTTTCAGGACAAACAATTTCGCTCAGGAACTCCTTATCCTTCACTTGAGTTCTTTTGAAGTAGAGGTGGTTTCCCCCAACTTTAGAGACTCCTGGAAAATCTTTTTTTGAACACGAGCAAATCCAGAGCAGTATTTGGTAAGTGAGGCACTTACTCTACTTTCTCATTTCAGACTCTGGAAAATGAGTGAAGTCAGTCAGCACAGCTGTGCTAACCAGCCCAAGGGAAGACCTCCTCTTTTACAGAGAAGAGGGAGGGATGCCAAAAAGGCACACAGATGTCAGTAAGGTGCAATGGAGATCTAAATACCTAGAAATGTACCTGACTCAGGAAATCCCTGATCCACGTATAGTGCAAAGGAGAGTGCTCAAGGAAAGTCTTGTGGCCAGTTCCTATACTCTTCTCTAGATGACAATTTTGGCCAGAGCTGGAGGCAAAGTACTAGGCTAAATGAACTTTTGATCTCACCTACTGCAGCTGCCCTTACTCTTAAGACATGGGTAGATCAGCTGAATCTTGTTAAGCAGATGGGCCACTTACACTGGGGAGGATGAAGTCCTGCTGAGTACAGGTGGGGAGTAAGGTTAGGGAGAGAGAGAGAGTGTCAAGGCCTTTCCTTCCTCTAGCAAAGCTGTTAGCACAGTAGAACACCTGTCTTTGTATGAGATATTCCCTGCTGAGGTGTTCACTGAGGTGGTTTTATGCCTCAGTGGCCTCCAAGCACCACTGGGATTCCTCCCTTTGAGGCTTGAGCTGTTTCATTTGAGGATCACCTAAGGGAGAGGGGGATTGGCTGAACCTTACAGTGATGCTGCACGACTCACTGCTGATCTGCTCCTGAAGAGCCTTGTCCCACTTTCCTTCCTTTCTTATTGATAAACATATATAAGCCTGTTTGAGCTGGAAAACCTGAAGAACTCATACTAAAGTGCATGAAATCTCTTTTCTCTGATGTAATCAGTTTCAAAAACTTCTATTCTTAAAGAAAATGGCAACGCTCAAAATATGGTTAACAATTGTTCTGGAACTTAGTTGAAGACAGGTTTTCAGGAACATAAAACCCCTTGTTGGGCTCTTATAATAAATACCTCTGGCACCTTTCTAAGGGTTTCACTCACTGCAGCCCTTGTGATTTCAAGAAGTTTGATGAATAGCCTTTATGTCTCATTCCCATTCAAATGTTTCTAGATTATGGCATTCATGAACCTTTTACAGACAGAATTAAAATATAAAGCTGTAGCCTACTCTTACTATTCCAGGTTTTGGGTTGTGGTACTGACTGAATGGTAGCGGAATCATTTTACTGCAAGGGGATAGTTAAGTAAGTGTCTCATTTAAAATGAATGGCAACAAAAAGTGCTGTGATGAAGACTCCTAACATACACCAACATTATATAACATTACAAGGATAAAGCAATAAAGACATAAGCAATGAAAAAAATCTGTTCTTACCTACTGAACACAGGAAGTATAGGAAAAAAGCTAGAAAGGACAATTATTATTTCAGGGTCAGCCTTTTCTGTTCTGTAAGGGCTAATTACTAGTGACAAAATTAGTTGCTGTTATCAGAATTATTATAAAGTGTAGAAACGTGGTGGGAGCAAAGGGCAGAGAAGAAGAAGGGGAAGAGTGCATAGTTACACTGGAGTTAAACTCTTTACAAGTATTAGCATTTCAGTGAGTAATCAAACCTCTAAACTGGGTTTTGATGTTTAAAGGCTTTTAAACTTGTATAGGTTTCTGTGAGTAAGCAAATCTACCTGAGGTTCTATTGTACTATAGGTTACCTCTACAAATAATGTTCCTCTCTGTGTGCATTAGAGCTTGAGCAGATGTAACCTTTCAAGTATGTTCCACAGCATAAAACATGCAAAGCCTCCATCACAAACCTTGTCAGGGGTTTTCCTTGATGACTGCTGGTGAAGGCCTTTGTCTTGGCGTCAAGAAATTTTGTCTTTTTTTTTATCACACCTCTGTGGTACAGGTTGAAAGCCAACAACAGAAAAAACTGGGAACTTTGCTACGTTCTGCCTGGTAACACACTTAGCTTAGAAATGTTACATTTGTCTCCTTAAATGTTCCCATTAAATTTGTATGTTATGTAGGAACCTCATTCATCTGCAGAAGTTGAAACAGCACTTTGCTTTTCTTGACCTTCAGACTCTATTTTGGAAAGCTATCCTTTCTGTGAATTTATCTTGCTAGTCTTCTGTGTTTAGCTTTGGGACTTCTTTTAAGGTTACAGGTATCTTATTCCTAAACTATAGACACATTTGGGCAACTGGAGAAAATGTCAAATCTTTTGAGATACAGTATATATCCTTATGAACTCCAACTGCTTGTTAAAGCTGTTTCTTGCCTTCTCAGGGAGTAGGCACAGCTATGCCACTATTTTTGCTTCAGGACAAATGAACTGGCATTGGAAATGACATTTTCTTTATGTTCTGTCACATCCCTTTTTGTTTACATACGTGGTACCATCAAAATTAATAAAGTATCTTTTGAGTCAAGAAAGAATACACAGAGTAGATTATCCTGGTGTAACTTGACTGGTGTCAGTACAGTTGAGCTGGAAATGAGTATTATCCATTATATTCCTTTCCATAAGTGATGGTGCAAGAGTTTGCTGTAGACATGCTTAATATATCAACTGTGATCCACTGTTGCTGCGCATTGGTCTTGCTGCGGTAGGAAGAGATGATGCTCACACCCAGCATGTGGGGCTCTGTGCTGTGCAGAGCTTGTCACACAGTGCTCACTGTGGTCTCCATAGTGTTTGCCTGAAGCCAGGATTATTTGCTATTTGCATCTTTCTAGCTCATGGAAGGTGCTTTGCAGTCATTCCTGTGCAGGGGGCTGGTGCCAGGAGGAAGCCGTTCAGGTTTATTTCTTCTTAAAAGAACTATTGTGCACACCTACCTGGGTAACAGCTCATGTCAATACTGGATTTGAGTAGTGGATAAGAAGGCACAGGGCACATAAAGACTCTCTCTCTCATATGCCTTCTCAGGAGATGATTAATGAAGTACGAGAGACTGATTGGAAAGCCCATAAACTGGCTTTTCTTTTAGTCCTTGCCTACCTCCCTCTCTGCCAGCAGTGTTTTCATGCCTTTCTTACTGAAAGATCAGTTATTCATGACCTGCAGTTTATGGGTTTTTCAGAAATGTTTGGCAGAAAGATGAACACCCGCAAGGAACAGCTGTGGGACGAAGTCAACCATAAGGAAAGAAGCATTGAGTGGACTGCTGCAGGATTTTTCTTTTTTTTTTCTTAATTTTTTTTGTCCTCACAGCATGCTTGTGCAATGGCTTTCTATGTTTAAGGCATCACAAGTTAAATTTTGGCTGATGTTTTTCTAACACCCATATGGGACACTGGCACAAGGCCATTTATTACTCTAGGGTGCTGAATAACTCAGAGCCTCATTTCTGTTCTCTGGCCATTGAGGGAAACTGCCCTTCATCCAAGTCGTCAGCTGTGAGTTTGTAGGTGGATGGCATCATACTACTCCATGCTTACATGTGGATAAAAATTTCTGAACACTTCAGTTTTTGATCTGAAAGAGTCAGTAAGTCTAGCCTGATATTAAAACATGTCTAATAATTTTTGGCACAGGCACAGGTTTCTGCAGAAAATAGTGAACATTTATACTCCAAAAAGTTATCTTTTAGATATTTCAGGCAAAGAATAGCTGTACTCCAAATTAGGAGATTCCATGAAAATTGAATGCCTCAGCTGGACTCTGTATGTGTCCTGCACCTGGGTCAGGGCAATCCCAAGCACAAATACAGGCTGGGCAGACAGCAGCCCTGAGCAAGACTCTCTGCCTGGGGGTAGATGCAAAACTCTGTAGACCACCTGGCAATGAACACTTGCAGCCCAGAAGGCCAACTCTATGCTGGGCTGCATCAAAAGACCTGCAAACAGCAGGTTGAGGGAGCTGATTCTGTCCCTCTATTCTGCTCTGGTGAGACCCTATCTGGAGTACTGTGTCCAGCTTTGGAACCACCAGCATAAGAAGGACATGGACCTGTTGAAGAAAATCCAGAGGAGGGCCACTAAGATGATCAGAGGGCTGAAGCACCTCTCCTATAGACTGAGAGAGTTGGACTTTTTTAACCTGAAGAAGAGCAGACTCTTGGGACACCTTACAGCAGCCTTCCAGTACCTAAAGGGAGCCTACAAGAAAGCTGGGGAGGGACTTTTCACAAGAGACTATAGTGATAGGACAAAGGGGAATGGCTTTAAACTGGAAGATGATAGGTTTGGACTTGATATTGGGAAGAAATTCTTTATTGTGAGGTTGGTAAAACACTGGAACATGTTGTCTAGAGAAGCTGTGGATGTCCCATCCCTGGAAGTGGTCAAGGTCAGGTTGGATGGAGCTTTGAGCAACCTGGTCTAGTAGAAATTGTCTCTGCCCATAGTGGGGGTGTTGGAATTAGATGATCTTTAAGGCCCCTTCCAAGCCAAACCATTTTATAATTCAATGAAACATTGACTTACTTTTGAAAAGTCTGAGCAGTGACAGCAAATGTTGGTTCTCCCTCCAGATCAAGCCCCTCTCACAAATCAGGACCCCAGATCCCCTAGCCAAAATCTGGGCTCTGTATCAGAAGTGCTCCGGAACTTCTTTCTGTGAGAGCCATGTTACAAGTTATATAGCGCTAGACAGTTGCTGGACACCACTACAAGCAGGAATAGCGGCCAGCTGGCAGAAGACTTAGGCTCTTTTTCCTCCCGCCACTATATACAATATGCATTTGCATTTACATTTGCTTTGGACACAGAGTTTGTTTATCCATTCAGCAAACGCAAATCATTCCTCTGTTTTCTGGAAAAGTGGAGGGCTGGCTGAGCTTGTGGGTATCCAGGTATCCCACTAGCACTGGCTACAACCCAGGAGCACTGAGCCTGTCAGTGTTGGTGCTCTTCATGTTTTAATCCACATGTATGATCTACACGATCAACTGCACAGCTTCACTCTGTTACAAGGATTCTTTTACTAATCAACTCATTTATAGTCTAAGTACTCCCAAGCCTACAGTGAAAAGATTTTGCCATTAGAATATTTTACAAACACTTTTTCAATTATTAGGGATATTTAACTTTATTTGAACAGCTGTAGTACTGACACAACTGGGGTTCAAAAGAGTACATTTGGCATAAAGTCATCCTTCCTTTAATTGCAAATTATTGTAAATCTAGCCTCCATAAAGCCACAGAAGCAAGAAAATGTCAAAGACTGTTCCACTGTGGTGTGTTAGATTGGTGCATGAAACATTCAGTAAATGTTCATCTCAATTATAGCAGGGCAACAGACAGCTTTTGTTTTTTTAAATGACTGGAAGAGGAGTTGGGGATGGCAATTAATACCCTATTCCTTATCTTCCTATAGCATAGTCCAAATATCTTGTCTCACTGATGGAAAATACACGTGCTTATTTGCTCTGACTCTTAACAGTCCAAAGAACAAAGATTTTGAGAGGCTTAAAAAGTAAATGAAACTGAGAGCTGAGGGTAAATACAGAGAAACAAGAGAACTTGTGTCTGTATTTGTATATGTGTCCTATGTCCACTTTTTGTTAGTATTGCCCTAAAAGAAATATCGAAGTGCTTTACAAATGTGAATAGAGCTACCTAGCTGTGTCATTATTTTTATCTAGAAATACTGTGCCACAATGCTGAGCTTAAATCAGACCAGCTTTAAAAACCTGGTGAAGGTGAGATGGATGAAAAAGGGTGAGGGCTGGAGGCCATGGTTGTGTTAAAATTTAATTACCTTATAGATATGGCAGACATTTCACATAATTTTTTTTCACTGATTTGACAAAGCTGTATATTTGATCTTTCAGAATGTGCTTTTTTTCTCAACAAGGCTTAGAAAGTTCAGTTACAGAAAAGTGCATTCCTTTTCCTTATTAAATAATGTTATTTTTTATAACATTTTTGTAAAAGCTTGAGAAATTTTTGGCCTCTTTCACAGTTGGTTGAAGGTGGGGTGTTTTTTAAACAATTAACGTCTTCCTTTTTTCCATGTGATGTGGAAATGTAATAGAAAATTATAAGTCTGAATACTTTTAATTCTTACCTTCATAATCAGCTTACAAGTCTCCATGTTAACTTGCCTGACTAAAATAATTTTTTCCAAGCGGTTAAATGTAGGCCTACTTGAATTTTTTTTTTTATTTTTCCCAGAGGCATTTTATTTCAAAATAAGATGGAAATTTCTCAAGACTGAAACTTTCCTCAGTTTTTGATTAACCTCCCCTCAAAAATTACAAATTCCAACAAAAACATGCTTTCTGCACCCCATTTCAAAATTTCCTTTTCAATTTTTCCGTCCAAAGGCATGTTTTTTATTTGCAAGTCAGCTTTACTTCAAAGGCTGTGGGAAAACATCTCAGAAGCCATGGTTCTGTGTGTCGGTCAGCAGATTTTCAGAACAGAGACTTTTCCCACCTAGGGGCGAGATTTTTCTTCTTTAGACCTCTGAAGCACTTTGAATGCTCATGTTATTTTTCCCTAAAAAAGTGTGTGTAAAAGTATGAGACAAAAAGCCAGTTGAATGTTAGAGACTGGATCAGGCTATGTTAGGTCTAGTCTTGCAATGTAAAGTCAGAAAATTACATCCCTAAAGGGCAGAAGGATGTGAAGGATGGAAGGCAGCAGCTGTGCCAGAAGGAAGCATGTAGCTGTCCCACCTGCACTGGTTGCCCCTCAGTGGCTCCACAACGGAAGAGTTCTTTCATCCCTTCCTTCAGCTCATTACCATAGCTCCCGTTAGAAGGCAAGGTGTCCTCAGAGTGCCGTGAAACCAGATAGGAAAATAGTAAGTGAAGAACACTTAATACTTCTAAATTACCTTCACTACTGTATTGTTAACTTGGCAACAAAATGAGCTTGGAATAGAATCTGGAGTTTTTAATTGCTTAGGCAATCATCTTGGTTATTAAGTCACTGGGGAGGATTCAGCTAAGAGGATCGTACAGCAATGAGGTAATGCAAATCCTTCACTTGTAGGTGTAAAATAATTCTTGTGTGTGAAACATTCATTACTTTCCTTTGGATGCTACTACCAAAGTCATCACCATAAACTAGAGCAGACACAGGCTAATCTTTCTGTGTGCTGCTGCTTTTTATGAAAAGGTGTAAGAGGGCCAGCAATCTCACAACACAATAAGGCATAGGCTCTTAAGGTTTGGCACTATGAATAGGAGGAGGGGAAATTAACAACTGATTAATGAACTGACAGGGTACCTGTCAATAAGGAAAACAAGACTCAGGTGTTTCCATTCACTGTATGATCCCAATTCTGAAAGTATGAGCAACTTTGCAATACTTGTGTGAGTAAGATAGGATCTGGTCTCTTGTGTTACAGCTGTGGAGCACAATTAGAGCAAAATCTCTCTGGCAGACTTGACAAGAGGGAGAAGACATTTCAAGGACTGCCTTAGACAGAGGACAATGCTCGATACATAGTTTGAGAGATATTACATAAGCCATAAAACCAGATGGATAAATATGTTTACAGAAGACATCCTAAGATTTATCATTTTTAAGTGTCTGCCACTTGGCAAGCTATTGATCTCAATTTTCTTTTTCTTTTGTGAAAAGAATGGAAACATCTCAGTTTTCACTTGCTGTAAACTGGAGTTGTTCTATGAAAGCCAGAGGGTCTCAAGCAATTTACAACAGCTGTTGTAAATTTACACAGGAACTGTGTTTTTAAAGAGAAGACAAGCTCAAGTACCTTGCAGGGCAAGAATAAAAACTGTCAGCAATCTCCACCTCTTCCTGCAAGAGCTGTGAGGTTGTGGAATACACTGGAGTGCTGGTGACCCTGACCCACACCTGCTTTGGCTAGTCTGAATGTGAGGCAGATAAGGTATTCCCACTTTTCATCTTTTACAACGTCCCAGGCATTTTACAAGAAACTTCTCAGTAAAGGCGATTATCCCAAGGCAATAGTACAACCAACTGAGCCCTGCCCTGTGCAGTCTGTTTGAACCAGTGTACCAGGCACAGCTCATCTGAAAGTCAGTCATGCAGTAGTTGTAGTTGAGAATTATCTGGGCATTGCCAAAGCATGCAGAGATGAAGTTAGAAAAGCAAAAGCTCCCCTTGATTTGAAATTGCCCAGAAATGTCAAAAAATACAAGAATGGGTTCTTCAGGTGTGCAAACAACAAGTAGACGCAGAAGGAAAATATTAGCCTGCTGTTGAACAGGAGAGATGAATTAGTTCCCAGTGATGCTGAAAAGACAGAGGTTCTCAACATGTTCTTCATGTCTGCCTTTACCAATTCTGTGGGTCCTCAGGCCTTGATAACAAAAATCCAGGTTGATGTGAACACAGACCCACTATCGGTGAAAGAAGAGTTAGTTCAGGAACAGGAGCTTGACCCCCACAAATTGATGGACCCTGGTGTTTTCCATCCAAGGGGGTTAAGAGAGCTGGTTGACAACATTGTGAGGTCAGTCTATCTAGTCTTTGAAAAGTCTGGAGATTGGGGGATGCCCCAGAAGACTGGAAGAAGGCTGATGTCACCCTCATCTACAAGAAGATCTTAAAGGAGGTCTTACCTCAGTCTCTGGGAAAGTTATGGAATAAGTCACAGAATCACAGAATCTTTAGGGTTGGAAGGAACGTCTGGAGATCGTCTAGTCCAACCCACTGCTATGGCAGAGTCACCTGAAGAAGGTTACACAGGAACATGTCCAAGTGGATTTGGAATGTCTCCAGAGAGGGTGACTATGCAACCTTCCTGGGCAGCCTGTTGCAGTGCTTTGCCACCCTCAGTGCAAAGAAGTCCTTTCTCATGTTGAGGTGGAAGTTCTTCTGGTTTAGCTTATAGACATTGTTCTTGTCCTGTCGCTAGGCACCACTGAAAAGAGTCTGGCACCATCCTCTTGGCACCCACCTTTGACATATTTATATGCATTGATAAGATCCCCTCTCAGTCTTCTCTAGACTAAACGGGCACAGCTATCACAAGCTCATAAGAGAGATGCTCCAGACCCCAATCATCTTTGTGGCCCTCTGCTGGACCCTCTCCAATAGCTCCTTGCTTTCTTGTTCTGAGGAGCTCAGAACTGGACACAGTATTCCAGATGTGGTCTCACTAGGGCCAAGTAGAGGAGGAGGATAACCTCCCTCTTCCTGCTGGCCACACTATTCCCAATGTACCTCAGGAAACCATTGGCCCTCCTGGCCACAAGGGCACACTGCCAGCTCATAATCAACTTGTCTTTCAAGACTCCCAAGTCCTTCTCTGCAGAGCTGCTCTTGAGTAGGTCAGTCACCAACCTGTGCTGGTGCTTGAGGTTATTCCTCCCCAGGGGCAGGACCCTGCACTTGCTCTTCTTGAATCTCCTTAGGTTTCTCCCCACGCAACTCCCCAGCCTATTAAGGTCCCACTAAATGACAACACAGCCTTCAGGTGTATCAGCCACTCCCCCCAATTTTGTATCATCAGCAAACTTGCTGAGGGTACATTCTATACCTTTTCCCAGGTTGTTGATAAACAAGTTGATAAGACTGGATTCAGTACTGATTCCTGAGGAACACTACTGTCTAGAGGCCTCCAGCTGCATTCTACTCTGCTGATCATGACCCTCTGCACTGCGCCATTCAGCCAGCACTTAATCCACCTCACTGTCCATTCATCTCACCCACAATTCCTAAGCCTACCAATGGAGATGTTATAGGAGACAGTGTCAAAAGCCTTGTTGCAGTAGAGGTAGACACCGTCCACTGCTCTCCCCTCATTGACCCATCTGCCAGGCTATCAGATTGGTCAAGCATGATTTCCCTTTGATGAATCCATGCTGACTACTCCTGATGACTTTTTCTTACATACTTACTGATGACTTCCGGAATGATCTGTTCCATCAGCTTTCCAGCGGTGGAGGTGAGGCTGACTGGCCAGTAGTGTCTCAGTTTGAAGAGACTGGAATGTTTGCTAAAGAGGATGAGTTATGAGACAGACCAAAGTCCTCTCTCTCAGCAATTGTAAATTCAAAAATTAAGGGGCTTTAATTGAGGAAGTGTGGAAAAACAGAAGAAATAACAACCCTTTATTAAAAGATAAATGTATATTGGCAAGAACAGTAACAGAACACAAAAACAACTAAACAATAGTCCTGTACCCAGAAGTCCCCTTCAAACAAAAGAAAAGGTCTGAACACTTCTCTGTCCTTAGCGCAGTTCTAATCGCGGTCGGCAGGGGGCGCTGTTGGCTCTGGCGGTCACCGTGTGGGAAGGGGGTCTGGGGGTGGTCTCGGGTCGCGGGAGAAGCCGAAAAGAAAACGGAGACCCTTCTCCCAGTGGAAGAAGGGCAGAAGGAAAAAGCAGTCCACCCCCATGGGACTCGCTGTTGTTCTCAGATGACGGTGTTCCAAGGCTCCTCCCTTCTCTCCCAGCGAGCACACAACTCTCCAATGAAAACCCAGTAGGTCCCGGCTGGAGTCACGAGGCAGTGTGGGAGCCGATCGAGGCCGGTGGTCAGGCCTCACCAAGACGAAAAACCAGAAAGACCAGCTTCCAGGCCTTTTCTCCAAAAATGCCCGGACACAGACCCTGTCTCCATCCCAGAGAGAGAACTCTGCAGTCCGATCACTCCCCTCTGAGAAGAGCCAGCCACCCCCTCCCAAGACTCCTCCCCTCTCCCCCCAGCCTCTGATGGGCCATCTGTTAGGAATGCAGTCTGGCCAGGTAGATTCTTTTGTAAGGCTAATTGACCCCCTTCCACCCAGAGCCCCTCTCACTCCATTTTCTCACAGTGGAGCAGGGGAAGAAAAATTACCCTATTGGATTTATAACCTATAACAAGTAGTTTTTCATGTCCTCCTTCTTGCTCCTTTTGAAGATGAGAGTAACACTGGCTTTCCTCCAGGCATTGGGCACCTTTCCAGCTCTCCATGATTTTTCAAAGATGATGGAGAGTGGCTTAGCAACATCATCCATCTCCCTCAACACCCATAGGTGCATCCCATCAGGGCCCATGGGTTTATGGGTGTTACATTTGTCTAGCTAACCCCTAACCCAGCCCTTTATGACCAAGGGAAAGTCTTCCTTTCTCCAGCCTTCCTCTCTTTCCTCCAAGATCTGGGATTCCTAAGGGCTAACCCCAGCAGTAAAGTCTGAGGCAAAGAAGATACATAGTAATTCCTCCTCTGTGTCTTCTGTCACCAGGACACCATTCTGATTCAGCAGCACTTCAGGGTTCTAGTCCTGCTTTCTGCTTTGCTTCCTTCACACAGGATCCTGAGTTCCACCTTTTCAAAATCACTACAGCCAAGGCTGCCTGCAATCGTTACATCTTCAGTCAGTCCCTCCTGGTTTGTTAGTACAAGGTCCAGCAACACACCTTTCCTCATTGGCTTATCCACCACTGGCATCAAAAAGTTATCTTCAGTGATCTGCAGGAATGTCCTGGATTGTGTGTGCGGAGCCAATTTTTTCTCCATATATCAGGGTGGCTGAAATCCCCCAGGAGAATCAGTGCCTGTGATCGTGAGGCTACTTCCAGCTCTCCACAGAGAGCCTCATCAGCTTCCTCCTTCTGATCGGGTGACCTGCAGTAAACACCCACAACAGTGTCACCCATATTAGCCTGTCCCTTAATTCACACCTATAAACTCTCAACTCATTTGTCTGTCCTTGAGTAGAGCTTGATACATTCCAGTTGCTCTCTCACATAAAGAGCAACTACACCAGCTCACCTCGCTGACTTGTCCTTTTTGGAAAGCACAGAGCCGTCTGTGACAACATTCCAGTCATCCCACCATGTCTCTCAAATTGCAACGAGATCATTGTCCTGCGACCGTACGTAGATTTCTGGTTCTTTTTTATTCCTCATGCTGTGTGCCTTTGTATACAGACACCCCAGAGAGGTAACAAGGCATGCAGGTGTAAGAGGAATAGGTGTAAGAGGAAAAGTCACAAAGATGATCAAAGTGGTGGGAAGCCTGACATATGAGGAAAGACTGAGAGAACTGGGATTTTTAAGCCTAGAAAAAAGAAGGTTTAGGGGGGACCTTATCACCGTGTTCCAGTATTTAAAGGGTGGCTACAAAGAAGATGGAGAATCTCTTTTTACAAGGAGTCACACGGAAAAGATTAGGGGGAATGTATATTAGTTACTTCTGGGGAGATTCTGAATAGACACAAGAGGAAAATTTTTCATGAAGAAGACAATCAGCCATCGAAATAATCTCCCCAGGGAAGTGGTGGATTTCCCAGAATCGGACTCTTTAAGATTTGGCTGGACAGGATGCTGAACTACCTTGTCTAGATTGTGCTTCTACCATGCTTTTGTCAAGAAAAGTTGGACCAGATAATCCTTGAGATCCCCTTCCAGCCTGGTATTCTATGAATAATAGCAATTTATTCTTAGAAAATTAAGTGCATGTTCCAGGCAGCAGTCCTGAATCCTCAGGAATTAGCTTCTGATTTAATGTGAGTAGTCCCAGCTAGAGAAACCTTCATAGAAAAGTTCCTCCTCTGTAGGCAACTTGACATACACAGACAACTTTTTGTTGTTTTTTTAGGGCAAGTGATTTATAAAATGCAATATGCATGAGAAAAAGAGAGAGATGGAAACTGAATTGTAAAGAATGAGGAGGTCCTCAAAGCCCCTGTGGTGACGTAGGGGGGAATTTACAAGGTCATGTTGAACCTACTTTAAAATGTGCTGATGTAGAGACAACGATGGGAACTCTTGGAACCAACTGGGAATTGACTCACTTGTCCCTCCCTGCTGCTGCCTCTGCCTGTGAGTAATATTCACAGCTCACCTTTTTCTCTTTAAGCAGCTGGTGCGCCTGATGCTGACTCAACTCTGGGGGATGGAAATGTAAGCCAGATTGAAGCCAGAGGTGATCTTGTTTCCATGCATGGGGTTTTATTTTTCATTGTTTGATTAAAATCACAGCCACATCAAAAGAATTGGAGAAAAAAGAAGGCACTGTTTTTGCCCTTCATGAAAGGCCTTCAGGAATTTTAGCTCTGCCTATGGCAGGGGGGAGGTGGTAAAGTTTACTAGATGAGCCAATTCATATCTTTCCCTCTCAGCTTCCCCCCTTGCCATTCCCACACTTGTCTGAGCTCTTTTTGTAGGGAAAAGATAGGGGAAGGTGACTGCGACAGATGAAAGTGATGTTAGTTATGTCAGCTGCTGTTGAAAATGGAGCTGAGGAATCCAACTACCAAGAAATACAGCCAGAAAATAATCCATCCAAAAAAGTTATTGCAGTCTCTGCACAGGGCACCTGAAGAAGCTTTTGAAGGACATCTTTTTTCTTATTACAGTAATATTTTTCAGGTTCACAAGGTGAGCACCGTGTATGGGATGCAGCTGGCTACAGTGATTAATGGCTCTTTCTGCTACGAGTTCCTCTGCAGATCCTTTGGCATTTCATGTATTCAGCAAAGCTTATTCCCACTTAACTGCAGTCTCTCGTCGTGTCCCAACATCCATTTGGACCTCTATAAAGTATATCTGCATGCTAGTTAACCTCTGCTCTTGGCAAAGGGTCTGCCTATGCAGCATGCTGCTTCTTCCTATTCCGTTGCCCTGGGCTTAAGATGATATCTTCTTACTAACACGGGCTAGGTACATCATCCTACAAAATCTACTTTTGAAAATAAAATGCTGAAAGCCATTTCCTCAGAAGCACTTTTTTGTTTTCATCTTAAAAAGGAAATGGCATTGCCTATTTGATACTATGCTCTTTAGGTTCCTTTAAGAGATATCTTTCCCTCCTACAGATATCTAACCTGCTTTGCACAAGCCAGTGAGGTTGCATGGCTTGATATAGCAGTATCCTAAATGTGATCCATTGTGCACCAACATCAGTTTGCAAAGGGGAGACAGGCCAGCAAGGGCAAGAATCTGCTTTGGAGGCAGAGCCTGCTGCTGACCAAGAGGTAGGGAGAGTTTCTCTGCCATGTGAGTTTCTCTGGCAGTGACTGTTACAAACCTGCAGAACTTGGTGGGAGAGGCTTTAAAAGCACAAAAGATGCCCTTTATCTGTTTTGTCTCTCTCAAATGCTCCTCTTGTGGTGCTTTCTGTCCCTTGTGCTCTGACTGCGGTTCAAAGCGTGAGCACTGTGGAAGACAGGGACCGTTCAGAACATCAGCATCAAGGCACCTTTTAAAGAAGAAACAGTTACTGAAACTATGGGCGCAGGAAAACGTCTTGTGTTTGATAAAGAGGGCAATCCTGTCTGCTAGGGGGTAGGTAGGTGGTCAAGACAGTAGCTTGGGTATCAATACTGGCACCTCCTTGTCGGTACAGGTATAAAGAGTATCTGTTGCATTGTAGTTATCAAGCAGTAACTGAAACACTCGATCATCCTTTGCATTTACAAACCACTGTCATCCCCACCCTCTTATGGGGTTTTGTTCACTCAGTAGCTGTCATGGTTTAGGAACAGTATTCTCCAATTTAGTGCTCCCTCTAAAACCATGCTGCCATTCACTCTCCCCTCACCCTCCAGTTGGAGGCACAAAAGACAAAGATCTCAGGTTGAGCTAAAAACAATTTACTGGAAACAACAATGAGATAAGAAAACAAACAGTAACAGCAACAATATTAATAACAAAATGTATAAGATAAAGCCCTCAACAATAAAAAATATCTGACCGTTCTGCCTGCCACGTTTTCTCCCAAGCCGTAGGTACACCCTTCTCCTTAGAAGTGAGAGAGATTCCCTTTCCCCCACCCTGGCAGTGACTTGCAGTGGTATGGAATAACATTAGGGTCCTGACCACGGTGCCTTCTGGCTGTTGGAAAAAAATTAACCCTGTCCTGGCTGAAACTAGGACAGTGGCACAAGCAGGGTGACAGAAAACCAGAGCTATAGATTTCTTTCCCTTCCTGTGTGCGACTATGCCACCCCATCACATGGGAATTATTTCTCATAGTCATTCCTTTCTGAATGTCCCTGCTGCCTGCTCTGCAGCCACTGAAGCATGTGCTGAATGCTGCTGTTTACCATTTTTTGCCATTTTTCCCAGTGTTATTTCAGGGCATGCTTACATTTTTCCATGCTGAGTTCTCTGCTAATTTGGGATTGACTACACAGCACTGCCCACTCACATTGTGTTTTACTTATAAGTTACTCTCCTTCTTTTGAAAACTCTCTGTGGATTGCTGCAAGCTAACTTGTCTGTCTTGCTCTGCTCCTGGCCGTCTCTCTGACCTGACACACAGCTTGACTGGCTGGTGAGAGGTCTGTCCTCTCTCAAACCTATGCCAACCTGTTTCCCCACTTCTGCTTCCTAATTCACCACTTCTTCCCTTGATTATCATTATTAGGATGACTAATATATCGCAACTGTTTCTTGCATCTCTGCTGTCTTTCCAGCCTGACTCTGTGGGTAATTTATGTGAAGGAGAGTAACACACAGGCAGTGAGCATGATGGCTATTTAGAGATGGAAGAGGGTGTATTCCAGGAGCATTAGTGCTTGACAGACAAAGGCCTGAGGTGCTATTGTACAGCTCTGAACTCTTGCAGGCTTTAAGGATAGCTAGAACTTGAGTTTGCTGTCCAATGACTAGGATGAAGAAAAAGCTTAACACTCAGAATGGGATACAAGTTCATCCCAGATGTAGATTCTTTTGATCTAGGGTTTAATGAATTGTATTTGTTGGGAGTTTGATGATACTTTGAAGATCTCTCCTGGAAATGAGCTTTACCACCATGTTTGCACTAATATTTTTCTCTTCTACTCAAACGCAGCAAGTGTGCTTCTGTGTTGGATATCTGTGTATCAGGGGAGCCAGAGGAAGGTAAGCCAAAGCTGGCAGATCTGATAAAACTTGTGGCAGAATAGGGAAGTTCAACACATCCTTCCAATCACGCCTTACAGACTATGGTGCCTTTGTGTATGTTGCTGCTGATGGTGATATAGCTAGAGAGATGAAGTAGAGAGGAAAGTTTCCTCCCACTTCTTTCACTTCCTGACAGAGAAGGCTGAGAGTGAACCAGACAAAAAGGAGGTGTGTTTGCAAACTTGGCAGACTTTGAAACCAAAGTGTGCCCTTTTTATGCGCATGCACCTTTTCAGAGGTCATTACTGTGCAAAGGGGAGGCATTGCTCATTCAAACCAGGATGGCAATTTCAGTCCAATGGCTGGAACTCACACCTGTCAAACTAAACGAGTCTGGAGTACAAGCAAAGAGGGCTTCAGAAGGTTAAATCTGGAAGTAAACACCACTACGTGCTTCAGGCTTTAAATTGTGAGTCATAAATGTTAAACACTTGAAGGTATCAGCATAGTATGCTATTTATCACAAAACAAACAACTTAACTCACTGAGCACATTTATAGAGGTCTCGTTCTTCTCCCACGCTTGGCTTGCAGACAGATACTGAACTGCTTGTGTAAGGAAAGACTCCTTTCCTATAGGACAGAGAGACGTGAAATGGCTAATACTGAATGCAGATATTATTCCAAAGGTGCTCTATAATGAATCCACAAGCATTCTCCACAGTCATCTCTTAAGAGTGACTCCTGCAGTGCATCTGAGAGCCAAGTAAAGAAAGGTGTATTAAGGTGTAAAGTAGCCCCATTTTGCATACAGCAGAGCAACTTCATGCATGTTATCTTCTTTGGCAAAGAATGAGCATAAGAGGAGCAGAAACAGGTGCCTGCACCCCAAAATCTCATACCATATGGTCCGCAGGGCTTCCAAGCATGAAGCATGGATTGCAGTGTCAGCTATGTGCTTATTTTCTTGTGTATCTATTCTGTGATAGGGTTAAGCCTTCTCCAACTGACTGCCTCTAGCTTACCACAAAGCAAGGCTTTGTCACATCCAAACCTCTTGTGAATAATGTTAAAAATAACAGGAGTCGCATCACTGGGCTGGGTTAGCTGATACGTGGCAAAGATTGCACTGCAGAATCCTGCTGGAGCCTCCCAAGAGTTTCTACATGCTGGAGTGTGGTTGCAGTCAGGAGGGGCTGTGGGAAATCTGAGGTCACTAGGTGTCTGCAAGCTTACTCTTAGTCCTCCTGCTACAGTGGCTGTGCTGGTTGTCAGTCTTGCGGGAGACACTTGGCTTCCCCCCACCACCCCACTGCTGCTGGAGGTTGACTTTAGACACCTGTTCAGGTCCCTGTCTTCTCTACGGCATCCCTTGTGTCAGCTCCAAAGATAAAGCTGTGTGATTAGTGTGTCTTTTAAACCAAAGTGTGTATCTTAATCAGTTTGATTTACTATCTGATTCAGCACATTAGCTGCAGACCATGCAGCTTCCCAAACTCCGTGGTGTAATGAATATGCATGCATTCAACAGTTGCAATTAGCAGGCAGCCACTGCTGGGGAAAACAAACTACCCAGGATCTAATTCTACCCTTCCTGTAGTGACTTCAGTGGGACATTAGCTTAAATGCAAGCCACTGAATCCACCCCGCAAAGCAGTGGTTAATAGGCCTTAATGTTTCAGAAACCTATTAAAATAGCAAGGTTTGGGTCAATTCTAATTTTACCTGAATGAGTTTACCTATTCCTCTGCGACCCAGGCAGGGAAATTGAAAGCACAGAGCACGTACAGTACAGTACAGTACCTACGTCAGTGTTTGTTTCGGGACTGGTCATTTGGGTAAGCTGTCTCCTCTTGCTGAAAGAAATAGAATTAATTAGCAAACTTAAAGAAAGTAAAAGGGTTAAGATTTCCCTTTGGGATTCCCAGCAGATAGGTTCAGCATTATGCAATTGTCATGAGAATTCATGAGGCAGAATCTACTGGAGTAGCTAGCAAAAATATGAGCAATTAAAATTGCATTTCTGTTCTTGTCCTTCAGCTTAACCCCTTGGTGGACCATAAGCTCAATTGTTTGTGGGTTTGTTTTTTATTTCCCTGAGGCTTTTCAGATAGCTATGATTTGTATATTCAAGCACTGGGTTTAAGTTCTGCTCACAGCCAACACAGTGATTTGCAAAGAAACACTTTCACATAGTTATTTCATAAAAACCATTTCTATTTAATATAAATCTGTCAAGTATTCAAAACCATATGTGAAGTAATTTAAAATGTTTACAGAGTCTTAGAACATTGTGCTTTATTGCATTCAGAAGCAGAAAGCAAGGGCCTGACCTGCAGCAATAGAAATCTGAGCTCAACCTTACCCAAAGATGAAAGAGATGAAGGGATCCTGCTGCTGTGCACAGATAGGAAAAGGAACTGTGTTGCATCCCTTCATGGATCTGCTTCCTCTCTTCATGTGGCTTTCCCAGTCCTGTTCCCCCCACACCAACCCCATCCTCTGAAGCTATGCATGGATTGGGGTTGCTGAGATTTTGAGAGGCTGCTGACCTCTTGACTAATGAATGCCCATCCCTTCATCAGAATAATGTTTGTTTTGTCTTGAAGTCAGTCTAAACCAAATCACCAAGTCCACTGTGTGAGCAGCTCATGACAGCTCACCAAGCAGAAGTGGTGACTTCTGGAGCAGTCACTCATCTGATCAAACCTTTCTTCCTAAATACAACTTCAATAGCATTCCATTCAAACCAGCTTTTGCAACCTGTCTGCTTCTGCTGGATTTTTTTAAAGTCTGTACTGGGGCAATGTCTCCATAATATATATGGTAAATGTGCATTTTACATGTGCAAAGTCATAACACTCACAGAAGGAAACTAATGCTTGTCCTGAGTAGAAGCTGTTAAACATGGGCCAAGTAAGAAGCTCTTTGCAGAATGTGCAACCAGCTTCTTTTTCTTTCCTTTGGAAAGATACTAGGTGTTCCAGGAAAAGGGAGACTGGTGGTTCTTCATAGCATTCTAATGCATCTAAATATGACCAAAGAAAAGAGAAGAAGGAGTACACCTACCTCGTCTAGGTGTTTTTTCCCATTTAACCCCAAACTTTCCAATAAAATTGCACATTCTCATCAAATCTGGCCCATGAAAATTCAAGGAAACTGGTTTAACTTTTGCAAAGCTAAATAGTGACAGGGAGACAAGATCAGGCTTATAATGACAGGATATATTCTACTTAACTATGATGATATTAGCTTCCCTCTGTGTGTGCTGACTCTGCAGAGGCTTCTAATTCACACTGCTTGCATTTATTTATTTTAATACAGAGACAATAGTTACATCTGTTTAAAAATAAATCAAAAGTACTGTATTCATAGAATCGGTTGGGTTGGAAGAGACCTTTAAAGGTCAACTAGTACAACCTCCCTGCAATGGGCAGGGACATCTTCAACTAGAATATATTGCTCAGAGCCCCATCTAACCAGGGATGGGGTGCCTACCACCTCTCTGAGCCATCTGTGTTACTGTCTCATCACCCTCATTGTTGTAATCTAAATCAACCCTCTTTTAGTTTAAAACCATTATCCCTTGTCCTATCACAACAAGCCCTGACTAAAAAGTTTGACCCCATCATTCTTGCAAAGCCCCCTTTAGGTATTGGAAGGCTTCTCTAAGGTCTCCGTGGAGCCTTCTTTTCTCCAGACTGAATAAATCCAACAAGAAGCACCCTGTCTTCAAACAAGAGGTATTCCATCCCTCCAATTTTGTGTCATTTTTCTGATGCATGGATACAGTTTACCTATGTGTCATTTAGAAGTAAGAATGGGAAAAGCACTTTAGGGCCAATCCTGATGCCTGCTGTACTGCATCAGTGCTCTTTTTGTGAGGGTATGCGAGGGCTGGGAAGCAACCAGCTCACTTTCTATTGGGATGCCCCTTTAGTGATGTGTGGACCTGGCTGGTGAAAGACTTTCTGAGGTCATGTCCAGCACCAAAAAAGAGAAGTTACAAAACTGGCCAGTGAAAAAAACCAGGGTCAAAACGGACTGAAATTCTAGGGAACAGAGCACTGAAATGGATGTGAACATGAAGATTGCACTCTAAAATTCTGACCTGGCACCCCACTAATTGCAATACCTGTATCTCTATTCACACACAACACTGTGTATTAGATCTACTTGTGCCTGGCTGTTGATAGGACAGTAGAAGGAGGGATTTCTTTTCCTTGGTTCAAGATGGTGGCTTACTTTTAGATTAAAGAGATGTGGTTTGTGGAAAGGCTTATATTGAAAGGAATATTCTGAATTAATTCCTGAAGGGCAGAGAGAGAGAGGGGAAAGAGATGGCTAATAAATATAGCTTAAGAAGGAGAGTTATTTGGCAGATGCACACTCCTGGTCAATTTGTGCTCTCAAGTAGCTGCTGAGATGTCAACTAGAGGGGGGAGAGAGAGAAAGGAAGGGAACTTAGCTTCATGATTGTGCATAAAAATAACATTAAAGCTGTCCTATAACCCTCTACTATGCATCTCCTCCAAAATGAAAGTCTGAGTGGTTTGCAAAATCCTTTCAAATGAGCCTACACTGGTTCAAACACTGGGAAGTGCAGCGTGACAGGCTCTTAACAGCAGTAGGCACCATATGTAACTGTTGCTGTTCTTTGTCTATGTGCACTGCATACATATGCCCAGCAACGAAACATGTGTATGGTAAGTGAATGAAAAGCAGTCCATGAACTCACTCCTTTTTTGTTTTCTCTGCATGAGGCGAGTGGATTTATGCATATCATGCGCACATACATCATAAGTGTGAGAAACAATCAAATGGGGCATTTGAAGGCTGTTTTGTGGATTACCTGCCTGATTCCCTGAGGTGTGGCTTGTTAATTTTATTTTCCTTTTAGAAAGAATAATTTGGGGTGGGTTTTTTTGGGTTTTGGGGGTTTTTTGTTGCTTTTTAAAAAAAAAAAAGAGAGGGAGAAAACCCAACACATATGAAATGCATTTTTTCCCAAAAATAACACAATTGCAAATGCAATGTGGGGAGAAGGGGAGCAAACCTCAAATTTAATTGTTTTTAATTCTGGTACTATTTTTTGAACGTGAATTCTGACGTCAGGGGTGACAGGATGAGTACACTGAGCAGGGACTAGACTTGTAGAGGGGTGGCTGTGTCTCAGAAGTCTTCCTTGCAGTAGCAAGATGGTTCTTCACTGGGGATCAGAGCCATCCACATCCCTGGGTACCATGTGGTTGTGTAACCAACCTCTGAGGACGACCAAGAGAGACATGGTCCTGGACAACTACAGTAGAGGTCAGCCACAGAAGGAGCCTTGAGTAGATATTGATGGCTTGCTCTGTCTTCTGATCTTTGCAAGGACCCTTCTGGACAATAACACTTGCTGAGAAGAAGGTCTTGCTCCCCCTTCCTACCAGCCTGGAATAGAGAGTGACTCACTGGTGCTAACAAGGAGTTTCCCTACCATCCTCTGCAGGGACGTATTACTCTTATTTTATGGAGAGCAGCAGCAGAAGTACTGCTGCTCTCTCCTGGTACGGAACAAGCGACTCCCCTGGGAAAGTCAGTCAGTTTAATCCATTTCTTCCTTAAGGAAAATAGGACACCAGAGACAGCGTATGACTTGTCCAGGCTAGTAGTGACACTTGGTGTCTGTGAGAGCTGAGCTCATGGATGTTTCTTCTCCTCACAGGTTTGTGTGATCAATCAGCAAGGCCTGATACACTGTACAGAGTAATTGTTACCTAAGTCTGCATGGCTGGCTGCTCTTCGTGCTCCTGCGTGCTCCCTGTGCATACATATTGACTGATGAGTGCACACCCTGTTGAGTGTTATTGCTTTCTTAATGCGCTGCAATTTTTCCTCCAATATCCTAACCAAGAATGATTGTTGCTGTAGAACGTCCTCCCTCCATTTGCCTCAACCCATGTTTATTTACAAGAGCACATTTTGCATCAGCTGTCACTCTGGTCTCACTGAAATAGAAGTTTCAAGTTCACAGAACAATAAAAGATATAAATTATCTGTTATAATTAACTGAATGGCACGAGCGAGCTTTCAAATTCCAGACTCTGTTAGGGCCTAATAGAGTACACACACACAACAGCCTAAGGATCTCTGCCCGTCTGTCTGTGCCAGGGACTGGGCACTACCTCCACCCTGATCTCCACCCAGCAGGCAGCCCTTCATGCCACAGTCCCAGCTGGTGCCAGGTTACGTATGCAGGAAAGGGCTCACCCACACTAACCATCTTTTATTGCTATCCTGTACCGTCCTCATTGGACCCCACTAGCAGGCCCAGAAGGGGAGGAGAAAGAGGGATAAATGCCATTTTCTTGAAAAAATATGTTATTTCCCAGCCTATACAGCTTTGCAGGGAAGTCCTGGCTGCCGCTGATGTTTGTCTGTCAGCCATTTCTATAAAGTTCAGGTAGCCATGAGACCTTGTTCTGCTGGAGGGATTGGGGCAATTTTCTGCCAGAGTCCCCTGCAACTTCCCATCTGGAGCTGTACCACCTAGCCATCCAAGTGTTCGCCCACACCATGTTCAACATCCAGAGTCTGGTTGTGAACATCACTCATTACTTTCCTTTATGGACTCCTGCAAACCTCGTTTCTCCATGTCTATTTGATATGCTGGTTTGAAGGAGCTGATCTGGGCCTCCACAGGTCAATGGCAGTGCTAAACCTCCTGACAAACCACTGGTGTGCCTGCAGGTAGTTCAACCCTTCATCAGTTTGACAGGAGGTGATTCTGCATGGTCAGATCTCAGAGGCAAGACCATTGTTCATTTTTAGGTGAGGGCAGTCAATAAGGCTCATGAAGGAAAGTTAAAACTTATGTGTTGCTCAAGTTATAGACTGGAGAAAATCAGAGACAGGAGGTTTGGCTGACTACAGCCAAGGAATTGTTTATGTGGACAGTCAACATATATTCCCACAACAGAAGCATCCTCAGGGAAGGTCACTGTGCTTAGGAGATGAATCCTTGCAGTGAGGCTTTACAGGTGTTCAGACAGCTTGTTAACAGCAGGAAACACAGAGAGTGCAAGCCCTTTTGTGGCTCATTAAAAGCCCAGGTGGATATGTAAACTTGGTGTTGTGCTCTTTCTGACAACTGTTTTTGCTCTTCAAAATGTGTCATCTGTATTTAAATCCATGTAATATGAATCTTACTTTATTTCTACTTGAACAATTGTTTTTTTCTGTAAGAGGGTGTCATGGTAATGGACCCACATCTAACAGTTCCGTGTCTAGGTGTGAGGCAGCCTTTGCAGAAACAACATATGTGATTGTTCTTATGCCTCCTCAGCCAAGCCAACACCATGTTCTAGGGTCTTAAGCATTGTGGAGAAGTTTCTTGATAAAGTTTCATAGTTTAAATTTTAGAAATTTTAATTCATTAATTATAATTAGTGTTGAGTAGGTATTTCTTGCCATAGAACATGGACATGGAAAGAGAGCATGAGTTTTTGGTACAGTGTGGAAGGGTCCAAAAAGTGTTAAATCTCTCCAAATCTTTCACAAAACAGCTATCACTTTTGATGAAATCTTATATTGGAGAAAATCTGACACATTTGTTGTACTTCTGATTTTTATGATACTGCATTATATTACTGTTTTACATTAGTATTTTGTACTGTAATATTTTGACATTACTGAAACAAATTATTATTTTCTTGCTGGAGAAAACAACTAGAGAAACAAAATGTTCTGAGAGCTCCAAACTAATTTTTTATTCGGCTTTGGCACTGCATGGCAAACCTGAGGATGCAGCTTTAAAAAAAAAAAAAAAAATCATACTTCATCTATTGGAATTCCTGACCAGGGCTACTGTAACATTGTACTACATGAACCCACAAAGGATTAACAAGCATTTAAATCAAAGCTGATTGAATAAATTGTAATGAATAATTTATTCAATTACTTTCTCTTCTGTTTTCTCTTTAGCAGTTTGTCTATTAATATATTGTGACTAATTTAGTCGTTTGAAATATTTTACTGATAATTCCTGTAAATAATCTGATCAGGAAAAAATATTCAATTTAACATAATATGTTACATAATACAGAATTTAAAAGGGAATTTTATAGTACCATAAGATGTAGATATTCTTGAACTGCTTTTTGCAAAATATTATCTGAAACTCACAGGTGCTTGAAATAATTTCTATTTTGATATTTGCTGTTTTCATTGCTATTTTTATATATAAAGAAAATAATATGTAAGAGTCTCAAGCTGTCGGTGGGTGTTCAAAAACAAGTCACGGGATGCATTTGATATTCAAATTTTCTTGAATTTTATTTGCATTCATAAGATATATAGCCCATGTTTATTCTCTGATTGGTTGATCTCAGCCTTCCGGATTATTTTTTTATGTGACTATTCAATTGCATTTTAAGTCCCAACTTCCAACAACATCCTAGAAGTCAATGTTTCAAGGAAAGCTTCTGCCCTAGAGCCACTCACAGGTGCTTTTGATGCCCATAAAAATGGATGGGGTGGGGGGTTTTTTATCAGGTCTGAAAAAATTTCATATTTTAGTTTTGCTTGTTGTAGTTCCTGAATTAGGTAAGACGTGCTTAGGAGTTTCTTTTGGAAAGGCATGCAATAGTATTTTTCAATGTTTAACTGACTACCCAAGCCAGCCTTGACCATTTTCTGCACATCTGTCTACTAGACCTTTTGTTTTTCTTTAAAGTGTGGGGTGTTTTTTTGGAAGACTGTCCCTTCATTCTCCAGTTCTCCCCAACACCACTGGGCTACATTCCACTGAGATGGGAGGTGCCTGTTAAATTAAAACACACATATATCGGCAAATAACTAGGAAGAAAGAAAGAAAACTTGTTTCTTCTGTATCTCAGCAGTGAATTGATAGTGTGGCACTTTGCCTACTGGGGCTTGTGAGAGGTTAGCAGGCGGTGGAAGGGTGACAGTGAAGATAGCAGCAGTGAGGAACGTGCTTTCTGCTTTCGTCAGCGTCCAACCTGTCGCTGTGTAGTGGCAATGCACTGCTGACCAAAGAGCTGAAAGCTTTGTGGTGGGCCAGGTGAGAGGAAGGCGGTTTGTTGTGCTTCATGTGTTCTGGCTGTGTCTGACAGGCACACCTGTGTTTGACACATACTTATTTCTAAATTATTGTTTCATGTCTCTTGTGGCCATCACAGAGTCTCTCCTTGAAGACGTACGATATCGATGCAACAAGGCCTGTAACTCCTGTGTCTGAAAACTCATCATGTGCATGAATAATTTGCCAAATTATTCTATATGCAAACACATGTTTGTAGCAAAGCATAATTGGCACCACTGTAAACTGGCTGGGAGTGGGGAATTCTGGGCGTCTCAGGCACTGATCTGAGATGCTTTGAAAATGCTGTCCCCTACCTTGTATTTTCATTATGTTTTCATTAACAGATGAAAATGGTGACCCTAAATATGAAGGTTTCTAAGGTTTAACCTTGCTTCCTACATTTGGTTGCATGAAAAAAAATTGCATTTTAACTATGTACACAGAATTTTGATTAAATGACTAACTTAGCATTCTTTAAAATCTAATTTTAATTGGAACTTTGCTAGAAGCTAGAATAATTTGTCTCTCTTCTTTGCCCATCTTTCCCTCACTAATGTGACTTGAAACTCCTTTGTTTAATGCTGTGCCCTGTTCCCACACAGCTGAAAATGTTTAGCATGAATCATCAGTGAATAGAGATAAGCTGCAGTGTCCCCCACTGAAGACCACTGCACTGCTCCTATGCCTAGAACACTTTTGCATCACTTTTTGTCCTCCCTCTGTTGCAGCTTGACTCCACTCTATGAAACAGAAATGTTTTCCCAATTATGATAGCTTGTTCAGTTTGCGATTAAAGTTTCCCTGCAACAGTGATGGGATTGTGCCCAGAGAAGACTCTCCCTCTCAGGCAGGTCAAGGACAAGGGGCAGAGCCAGCACAAGGCCAGGAACAAGCCTTTACAGAGCATCTTGAGTACCAAGTGTGAGGAGTTCACCCGTGTGACTGCTGCAGCAGTAACGTTTCTTCCTTGGGAATGTTGAGATTTCCAAACATAAAAGCAAACCAGAAAGTGCTCTTTTTTTCCATTATGTTTGATAGAGGATAAACACAATTTCCAGCTGTAGCTTTCTTGGCAAAAGACCATCCTGAACACACTGATGTCTGTGCAGATGCCTCAATGGATTTTGAAGGGGCCAAGGATTCCCCTCTTTCCCTGTTTAATTTGTCTGGACAGGACTCCATGCACTCTTGGCACTAATTCAATATTATAGAGCAATGTGCTTTAGTAAAAGGAGACCTCAGGATGGTGCTGTCAATGCCAATTTGAAGGTAATTTAAGCCATTTTGACTTAAGAAATGGCTAACAACCTCTTCACATACTGCTAGGATGGTTCAGGAAAAGATAGCAGCTTCAGACTGATTAATAAAAACTCACCTCTCACTTGGAGCTTAATTAATTCTTCTGTTACAGGAACTACAGCTTTTGCTGTTAGCTGAAAGTGAAAGACCTTCAAATAACATGACACGTACCTTAGGAGCAGAAATATTCCAGGGTCTGTTGGTATCGTAGCATCTCTATGTGCTTTGCAGGTATTTGCACATTTCTCTTCTGCCAGTTGTGATAAAGACCTTACTCTGAGCAAAATCTGGTCCTGAACAGCTCTGGGTTATTCATCACTTGCCTTGTGCTGTATGAATGATGCAGCCCATAAGAGTGGACATTGACCCTACTCTGGTCATTTTAAATTATATTTTTTTGTAAAGAGTTTAGGCTTACTCCCAGTAATCTTTTCTGGTTTGTGATTGAAAGGCATTTCTTCAAAGCTTTTCAGTTCTATTAATGTAACACAATAAATAAAGAAATGCAGGACATTCTTCTAATACCGTCAAAGCATTTAATAAGAAATGAAAGAGGATTTCTTTTGTTCCTACAATTATGACTAGTGAAGCAAACTGTGGTAGTGAATATTATTTGGTTTTTGATATTTTTGTTATTTGAGAGCAGCTTAAACTACTGTGCATACGGTTACAACTCGTTATCACAAGAGAACATAAGGCAGTGAATGCCACATGAGCAGCAGTCTCATGCAGGTGGCAAGGAAACAGTGATTTCTGTGGGTAAAGCATTTGATTAGGACATTAGGACATTAAAAATATCTGGCTTATGTATGTTCCTCAGCTATAGTTTTCTGTGGGTCCTTGGAGATGATGTTCAAGGGCAAATTTTCAAAGACATTTGGGCACGCAGCTCTCATGGAATTAAAAGGAACTTCACTATGTGGGCTTTGTTTTTCTGGGTCTGATTTCCACTGCATGATGATGCTTCTTTCATACCTTGTGTATTGCCAATTACAAGCTTTGGATAAAAAACACTTTCAGTGTGTGTCATTTCATCAGTTACCAAAATGGAGCCAGGGACCAAATATGTGGAGACTGAACATGGGTTATACAGTACTGCGTGGGTATATATGTGTGTGCATGTATTCATGTACACACTGTCTCTTTAGTAATGTTTTCTGTCCCTATCTAGCTTTGTTAGTGTCAAGGTAAAAATTTTTACTCTATCTTTCCTGTCTTCTTAAATGACTTTCCTGACTTTCTGTTCTTCATTTTTCATCTGTTTTGAATCTAAGCTATGAAGGAAGATGAACATTCAACTTGCTAAAGAGCATCACTCTTGTGGATAAGAATCTATATTGAAAGATGTTTAAATTATCTGCAAAAACAAGTGCTTTTAAAGCAGTTAGATCTGTTTCCTTATGAATTTGACTTCTCATTTTGCATTACATTGCACTATATAATGTGCAAAACATACAAAGGGCAAATTGAAGTGCTATGAATATGCTCCTATGTGCAATCTACTATATTATACAAGATGAAATTTGTTGAAAAGTTAGACAAAAAATTATTTGAACATGGGGTGACAGAAGGATGGAAGTATCATATGACTGTATGGAAAGGCTATATCTGCATATTTTAATCATAGCTTTTCCACAACTTGTTTTTAAAAGGAAATTCTGGAAACTTTTAGGTAGTTCCACACAACCCACTGGTTTTTATAGGACTACATCAACAGAATCTGGTTCCATAAAACTTTTCTCAATGAAATCTATATAAAACCTTAATTAAAACACGCTGTCTCTACCAGTGCTAGAGGAAATCAGATAACAAAGCAACAGCACCCAATATGCTGCTCTAGATGAAATAATTTCCTATTTCATTTACAGTCCTAACGAATGCTACACTTTCCCTTCGTTAAGTCCATATACATCTTTCTTTGACCTGGAGATAACATAACTGCTGGCACTGCAGGTTCTCCTTATACAATTGTTATTTTTAAGACCACAGAGCACATAATACAGTTCTATAGGAGTTGTCCTAATGAAATCAACAGCACTGTCACCACACTCACGAGCATTTACACAACGGACTGATCCAGCCGCTGGCACTAGGTAACATTGGTTTTGACATTCAGAGGAGGGGCCACCAAAGTCTTCCAGGATTTCACATCATGCAAGAAGAAGCAAGTAGCCCCGGTTATTTTATTTCTTCTGTAAAACATATTGGTCTGAGTTTATTAATTCACCAAGGAGGAAGAGTGTCCAACCCGCCTAATGCCTAAGTAGCCAGTGTACCATGGAAAAAGGAAATGAAAGAAAATCCAGCCAAAGGTCATTAGTCTGAAAAATCATTGGTCTTATTTTTCTTTCCGTGCTGATCCTGTTTACGCTCAATGTGTTCACATATGAGTGGAAAGGAGATTTCAATCAACAGTTTATGTAGCATGCCCAGTTTTCATGCATTCATATATGACCTTTTCTTACCCTGCTGGTACAATTGGTTTCTCAGTGACATACATTTTATTAACTTTTTCATGCTGGGATAGCATTGAAATGATGCCGCTTTTGCCCCTAGGAGTCACATCAGGTGACAGGCTTTCCAATTGCCATTTACAGAAATGGTGTCCTGTAGATGTCTTAGAGAGGATGAGGATCTCTTACAGTGTGGAGAAACTGTCCCTGCCAATTAGAGAGGTGGTCCCTTACGGTTCATGAGCAATATCAGTCTGGTGAGCCCTCTAAAGCTGTTTCCATTTTTATATATTCTTCACCACGCTCATCTTGTTTGTACATTTCAGTGGCTCTGCAGGGCTGTGAGATCCAGGGATTTCTTTTTTTTGGTAGCAGTCATATAGCTTCATTGCTCCCCTGTAAAACTTTGTTTCTTCTCTTAGGAGTCAGTAAATACAGCATAAAGCAACCAGGAAGACCAGCAGGGAAAATTGAGAAGAGATGTAAAAAAGCAGCATAAGCAGATTAGTCAGGGAGCCAGCATTTCTGTCCAGGCTAGTCAGTGGCCCAACTCTGAGACAAGTGAGAAAGACAGAGGTCGATCAGCCTACAGTGAAAAACAGCTAAGCAGAAGCAAAATCATTTTCCTTAACTAGAGATCTGATCAAAAGACTGCTTAGGTCAGTGAAAAAAGACTTCCACTGAGATCAGTAGATTTTGTATCTGTCTTCCAAATGTGTTCCATCTTTGGTAATTAAAATATCTTTTGCTGCTTCCTGTTCATCTTAGCATTACAGATCCCACGCTTCTGTTATGGAAGAAGTGGACTTGCATATGACTAACAGGTGGAGTGGTTGCAAAGAAGCTTCACTTCGGAATCTAGCCTGCAAAACATTAATTACTAGTAAAGATGTGAGGGGAAGAAAAAATCCAGAGTGGTTCTCAACGTCTTGGTGAGCTTCCAGAACAGCATGAGGCAGCAAATCCCCAGTTCAGTGGCTGCAAAACAAGTTCTATTCATTTGGCAACACTGTGAAAAAGAAGCCCAGAGCTTTGTTATTGCAACTTTGGAAGTCAAAATGATGAAATGAACTGCTTGCTTTTATCTTCGCTCCACCCATGAGTTCCTACAACAGCCTTGGTTAAGGAAATGGAATTTAGCATCCAAATTCCTTTCTGAGATCTCATGAAATATTGTGGGTGTTAAGAAAAAGGATTGCACAATTGTAACTATTCGCTGCTATTTCTTTGGTGCAAAAATCACCAGGAATATTATTTGTAAGAGGGACACTTCAAGACATGAAGTCTACATCTGTCACCAGGCTTCAGCAGGCAGCACTCAAAGATGCCCATTCACCAAAGTCCAGTTCTGAGTCTTTTTACTGACTGTTGTACAGCATCCCAGACCGTACAACTCACCCAGGGCTGGAGGTTTGCTTCTCGCTCTCCAGCACCCAGCACATTTTGAACGCCTCTGTGATACTGAGCAGTAACTATGCTCCCAATCACTAACAACAAAAGAAAGGGTCAAGGGTGCTTATTTTGATGCTCTGTCTGCATCTTTGTATGTATCCAGAGGTTTTAAGTAGATATTGGCAGAGAGCTGAAGGGAACCCACAGCTCTTTTTCTACAAAGTGAGAAATTATGGAGAACAAGTCCAGGGAATACAGCAAAAGAACATAAAAGAGAACAAACCCCTACTATCAACACAATACCGTCCATCTTTGTCTTGACCATAGAGAAGTGAAGCAAATCTATCTCTTTTCTTTCAACCATAGATGTTTGGATCACCATCCACAGTTAACTCTTTACCATGCTCAAAGATCTAGCTGGGCACAGAGCAGCCAGAGAAATCAAGGGAGACAGCAGGACTGCATTGCCACATCCCTGCAGGAAATTCATGTTGCATAAAATACTCCGGTGATGGAGCTGCAATTGCCAACTTGTCAGCCTCAGGGAGAGCTCTGGGAGTAAAAGGCAAGCACTACTCTCCTGGAAGTAAAGCTGCTGCTTGCTTGCAGGTAAATAGGCATTGCTGATCTGCCACCAGCATTGCTGAGCTTGGTGTGATGCTGAGCACAAAGAAGTCATGCTTTCAGCTATTTCTGAGTACTTTTACCTGTATTTACCTGTATTTTGCATGTTTTTTCCTCTGTTCCCCTACTTGTCTAACCCTTCCTCACTGTAAAAGCACTGTTGCTTGGTGTATCCTGGAGGGAACAGTCTGTTTCAATTACAGTGACAACACTACACCTTCACTGATAACAAATAGACGTGCTTCTGGCCACAGAAAAAGGCACTGTAGGGAATTGTGCCTCTGGTTTGCAAGCAAGAGTTCAACTTCCTAATTTATTTTCAATATTCAAAATTTCACCCGTTTCCTCTCAGTTTGCTCTGCCATCTACAATCCCAAAGAAAAAGGTGGTGATCCTACCCATCCAAAGTCCCAGATTTGCACAGGGTAAAATGCAGCTTCACAAGTTCCCAGATTAGCCCACCTTCATGTTTCTCAAAAGGGGTGCGAGCAGCTGTTCACAGAAAGACCATGTTCAGTGCAAGATGAGTGAAGCCTCACTATGACCTGTGAAAGGGAAAGATCCTCTGACTCCTTTGTGTACAATCAGGACAGCAAGAGATGAGGTGACCTGCCCAGGGCAGTAGGCAGCTGACAACAGGGCCAAAAATAGAAAGCCTCTTCCTGATCTCCAGGCCTACAACTTTCTGCATGGAGGTCTTCCTTCTGTCATCTCAGATAAATGGTTGAGCATGACAGGTCAGCATGAGCAGAGGTATAAAATAACACAAGCAAATGTCTGTGTTAGATTTAATGATGTGTGCTCAAAGCCGTACTTACCAGATATCCTGTGTTAGGATTATCCTGGAATCACTGGCCATAATTCTCCATGCGCCAGCCTGTAATTTCTGAAAACACTACTTTTGCTTCTATTTTTAAGTTGTCTTTCCTATCATTTTCTTCATGGTTATCAGGGCTGGGTAGTTCTGTAAGAGCTCAGTCAGCATGAGAGAAAACAGCAGCACAGAGGAAAAACGGCAGAGATGGCAAACTTCAAAAGGTTTGGAGGTTCAGGAAGAGGTGTAAGCTTATCTGAACCTCTTTGGTGTGGAAATTGATATGGAGTTTCATGAAAAAGAACTCAATTTCTTGTAAAACATCTGGCAGATCAGAGCTTCAACTGGGTTTGAAGTAACTTGAGAGTGACCTTTCCTGCACCGCTTCCATATTTTGCCTTCCTGTTCACCGCAAACGAGAAGTGGCAGAAGAGCATGATGGTTTTGGTACACGGAAGCAGTCTCCTCGCTTCCCCATCCTCTGTTCTTTGTTATCAACAAGTTTAAGAGCCCAGCCTGCAAACAACAAAAAGCCCAGCCAGCCAAAGTGTCCTTTTTAAGCTTTACAAGAATGTTTTTGGAGGTTGGGAGTGGAAGCATGCAGAGGTGAATAATTATTTCATGTGAGCAGGCTTGTTTTTATGGGGGCAGCCAGATCAACTGGCAGCCTCATAATATGGAGGTGACATAAGAGTAAAAAGTAATGTGAAACTGTGTAGGATAAATTCTTCCTGACATATACTCCATGCCAACTTCAGAGAAATTGATGACTTGTGTGGATTGTACAACGAGTACAGATTTTGGCCTTTTGTTTTTATACAAGGTTACAGAATCCTGATGCTGTGATTGTTGACCTTCATATGAAAGTCACATGCTATGATTCAGTGGTTTTAATTCTCCTTAAAAAGGTCATTAATCACTGATTGTACATGTGTATAATTATTCTGCTGGAAATCTCAATCCATTTTTTTTTTAATGTGAGAGTCAATAGTTAGAGGGCTGTCAAGTCTATACATTATAAAAACCTGTTGTCAAGAGCATATAACCAGGCTGTAAACACTTGTTCTAATCTAAACAATTGCACAGAAAAAGCCTGCTAAAGGAGGTAAATTAAAAAAAAAAAAATTAAAAATAGAGAGAAAAATCCGTATGGCTGTTTCTAGTTACATGCCCTTTACTGAAGGTAGTATGAGGCACCCAGCTCTGCAGGCTCTGAATGAGCCCAGGGCTACGGTGCTCCTCTCCTTTCTGCCGGCAGAGGGAAAGAAAAGGCTACTGTTATTCCATCCTCCTTCAGATACTGCAGATGGTTTTCTGTCCCAGGCAGAACAGCAGTGCAAATCCTGATACCAAAGTCTGTGCTCCAGGCAGAGGTTTCTCTGCCACAAATACCTTTCTAGAAGGTATCTTTAATCAAATCTAGGTTCATTCTGTATTTTGTGCAGAAGGTGTAATTTTAATAAATGTGAGGTTCTATTAAAGCATATCATGGTCCCTTCTGGCCTCAAACTTTGTAGTAAGATAATCCAAACCAGTTCTGTACTGGGTTCTGTCAGGGAGACTGATGCAGCAGCAAATGCCGAGAATTTATGCCAGAGCTGATGCTGAGCCCCCCTTGCTGTTGCCCAATACCTTGTGGGTGGGTTTGCTTGGAGGAGTCTGGTGTACTTCTCAACAACACTGTCCTGGGATGTCCAGGCAGTCAGCCTATGGCTATATGCACAGATAAAATAGGGGCATGAGCTTGGATGGGGAGAGTGACCATCTGAAACACTCTGTTATATGCATGGGTCTGCCTACAACTCATGGCAATTTTTGAGGTCCTCAGGACTGCCGCCACAGCCTTGGGACTTACAGTAATTTTGTAGCAGAGAGCTCTGTGTTGCTATGAGGAGAAACAGTTGCTTGGATGGATAGGGAGGTCCAGGATGATAAAATATTTGAGTCCCATCCAGCAGGGGGAATATGGAGGAGCTCAGTCCCTAAGCCCTGAACACATCCACCTCCACTGCCTAGTATGGCAGAGAGTAGTCATGCTGAAAATAACTTTCCAATTTAGACAGAGAAGTCTCTGATGTTTCCCCTTACTCTCTGAAAGCAGGCACGAGAGGAATGAGTCAAGCAAGAGGAAATCTCTGGCTTCTCAGTATGCTGTTTCAGGCAGGTGTGGGACTGTGTGTGTCTGCTCAGTAACCACAGAAATGGTTTGTACAAATCATTAGACATTTCAATACAGAGTGGTTATGGCTGGAGAAGCACCTTTTACAGAATTGGATCACTGCAAAAGTGACTCCTCATGATAACAGTAATTTTAAATGGTCCAAGGTTCCAAATAAAGCAATAAAGAGCATCAACAAATACTTAGGGAAACAGTCATACCTATGAGTCCCAGCTGCACATCCCCATGGCACACTGTGCCTCTAGGAGTGTGCTGGTTAAAACAGGCTATGTAAATGGAAAGGAGGACAAAGCAGCCTTCTGAAGCTAGGCACTGGATTAAAAAACCCTGGAAAGTTTTCTGCTTCTTTCTGTGAATGTTTCTGCTTTATGAAACAGAATCTGAGGACCAAAGTGATTCAGACTCATCCAGTATATCTGCAGGATGGGTTAATGCACTAACACTATGGGCATTCATTACTCTAGGCTATAGGAATGCACTAGGGCTTGAAAGCAAAGTTTCTTGAAACCCCCAGATGTGCAGCAAAACAGAAAGGTGGACTCCCTGCCTCCCCCAATCCTTGTGCTCCACCAAGATAACCACTGTACATAGTCACCACATGCAGTGGCCACAATGTTGATGAATTAGTAATGTGCAGTGCCTAGGAGAACTGGAGAATCGCGTAATCTGGAGGGAAGGGCTCTAGGGACATCCTAGCTGTGACTCCAAGCAGACCCAGTGTTGAATTCAGACCTGTCTTATCTGGGCGTTATCCAGTCGGGCACTGGAAACCTCTAAGGATGGAGCCTGCACAACTTTTTTGGATAATCTGCTCCAAAGTCTGACTGTCCTCATGCTGGAAAGATTTTTCCTTATATCCTGTCTGGACACCCCCTATTTCATTTTATGACCACTGTCCTGTCCCATGATCACATCTCGATGAAGAGCCTGGTTCTATCTTCTCAAAAACCTCTTTGTAGGTACTGGCAGGCTGCTGGTAGGTCCCTCAATTTTTATTTTTTTTTCTCTTCCTTGGGCTGAAAAAGCCTTGTTTCTTCAGCCTTATCTCATGGCCCAAGTGCTGCCACACCAAACATTTTGGTGGCCCTTTGCTTAGTTCACTCTGTCAGTCAACATCCTTGTGTCTGCGGACACAAAATTGCACATGATATTTGCCATGCAGCCTGAGCAGTAAAGAGGAAATTTCATTGTTATTCACCATTTTAAATTTAAAGAAACTCTGATAGGAAATGTTTTTAGTCCCTTGTAATTTAGCATTTAGTTATTTAAGATTTAGCTCAACCCTGAAATCAGAATGAAGCCCAAAAGGATCCATTAAATACTTTTTTAAAAAACATTCTTCAGAGCAACACTAATAAAAAATACTGAAGACATAAAAAGGAATCCACATCATAATTGTTCATTGACTGCAATTAAAAAAATTCTCCTTTCATTTCAACACTGCTGGTTCATTTATGCATCAGAGACCATGGGGCTGAACAAGCAACACAGGTACAGATGTCAGCTGTGAGCCATTTTGGGGAACGGGCATGCTTGCCTCAGCATGTCTGAGGGAAGGGACCAGCCAGAAAGACATGAAGAAATAGGATGGCCTAGGGATTTCCAGATTAGGACTCTGAAGGTGTTCCTGAGTATTATAGTGCTAACAGAATTGCACTTTTCCAAGGAGGATATTAAAGACAGTGCTGTTGGGCTTCTAATTCACCTTGATGGGTTGGAAAGTTTCTTCGTGTAGCTGCTGAAGCCTGTCGCTGGCACTTGAGACTGTTTCCTCAGGAATGGCAGACTGGCAGAGTCAGTAATACCTCACAAATCAGTAGAAATATTAATATATTAAAATATATGTGTATTTGAAAATGCCACTGGTAAATGGCCAAAGCTGAAATGCTCCGACTTTATCACCCAGACTTTCAGTGAGGTTTTTTTTCTTTTAATCCTCCAGGCAATACTTCCCCCATGTCTTTGCTCCTAAGATCAGACTTCATTTTAATTTTTTTGAGAATAAATTGCTGTAAATCTTTGAAGGGTCCTTAGAAATGTGATGGCTGCTGTGTCAGGCATTTTGGTTGAAGAAATTCTGCAGTTGAGTTGATGGAAAATAACCTATTCCTTGCTTTTATTAAGCATTTCCTGATTATTTTTTTTCCTAAAAGGCCAGAACTGCAACTGGTCACAAGATAGTGTTTCATCTAGGCAGAGATTAAGCCAACAGGTGTCAAAAGTAAATAGCTAACTCACTGGGATAATGTTACCTTAAAAGTGTTGGAGGATCTGAATATATTTTGTGAGATGGTGTTTTTGGATTTCTTCCCACTCTCACTCCTTTGTTTTGAACGCAGATAGGTTGTACGAGCATTGCTTTAACTCACAAAAGCTTTCTGAATCTAAAATGAAGCATTTCAAAATTAAAAAAAGCAAAGTCAGAAAGATTGAGACAGCAAGCAGCCCTCTCAGAGAATGCTGTTTGGCAGTGGTATTATTAGAGGAGCTGGAGCTGAGAGAAGAGAGCGTGAGCACAAAATTCCCTGCGTCACTAAATATGACTTTCAAAACCTCATAATATCTTCTGTAAAAGCTACCATCCTGTCAAACATTTTTGCAGTTGATGTCTTTGTGGCTGAAACTATAAAGAAAGCTCAAATAAAGTCGCAACTATTTTTGCTACAAAAAAAGCCACATCCTTTTCCTTGCTCTAAACCCCTGGCTGTATGGCATTTGATCAAGCTTTCAAAAAGACAAAACAAAATTCTCCCTCAGGCATAGAGCAATCTTGGGAAGTTTTGGCTCAAGAGACAGATATTTCTGAGAAAATGAAAAAGAGATCTTGGAAACAAAATCCTACAGCAGCCATAACTGTGCATCTCTATGGTGGCTTTAATTATTATGTGGAAAGATTCAGTTAGATATTTAGAAAAGCTGGGGGATTGATATTAACACTGAAAGACTGGAATGAGGCTGGCAGCTGTGATAGGGACAGGGGACCCTGAAGAAGCGCATCTGCTTTCCAGCTCTGTGTCAGGATATGGCCATGCAGCAGCAGGCAGATGAAAGGAGGTGCTTTTGTGTCTTTTGTAGTCTCTCTGGTAAATCCTCTTCCAAAGGGAAATGCCGGAGAGTGAATGCAGCCAGAGTGCTCATTCTCCACATCATTCAGGCGTGTCTCAGTCCTGAATTGGGAGCTGATGCTTAGCCATCAAAAGAATATTTCATACCTGCCTTGACCTATTTAGTTATTGGCAATCAGGCAGCCTGCTGCTCTATGCATGTGTGTGAGCCCACACCTCTTTTGGACAGTTACCTGCTAATAATCAGAGCTGAGCTGACAGCACGAGGTCATTAACGGATATTAAGATTTTTATCAACTCTGGCCTGTGTCTGATTTAAATCAGGTGTCTAGAAATGATAGCTGACCGCCTCCACGACCTTTTGCCAAGCAGTTATATAATATTTAATACATCAGATTTTTCCAACCATATATATTCTCTCATTTCTATGTTATTCTGACACTATTTTCTCAGCATTATCTACCTATAATTTTCTTCAATAAACTAGCACTCTCTTTTTCAAGGCTGAAGTATTCATTCTTCAAACAGATGTTAAGCATTAAAAATAGCAAGGAATAATGATAAATAATTGGGATTATCTGAGAGATGGCAAGAAATAAAGGAAATAATTTAAGGGGAAAAAAATTCTATTACCATCAGAAAGACAAAGTAAAGTAAGAAAATAATTGCGGAAGTTCTGCTTAATATTCTTGAGGTGCCTGAACCCTGACATGTCTGACGCGCGGTTAGCATCAGTCTCAGGTAGGGCTGTGGAGATTATATTGTCCATGAGGCAATCGAAAAGGTAGCTCTGTCTTATGTGTATAAATGTTGGAGTCATTCAGATTTAGAAACATGAATGCGTGGCTTAAGTCTGTGCCACCCCCCTTTTCTCTAAGCGTTGAAGCTTGATGTTTCCTTTTGCAAGAAACACAACAGTCTCACTCCTTGCTCTTTCCATTTTCTATGGAGGTATGTGTTTACATGGAGGTATGAGTTTACATGAGTAAACTCATAATCTTTGTCTCTGTGTGAGTAATGGAGCTACAGGCATCAGAAAAAGTGATTGTATGTGACCAGCCCCCAGACATCGTTTTTCAGTTTTCTCTGTGTAGGACATGCAGTTGAGGGCACAACTGAAGTCTTATCATAACGCAGCCAAGCTGTATAATGAAACTTTAATGTCATAGTGTCTCCTCAAATGCTGTATTTTTACACCTTAATAATTTTTGCCTTTTGTCCTTCGAACCCTCTCCCAAATTTTCTATTTAGGTTGTTTGGTACATAATGAGGGTTCTCAGTGCCGGCCCCTCTGCCTCAACACTGCACAGGTGAGAAAGTCCATCACCCCTCTTCACTGTGATCTATTGGCTTTATGGTGTTTCTTATCCTTCATTTACAAGCAGTGAACAATTTGCTGTCCAGTTTTGTTCTTCCTAAGTGCCTGACATTGTTTATTTTGGATTTCTCCTTCTTGGATGATGCTGCTTTGGGTTGTGTTAGTAGGGGTTAGTGCAAGTGGTGTTTTACCATGAATTTCCTTTTGTTACTTCTCACTTCAGTTCTGTAGATATGTATGTATTGCTGTGGTTTTGTCCTTTCTCTTTTGTTCCTGAGTGTGCACTTTGCAACATCTTTTGCATCCCTAATGAAGGTATTACTCTGAGTCAAAACTAGATGGAACCCTGTGAACATTTTGCTTCTGCTACCTCATCACTCTCCCTGCTGCAGTTCTGTGTAGGTCTCCTTATCAGTCTCCCTTCTGCTTTAGCTCCTCCTCTTGGTCTTTATTAAGCAAATTGTTTATGCTGGTTGCTGAACTTCAAGAATGCAAACAAGCGTTTGCTTTCATCCGGTGGTTGCTCAAAACTGAGTTGGAAAGATTTAAGCATGTGCTTAAGTGCTGCTGAAGGGAGGCTTCTTTTATCCCTTACCTTTTGATTCTAGTCTTCTATGTATAAAACATCAATATCTCCCCCTAGAATAGATTCTTTCTTTATCCCATGTCACCTGTTGCTCGTGTTTCCAATGCCCTCTCGAAGTTTTCTAACAGCTCTTTTTGTACTGCTTGGTCGATTATTTTACTGGAGATTGAAGATAAAAGTGCTGGGCAGTAATTGCCAAGATCATTCTTCCTTCTGTGTAAATCAATACTATATTTGCTTTATTTCCAGCCTTTGGGACTTCCATAGTTCTCCATGACTTTCAAAAATAATTGCCAATGGTTCTGTAAATTAACTGGCTATTCCCTCATCACCTAAGGATGAGTGCAACCAGATTAGCTGATCTGTGTGATGGATATTCAAAATTTTCAACTGATCCTGTAACCTGCATTACAGTGATGGCTATTTGGATAGGATTTTTGTTATTTCCCAATTGCTACATCCTTTTTTTCTATTTTATTCAAGAAAAAAATAGTAAAGGGGTAATTTGGCCTTAGAAGAAATACTGGTTTTTTTCATCTTCCCCTCACTTATTAATGAAACTACTTCCTGGCCATCTTTCCTTTCCCCTACAAGGCATTTGAGAAAGCCATTCTTATTCCCCACTACTGCTTGGGTTAGCATAAATTCAGCTGTTTCTCCTGTCCTTTCATTTCTCTTTTCTCCTATTTGCTCTTCTATTTGCTGCTGCTTATTTCTGGGTTCTGCTACCTCTGAGCAAAGCAGCTTGCACTGCTGTCACTGACCTATTCCTACAAATAATTGGAAACATAGCTGGGCCAGAAGGATTCAATCCATCACCAAATTCTGTCCCATCTCTCCCTCACTGACCTCATGTCCTCTCATACGTGAACTTTTTCACCGTCTTTTATTTATCAGCAATGGAAAAGGAACAGCTTTAGGGCAGATATTTATGACTGTCTTTCCAAGATACTTCTCTCTTTCCAAGAGAGATGTAATAGGCAGGTGCCAGGATTAAGCAAGCCCTGTGTTTCTGGTTCCCCCGAGGTCACAGCAGAGACCCTTCCTGGAGGTAGCTGCCCATTTTCTCTGTATTTTGTCGCTGCAACCTCAGCCAATGTATGATGTTTGAGCCCAAAGCACTTTTGTTGCTGTCTCTTTCTCTCTCGTGCACTTGTAAGGGCACTGACTTACATGACCTAGCAGGACTTTTTCATCTTTAACTTCTTTTACATGTTTTACCTTTTACAGCAGCATTCTTTGACTCTTTCATTTCTTGGTTGTTTCCTTTTCCCAGAGGCTCAGTTTTATACCTCCCAGCTCTCAAAATGCCCTCACTTTAATAAATGATGGCAGTTTACAAGCTGTGCTTTAGACACTATTCTTGTTGTGCTTGAAGTATTTCTGAACAGATAATTGTCAAAAACTCTTCCCAGATTTAGGGCAGATTTTTTTCCTGTCATTGTGGTACCAGCTCTCAAACTGGTCTCTGCAGGTTTTAGAGTCAGTTGTTGTGTTGTCCTCAGAATAATGTAATGTAATCTAGTGTGTCAAGCAGTTCACACAACCTGTTTCTCCTTTGAAGCTGCTGCTATCCTAAAACTATTATTTTAAGGAGGGAAAATGTTTATTCTCTTCTTTGTTGTTGTTTCATGTTAATATGCCTTTATTTTGCCCATTTTCCCCACGGTGAAGGCTACTTTCTCTGCTCCAGTGACCAGATACTTGGAATGAAAACATGTTACTGCCTACTTGTCTTAGAGGGAGTGCAGGAAATGGGTCTGGGGGGAGAGCAAATTACTTTCTTTCTCAGCTTTGCTACCATACATATTTATTACCATGTTCCTGGTTTCCCACTGATTATCTATGATACAATCTTCTGAAAACATATGGGTAAGACTCTAGAAACATATTACAGGAAATATGAAAAGTACTATTTTGTTACTAAATTCATGATTATCCTTCTTTTGAGAGTACCTTATGAAGACCAAACATGATACCACAGATGGTATAGTTGGAAACAAGGTGCTTAATTAAAATAAATTATAAAAAAAAGAACATCCCCCCAACTTTTAACTTAACTTGTGTACTGTCTTGATTTTTTGGTGTATACCCTATCACCATGCTGCTCCAGGAGCCTTGTGCCTCCCTCACCATATTTCTGTGTAATGCATATCATACTTCTTGCTGTACCAGAAGCAGTCCATGTCCCCTGTCAAACCTTTCCATACTCACAGATGTTAAACTGTCACACACAGTTTAAATTTCATCACTACTCGAAAGAGGAAGCTGAGTGTTTCAGGACCCTGACAAAGGGATCACAGTGACTGTCCCTGTTTATACTGCCCAGTCTCTGCTCTTCAGTTGTTTTCTAAGCAGGATTCCATTCACATTAGGTGGGCATCTTTGTTGCCCTGAAAAAAAAAGTGAATAAAATTGACCTCTTTCTTGTATGATTGAAAATATTTTCATGTATGGAAGAAATTCACACTAAACCCTAAATAAACTAATACAAGTCCAGCATGTTAGCACAGTAGGTGTCTTGCTGTAGTCAGCAGCAGCATCTTTTTCTTCCAGGCAGTTTGCCCACTATGACTTTGTTCTTTATTCCCTGCTGTCTCATATGGTCAAGAATAAAGTCCCAATTAATATTTGCCATGTTGCCTCATACTCAGCCATCGGGAAAGCTTGAAACCTTTCCATTCATTAGGCACTCCCACTTGAAATGTATTAGATGTTATGGAAGATGACCAAGGGAAGGGAAGGTCCCCAAAAGCTAATGGCAAGCAGACAGCAACATGACTGGGTAAAAACCCAGAAGGATACTCACCATTGTCATGGAGGCTGTTTGCCTTTCTGTGCAGGGCTGCTGAAGACATCCCTGGCATTTGTTTCTAGTTCTGATGTCTTTGATGCTGAAAGGACAATGAAAAGATACAAAGAAATTTTAAAAACAAACAAAAAGGACAATATGAACGAAAGACATAATCCTTCAAGAGTTATCAAAGAGAAGGTTACGATGTGGTTTGATCATGGTCCATTGATAACTTTGAGGAGAAGACTGATAGTAGAGGGCTCTTAAATTAAGCAGACAGAATTATTAAGCAGTCCCCTCAGGCATGGAAAGGCCTTTGTCCCTAGCTAAACTGATGGTTTCAGAGTAGGATTGTGAAGGCCCCAGGGAGATTTCTCATGGTTGCACTGCAATTGCCAGGCAGATGCAGCCTCCGGTAGGTCACATTGGCTGAGGAGGTGGCCTGTGTTTTGCCAGTGCCAAGCTGGTTGTTGGCTGTTTTCCCTTTAGACATCCGTTTGAGAGTCGCTCCTCAACCAAGTCTGAAGCTGGGGCGTGATGCATTCCTGCAACATTTACTCATTGATGCTGGGTCCGTTTGTCTCTCCATCTATAACATACAGAAGTGTGTCGTATTTTAGTTTGTCACACATATGCCCATCTTCCCAAATCTTCTTGCAACTGAAAGATAACAACTCTATACCAAATACAGGTGTTCTGCCAAGACTAAAGCTGAGTCAAAGTGTATAAAAGGGAAGAAAGTCAGGCAAGCTCTGATGGTTCAGACTTTTGCTCTAGTCCTTTCATTTAATGAGAAGGCTCCTCTTCATCTGCTCAAAAACTGTTTTCTGTTGCAACATTCTTCAGAAAATAATTTCGTATACCTTCTGTCTCACAGCAGGTTATATGGCTGCATTTGTTTTCAGTCTTGGCCTGATTGCAAATCTAAAATATGGTTCTTTGTTCTTTTTAAACAAAGCAAAAACCCCTCTGAGCAGAATTTGAAGAAAATGGTCTGTCTTCTTTTAAAGATGGTTTTGAAATATTTTGAAGGTTTTGAACTGTATTAGGCAAATGATAACCGTAAAGTTCCTTTTATACTGGCTCTATAACCTTGGCAGGAGCTTGGAGCTCTTATTAGTCTAGGTAATGAGCAATAATAATAGTGATAATAACACTTCTGAATGTTTAAAATAGATTCTGTGACAATGTGCTGGTCGAATGTGAGATAATCTTAAATCTAATACAGTTTTAATTCTCAAGCTGTATAAAAATCCAGTTTTGAGATGATATGCCATTCTGAGGTAATCTTCCCTGCATAATGAGTTAAGAAATTTAGGTCTTTCTACATGCCAGTTACTGAGTTTATAATTTTATCTTGCAATTTGGACACATCAGAAGAATAACGAGTAAGAGTTTACCAGGAGTAAGGGACCCTCCGGTGTGTAATTTTAGGTACTTAAAACGCCAGCTATTAGAGACAGCTTCCCACGCTTACAATTTGATATTTTTTAATTTATCAAAATCAGCTGGCTACATTTGGGATCCTTCTTAAAGAAGCAAAACATGTAGACCTCAATAGAAACCCAGTCTTCCAGGTCTGGGACAAGTTGTGAGTTTTTGTTTAAAAACAATGACAACTTCTAGCAAACTTGTCAGCAAACCATGAATAAGAAGTCCCAATTATTTTATTTCTTGGCCTGGCAGTTTCAGATATGCCCAGCAGAGAGCTCTTTGTCTCTAAACCTCTCTGTTTCTAAGGAATGTGCCCCAGAAAACTTTAGCATGAAGAAAGCCCACATCAGATAGGAAAGGCAAACTATACTATAGCAATGTCTTAGGTCTGACTTAAGACAGCAAAAAGAAACTCACTGAGTTAGCATCCTCTCACCTCTGATCTAGGCTCCATTCCTTCAACAACTAGAGATTTAGAAAAGCAAGGGTCCCTGAAATTTGAAGGTTCAAGGATAATAAAGGATATTACATAAAGTCAGCTGAAACTAGTGTATATCAAATTCTTTATTAGTGTTACTAACTTTTTCTCTTTCTTTCTCTTTTTTCTTTCTTTTTTTTTTTTTTTAAGACCGCCATAGAACTCAGGCCTTGGTAATTCACAGTTATAAGTAAATTCTTAGCTTATTTAAAGGAACATGTTCTGAGGAATATCTTGGAAGTTTGCTGCAGAGACTCTCTGCCGCCTGCCAATACAAAGCTGCAAGTAATAGAAAACTCCTGGCCAAAATTTTTATAAAAATGAAATAAAAAAAAAAGTTCAAGTTATGGAATTTTATATGTAAAGTATAATTTATATGTATAATTCTAATCTTAAATATTTCTCCTAATCTCCCCATAATTCCTGGATTTAATTAGCTTAGTTTGCAAGATAAATATGAGATGTTTCCCTGCAAATAATGATGAGTTATTCACTTTTCTTGTTCATGAGTTGTTTATAGACCTATATTTATTGAGTAATTTGTAGTTTCTGGTGATCTTTAGTCTCTGCTTGCTGGGAATCCCAACCAAATATTCCTCAGCAGATTTTCTCCAGACTTCATTGATTCAATATTCATGCTGCCCAGGCTATGACTAGTCACCTAAGTTTCAGTGTGTGGTCTCAGACTGCTGAATTGGTGATGGCTGATTTGGATTGTGAGATAAAAGATAACTCTGTAAGAAATTATATTTCCCAGGCAAAAGTAATCTGGCTCCTACACAAATGCAGGTTTTGCAGAAAAAAGCTCAAACCGCTCATCATCCATATGACCAAAGCTCAGTCAATCTACTGTACAGTAGAGAGAAAGATGCAGAAAGTTGTAGAATTCACTGAATTCACTCCCACCATGCCCAGATCAATTGTCCACTTTTGAAGGAGGAAGAAAACCAGGCTACATCTGTTGAGAAAGAAGATGGAGGCTCAGTTTCCTCCTGTTTCCTTGCTCTAGAGCTTGTTGTTGGGAAGAGATTCAACTGAATGCTGCAATGACAATACTCATCAGCTTTACACAAGTTAGTTTTCTCACGGAAAACCTTACTTCACCACTTTTTACCCCTCTCACCCACAGTCTCTGCCTGAAGGCTGTGATTCTCTCTGAAACATATCCATTTGGTTCCCTGGAAAATTGAGACAGTTAATTAGCTGTTTTCTGTTTTTCTGTGCTTGTGTCTTTCCCTGTGACAGAGAGCGAACAAATCTGCAGCCAGAATTCGGATGCATGAGTGATGACACGAGCATCACAGTGTTGCCAGCCATCCCTGCCATGATGCTTCTCCACACATGTGAACAGATTGGCCACTGAACACATAAACTTTGTCATCTCCCCTCCTTGATCCCACACAAACCTTAAAAGCTGCAGAAGACCCTGGAAAACGGTTCTCCACAGTTCAGAGTAATGCAGAGATCCCTCTGCGCATCCCTGCCACCGCCCAGTGTTGAAGCACTCGAACTCCCACCCTGGGTGGGCATGGGGTTTGCTCCAGATTCCAGGAAGGCTGCAGCAGTTAGTGGAGTAGGATAACTGGAGAACAGGTGAGAACAGGAAGGAACAAATGGTCTGATGTGAGGGTTCCATACTCATCTTGGGAGCAGCATGAGGCATGCACATTTACCACAGCTACAGACTTCTGCCAAGTTCCTATGCATTTGTGAAGTTACTGAGAAAAAACAGTAGTTAGCAAAGAGCTGAATGGTTTTTCAAGCTTCTGAATTTCCTCAGTAAGTGAATCTGATCCCTACCAAAAAAGATAAAATCTACCTGATTTTAGTGTGGGATGTCATTAATGTCTGAGAAGACTTTAATAACACCAGAACATATTCATAAACTGATCCTTAGTGATTTGTGCATGCATATCTCCATCTATCTAACCTATCCTTCTGCATTTCCATCTTAGGCAGACTCTTCCTCTGCGATTTGTGAACACATCTTGAAGAGGGCTAACAGCCTCCTTATTCAGTAGAGCCACCACACTGAGAAGTCATGGTACTCAGAAGGAAAAACAACACTTGGAAAGGTTTGTATTCCAATTCCTGATTTCATGGATTAGTCCGAAAATTGTATTATCTATTCTGCCTGATTGGCAGCTGGTTATAAGCCTTGAGGGAGAAATACTAAATATCACTTTCTCTTTCATAAGAAAGATGATCTTATTTATTTGAACTGGATTTTATTCTGTGCTTTTTCTATGCCCTAGAGCACTAAGCATAACTTTGCTACTCCAGAAGCTTTCTGCCCTGTGCCTTTGAATCAGCCCACCCTGTCAGCACACATCTGACATTTCAATAGCATTTTGTACCTACATGCTAATTGAGATCTCCAAAGTCCCCTAACAGAACATGGCCCAACTTCATCCCCTGTAAAAATGATTGACTGTTCCAGTGATACTCTAGCTACCCTTTACAACATTCCTGTAGGATATGTAATATTCCCATGGAGTGGGTCAGAAAATATAAGATTTAAAGCGCAGAGGTTCAAAATATTTTCATATCATGCATTCAAGCTGACCTCAGTTTTTCGGTTTCAAAGCTCTTATATTTTTCTCAAAAGCATGATTGAGATCAGAGAGAGAATGGCATCACCAATTTGTTCACAGTCATGAACTTATTTGGCTAAGACTTACAGTGAAAACAGTCTCCCAGAGAAGAACATAAGCCATAAGGAAGCTGAAAAAAAAAAGAAATGTTTTGATTTATGTTTTAAAGGTGGACCACTTGGATGACTGTCCTTGCTGTTCAAATACATATAGTTTACTCCCGTTCCTGGTCCTGCCATCAGCTGAGAGAACTAGGAGTAGATGTCACAAAGCCCTAGGCTACCCAGTAGATCAATATCTAAGTCAAGAGGAGAATACTGTTCTTACCCCCTGGGGCTGTGATTGGACACAACTGCCTCTTCTGTGTTATCAGAAAAGCCCATTAAGAGCAACTAATTTATACCAGGACAAACAGATTTATTTTCTTCTTTCTTTTAAGTCCTTTCTAGTTCTCTGTCAACAAACATTGATTTAAAATGGACATTTATCTTCCTTGGGCAGAACACTTTCAGGCATTTGCAATCCTCTGAACTTGCTCTCTAACACTGGAAAGTTATAATGCCAGTGAATGAAGCCTGTGACAGAATTTTTAATAGGCAAATATTACCACCAGATTTACCTCCTGACAGTGGAGTTGATGTTAATGGCAGATGGTATGAACTAGGGGAACTTGTAGGCCTTTTAATGCTAAAAGCCTGCAGCATATAGGTTTTTAATTTACAAGATCCACTTACCATCTACTTGTAGGGAGCCTGAGGCTTGCAAATGGGTAAAAATGGATAAAGCAGTTAAAGAGGTGCTGAAGTATTATTAGGTGTGAAGCTCTGAGTGCAAATACTGTGTTCAATTGCTGCATTAGGTGGGTGCAGAGGTACAGGCAGTCACTGCCTGCCGGTGACAATGCGTTAGTGGGAGACCCACACCTATTTGAGTGTGTGCTAACAGAGAATAGAGGATGGCAGCTTTAAGACTAGCTGCATGGCAGGAGAAACAGGCAACAGTCAGGAAGCCATTTTTAGTAAGATTAGGCTTATGTATATTTTACATTTTGTCACTGGTTCCTCTTGGGAAGGCAAACTTGGTGCAGACATGCTGGAAATATACTCCTGAGGTGCACCAGCCAGCCCTCCAGCAGGCACCTCTGGGCTGCGGGGGATTGCTGGAGCCCTCATTTGCACCAGTACTGTGAGATTTCAGGCAGGAGAACTGTGCTACCCTGCTTCTGCCTACAAACAGCAGGAAAAGTCGCAATCTCCCTCACTGGGAGTTGGCACAACTTGCAATGGGGGACAGATATGTGTAC
>NW_016690227.1:4160772-4228419 GCF_001604755.1 Lepidothrix coronata | reverse complement strand
AACAGGTTTTTCTGTTCTTTGGTTTTAATTTTCCTGGGAGATGTGAAAGGAAAGCAGAGATCATAGTATGTATTTAAATTAACAGAAACTCTTTGGCTTCTTACATGAAGGACACATATGAAAACAGGAACATCAGAGCAACAGGGAAGGCAACTTGACGAGGGAAGCACTTAAAATAATGCAATTGCTTCATAGTGCACAATGAGGTCAAGGTTATGAAGAAGTCCAAACTCTGTCAGAGCTCCTCATTTCAAACTAATGAACACTTTGATGACAGGAGCTGGAGTTTCTTGACAAAGGGGTTGGACTGTTTGCAGCTAAGTGGTGATGTCAATGTCAGTAGCAGCACCGAGAGGTTAAAGACAGTAATTTAATTCGTTTGGGCAAGCATATGTCACCTTTTTGGTCAGGAGGGTCTGAACAAATTCCTCCTCTGGGTTCAAGTTCAACACTTTATCTTCAAAATATCAAGGCCAAACAGAGTTCAGTTTTACATGCACGCATAGAAGTTCACCTTTTATTCACCAGAAACATCTTGTTTCATGGCTCATAAATATTAAACTTATACAAATGTAACCTCTGTCCTCTCAGGGGTGATCATGAGTGAGTGAATTAAAGAACTAAAATTTCCAAGCTGCAGTCTCTTTTTCTGTTGTTAAGCACTCTCTGCTAGAGGCTGAAAAAAAAGCACTACAGCTGTGATCAACTCAAATGCAGAAAGGACTCCCACCTTGATTCCCACCTCCCCCCCTCTGACTACCCTGTTGTAGAAACTTAACAACCACAAGTACCCCAGCCTGAGTTTGCAAGCTTTGAAAACAACAATAAAAACCCAAGTGTCTTCAATGCCCCATTCATAAAAGCCATGCCCCATGTGTGAGGGCATTATTGGTTTCTGTGGTGCTGTGGCCATATCAGTGCTGCCATGTCCTTCTTCAGTAATTTGTTGTCGCGCTAGCACAGTCTAGAAGTCACCAGTAACAGAAACGTCCAAGTGATTTTGTGCTGTAACTTCTGAGATGAAAAACTTGGCTGGGAAAAAACAGAAGTCATAAGTCTATTTGCCTCACCTTCTTACTGTGTGCTTATCTGGAACAGCTTGTGAAATTATTTGGAAACCTAATGTACTTAGCAGATAGGGACCAAGACTGTCTGTGAGCTTGCCAAAAGCGAACTTTAATTCACAGTCTTGATATCATGGGAGAGCTATACTTCAAGTGGTCTGATGTAAGGCTTTTCTGACACTTATATGGTGAAATACAATTCAGTCCCATATTTAAAGGTAAAAAAAAGGAGGCAGAACAAGGAAATCTCTTAGGAAAGCTTCAAGGATGATGATCAGCATCTAAAAGTTACCCTGATTAGCCTCATTTCTCCTATGGGTCTTTGAGAGTGGTTCTTGGATTCGCTTTTGGTGCAAAGAAAGATGTATTTAGCTGACTTTGAATCTCAAAAAATCAAATATTTCCAGGTGCTCAATACCCTCAGTTCCTGCTATTTTTTTTGGACATTAAATGTCACCCAAGAAATAGTAGCTTCCAAGTACTTCTGCCACTGAGCATGCCATGCTATTCCAGCTAGAAAAGCTGTGTTAGCTCTAAGGCTACTCTTTAATCCTCCTGCTTCCATCTTGTCTTGTCTCTCATGCTGAGCACCTTCCTCAGTCTTGCCTGCTGCCTGCTGTTCGCAGAGACAGGACATAGAGCCTGCTGTTGCTTCAGATTTCAAACATGATGCTCATCTCATACCCAGAGAAGACTAAAGAGATGGTCTAAGTAGGTAATCAGAGCAATAGAAAGTGGAATTAGCAATAAAAAACTATTAAAAGGCCGTTCTGTAAATCTGCAGTGGCTAAAAAATGAGTCCTGGCAGGGGTTGATACTGTCCTTCGCTGCAAATGGTGTCTGGGGCATTATTATGCTCTCATGCTGATGATGACAGATGTACAAACCAGAAAGTGATAGTAGTATGAGGTAGCTTTGCAGAGGGAAGCTCCGTCTTCCAGCCAAGCCACTAAACCTCTCCAACTGGAAAAGACCTTGTGCTGTAGTTGTGACTCATAGAGGATGTTATCTCCTCTCAGAGAAGATAAGTGGAGTTGAGTATCTTTTTGAAGCAGGTCAGCTGCTGGGAGTGGCACAGAAATGGGCTCAAAGGGAAAAGATGGTGTCCCAGAGAAGATATTTTGCTACACGAGTCACAGGTGACTCAATCTTCACACAGGGGGTAATCTTGAAGTCTGTGTGGAACATCCATGCTATCAAAAGCAGATTAGAGCCTGTCCCCATGCTGTCCTGATGAGCCTTTCAGCCTGTTTTTATTCAACAGCCGATGGCATATTTCGCACAGAGAAAGCCAATGACTCTTGCCCTGTGGGAACACATAATATCCCACATCAGTTTCCATGGCATTTTGCTTTTCTTGGCCCAAATAATTGTTCAGTAAATGTGAGGGCCACAGTACTGAATAGCAAACTGTTTCAGCCCAGACACAGCAGCATGACAAGACCTGTGACAAAACTTAGTGCTAATTTAACAGAGTACTTTTGCCTGTGAGGAGTCACCATGGCTGTGGTTTGTATTCAAAGCCTCACAGTACTCTGAGAAACGTTCCCTCAGGCTAGACCTGAAAAGGTACTAGTGTATCTAAAAGTCAGAGGTTGCAACACACAATGCTGAGATGAGCAATCCAGGACCTAGAACCCTGCATTAGACACCTGTGTGCACAGGAAGTCCCACACCTCTGACAGGGGCTTCCAGGCCACCATGCTGAAGCACATGGGCTATGCTAACCAAAAGAATAGCCTAGCCTAGGAGTGTGCTTGTGGAGCAGTAGGATGGTACTTTCACCCCTCCGGAGTGGTAATGTTCATGGGTCAGAAGATGTTTTCCTTAAAAAAAAATTAGCAGATGTCCTGGAGGCATTGGCTAGAGCTGTTTCCCCAAGGGGCAAGAAGGCAAGATAACATCCCCTCATTTGTCTGAAAAGAGCCAAATCCACGCAAACTGGGAGGTGTAAACTAGAGGTGAGATGTGGTATGTGTGAGTCTACCTCCCTCTCAGTTGAGGTCTCCTGCCTCCTAGGGCAGTGATAAAGTAAAGATGGGCTTCGGCCACCTGCTATTGTAAGAGAAGTTCTCACCTTTCTCTCATTACTTGGTTTGAAGAGAGTTATGTCTGAGGATGTGACGTGTTAAACATGTTCTGAAACCACCTTTCAGATCAGCCATCTTGTGCATCACAGATAAAGGTCTAGTTTCCACGACCCAGCAATGTACACTTGCAGTCCAGAAAGCCAATCATATCCTGGGCTGCATCAAAAGCAGGATGACCAGCAGGGAGAGAGAGGTGATTCTGCCCCTCTACTCTGTTCTGGTGAGACGCCACCTGGAGTACTGCACTGTACTGTACTCTGGGGACACCAGCAGAGGAAAGATATCAACCTATTGGAGTGAGTCCAGAGGAAGGCCACCAAAATGATTAGAGGGATGGAGCACTTCTCCTTTGAGGAAAGGCTGAGAGAACTGGGATTGTTCAGCCTGAAGAAGAGAAGGCTTCAGGGTGACCTAATTGCAGCCTTCCAGTTCCTGAAGGGAGCCTGCGAGAAAGGTGGACAGAGACTATTTATAAGAGCATTTATAAGGCAGAACACAAGGGAATGGAATCAAACTAAAAGAGAGTAGGTTTAGATTAGATACTGTCTTTATTGTGAGGATGGTGAGGCACTGAAACATTTTGCCCAGAGATGTTGTGGATGTCTCATCCCTGGAAGTGTTCAAGGCCAGGCTGGATGGGGCTCTGAGCAACCTGGTCTAGTGGAAGGTGTTCCTGCCTATGGCAGGGTGTTGGAACTAGATGATCTTTAAGGTACCTTCCAGTCCAAACCATTCTATGATTCTGTGACTGCAGTTAGGTCTAAGGCCTAGTCTAGGGCATAGACCAGATGTTAAGCTCAAGGAAGGAGTATTTGCAAAAACTCAACTCCTGAGTGAGTAAGAAATCACACCAGAGAGCAGTCTAGGTGCCTTCTGGCCAGATGAGGTTTTTTCTAATGGCACTTTTAGATGCAGTGCCATGCAGAGAGCTGGTGCTTATCGAGACTTTCAAGATTATCTTGATACGGCAGGAAGTCTTCTGGTGTCTTTTGAAGCATTTGCCTTTTCTTTGCAGTGGAAAGTGCTATTTGATGAAAGTTGCAGTCTGCATGATCCTTTCAATCAAAGCAGCACACATTACTGCTTAACGAAGCTTGTGACTCGAGGTTCTATAAAATACGCTTCGAGTCGGCATTACAAGATCCAGTAATAGAGGAATTAGCTTACAGTGTACACAGGAGAAAAGCTTTGCTCTGAGACAATTTACAGAGGTTCTGAAAAAGGATTGGCAATAATTTTGCTCTGAAACAAGGGTGCTGCTTTTATAGCAGTTTTTATTGGTAAGTTCATCCTCAAATGTATTGTTTTATCATTATTTTCCTATTATTCACTCTGAAAAAACTATCAGCATAAAAATATTACTTGTTCCAGTATAAAACTCAGTTACTAAGGTTACTAGATGAGATCTGTTTGGAATGATTTACAGCTCCTAAACACACTTTCCTCCCCCAACAAGCTGACTGAGAAGAAGTATCTGCCCAAATAAATTAACCATGGTAAATGCAAACTGACCTACAAATTAAGAAATACAAGGTTAAATACAAACATTGATCAAAGGCAAGAACTATAAATAGATAATGAACTGAAGAAACAATGCCTCCAAAGCAAAAGGCTCCTAGAGTTTTCACGTTGGCTGGCAAACTCTGCTTAAGTACCCTGATCAGCAGAAGAGGAGGATACTGCCTGTATGCATTCAGAGGAAATGTGCAGCATTGTCCCTTTCACCTAGAATAAGTCAAGAAAAAATTAAAAACATCCTCTGTGAAACTTTGCAGGGAAGTTCAGCATAGTTCCTCCAGTGCCAAGGCTGTGATCTGACACACAGTATCCCTGCCTTCATGCGGATGAGAAGTTGTTGCTTAGATTTTTCATTTTCTGGTACTTATTCTTTACAGACCACCGTGGTCTGGTGGTGTAATGAAAAGGGTGCTGTATCCTAAAACACCATTTGATGTTTTGGGACATTCTGGCAGCCAAGTCTGAATTTCCTCCTGCTCCCTTTATGATCAAGTCTTTTTAAACAGTTACTATTTTTTTCAGTTTTTCACTTATTTTGGCTTTGTGCTGTTGGGGAAGTCCAAAGCTGTATTTTACAAAGGTGCTACCTCTTAACCTTCAGCTTCCTGGCGAACTGAGATCTGTAAAAGTGGGTGCAGTCATTAACACTGAAACATAAATGATACAGGCAAATGAGCACATCTCTGTGTGTCATCACAGGTCTATTGCCTGCAGGATAGTCTCACTGACATGCACTGAGTGAGGATCCAGACTAATACGAATGGGGCCCTTACAGGCAAGCTTTTTTTTTTTTTAATTTTGGCATCCCTTTTTTGAAAGGCAGACCCCAAAGCTCTCACCTGAAGTGTGATTCTTTCTCTGGAGCCTTATAATCCACCATCAAAGGTTTTCGGAAAACACTACTTCATTGAAGACATGATGCTTGCTGGAGGACTCTGCGCCTGTATAGTGGTAACTAATGGATAGACAGATACCCTTAGAGATGCAGGACAGCCCCTAGGGAGGTGAGAAGACTAAGAAATGTTCTCAGCTAATTAACGTCCCATTTTCATGCAGCCGCTTCTGGCAACCGGGAATAGTGTATGTAGCACTGGAAGGGATATAGAAGTAGATTTAGAACGGGAATGGTACTACTCAGATGAGAACATCGTCTTTGATAACCACAGAGGAAGAAAAACAAGATGGAAAGGATGTGGTTTAATTAGGTCACTGGTGTAATAACTCAGCTGGGAGTGCCACTTGGAACTATGCTATAGGAAACAAGCATCTTTTTCTACCCTTAAATCTCTCTTTCCTTTGGAGGGCTGTGTCATCTTTCCCACTGTCAAGGCCCTGAGGATACAGGAGCAGCATGGTTGAGGTTGGAAGAGGCCCCAGAGATTGTCTAGTCCAATCCCCTATGCTCAGTGCAGCATCTGCTAGAGCAGGTTGCTCAGGATGTTTACAAGTTGCTCAAGACTGTGTCCAGTCAGATTTTGAATACCTTTAAGAACAAGGATATCACAATGTCTCTGGGCAACTTGTCCCAGTGTTTGACCAGCCTCACAGTGAAAATGTTTTTATTTCTTATGTTTAAATTGATTTTTCTGTATTTCAGTTAGTGCTCGTTGCCTCTTGTACTGTCACCAAGCAAGAACCCTTCTCCCTCCATCTTCTTTACTGCCTCCTATCACGTACTTATTGATAAGGTCTCCCTGGGTCATCTCTTCTCAAGGTTGGACAGTCCTTGCTCCCTCAGCCTCTCCTTGTGTGTCAGAAAACTGAAGCCCTTTACCACTTTTGTAGACATTTGCTTAACCTACTCCATTATGCCCACGTATGGTTTGTACTGCAGAACCCAGACCTGAACCTAGTACCGTGGTTCTGTCTCATCAGTGCTGAGGAGAGAGGAAGAATCACCTCCCTTGACCCACTGTTTACTGCTCTTTCTAATGCAGCGCAGGATGCTGTTGGCCTTCCTTGCCGTGAGTGTGCACTTCTGGCTCGTGGTCAGTTTGCTGTCCACAAGGACCCCAAGATCCTCCTCTGCAGAGCTGCTTTCCAGTTGGTAGGACCACAGCCTGTACTGGTGCATGCTATTCCTTCTCAGGCACAGGGCTTTGCATCTGTGTTTGTTGAGCATTGTGAGATTCTTGTTGGTCCATTTCTCCATCCTGTCAAAATCCTTCTGAATAGCAGCATATCCATCTGGTGTATTAGATATTCCACCCAATTCTGTGTCATCTGCACATTTGACGAGGGTACACACTGTCAGGTCATCCAGGTCACTAGTGTAGTTGTTTGACTGGGCCAGTTTTTAGTACCGGCTCTGCTGTGGATCCCTGGGGTACAGTACTAGTGGTCCTATACTTCATGCTGCTGACTTCAACCTGTTGAGTGAATCAACCAGTTTGAAGTTCAACTCACTGTCCTCTTATCTAGACTGTATTTCATCAATGCATCAATGATGGTGTTAGGGAGACAATGTCAAAACTTTGACTAGACAAGATGAACACCATACGGTGATTTTCCCTCAAGTCCTGTCATTGCAGAGCAGAGGGCTGACAAGATATCTGAGTGTGATGATCCATGCTAATGACTTCAGGTCACCTTCTTCTCATTCAGGTTTTTGGATATGATTCCCAGAGGGACTGGTCACCACCTTCACAGGGTGAAGGTATGCATGTTCTTGGGAGATTATTCTCCTATCTTTGTATGTAAACAAATGACTTGTAACAAACTACACTGGATGATAGGAGACTTCAAATCCTGCATGGGCTTTCCCCAGACTTTTCTTTAAATTCCTGGCAGTTGAATGTATTTATGAAAGAATAGTTTCTGCCCTAGAGATTTGCCATAATGTGATGCTGCTAGTTAAATCTGTTTCTCCTCCACCCCACCTCCCAGGCTGAGGTCTTACAGACTTCATTTCCTCGCTGCTATCAACTAAAGGCAATCTGCTTTCTGATTCACTTATGATGATTTTTAAATCAAGCTGATACTGCACTTGACTTTTTCTAATTGGTACACTCTGCCTTATCCCCTTGGAGAAGTCTTAGCCCTGCCCTAAAGCCTGATGATTAAGTCAGCCTTTTAATAATATCCCAAGTAATTTCTATGCAAGTGTCCAATAAAAATTTTATAAGGCAGTTTCTTAGCTGCAGAAAGGTGTAGGAGAGATGTGAGCCTCTCTTGAAGCATACTGTTCTTTTTGATGACAACCAAGAACCATCTTGTCATTGAGGCACTGCAGTATGGGGTATGCCTTTCAATCCTCCCTTTGCCAGCTGCTAAAATATCTTCCTTCTTGTCACTCCATTCTGGCCAGTTTAGTGACCTTCCTCGGGAAATCAACTGTGTGGATGCACACTGAGCACACTAAGTTATGCTGATGCACCTGGGCATAGCTCCCTTGGCTCATTCACAGCATCTTGGAGTGGGATTTGGAAGATCACTGAACCTGCTGTTCTGCAGTTCCTGTGTATACATGGGGACAGTGGCATCTCATCTGTCCTTAATCTGACACTGTTCTGGATGACAGTGCTTAAAAGGAAGGGTTTTCCTTTCATCAGGGGAACACAGTGAGCTCTCTCTTGCATGTACCACAGCAGAGTTCATCTCTGAGATAATGCTCTGTCCTGTGAGGAGAGGTGGGTGACCAGACCAGGAATGTAAAGCATTGGCTCAGTGTGGCATTGTCTACCCAATGTTTCTGTTTTCTGTGGTCTATAACGCTAGTGTGGAGCTTTCTATTTGTTGGAGAGGGGAACAGAGGGAAGGTGTCAAGGGATAGGTGAAGATATTCTGACTACACTTTTGTCTTCCCTTTTGTGAATCCTATGGGCCAAGGTTCCATGTAAATTCCATTCCTGATGAACCCAACCCAGAGCTTCAGGAGCTGGCTGCCTACAGGTCAAGTTGTTTTAGGCTGTGACAGCTCTTCTTGAGGCACAGCTGGAATGACCACAAAGAAGAAATAATACACAGTGACCCAGTAGGGAAGGCAGTAGTCCCATATACCAGACTGTTGCTAAATGTTCCTTCTCTTCTACTCCCTGTCCCAAAATGGCAGTTTAGTAGGAGCAAATTGAAGATGACACATGACAAATTCTCATACACACACACAGACAGCTGAGCTTGGGGATTGCTGTTGGGATGTGCTTGTTTCTGGCTCACTGCCAAGTAAAAGCTGGAGGAAACAGTGACAGCTAACAGGAAGCATTGCCTTCAGATCAGGCAATTTAGATGCTGCCTTGATGCCCTCTCACAGAGGTTTTACTTTCTGGTAATGAAAGATGTTCTGAAGGGGGTAAATCCCTCTGTTAATCCACTCCCACACCCTCATAAATTCAAGACAGCTGATGGGCATCATTTGTTCTAATTACTTTGGTCCTTAGATGACTTCTTCTTTACCCATGTGCCCTTTGAATTTAAACCACATTAACCAGCAGTGTTACTTGCCTGAACATCAGTCAGCTATTATGTGTTTTAACTAAAGAATGGCACAGTTGAGTTCATACATTTGTTAAGTGATTTACAAAATTATAAAAAGATTTGTTCAGGTAGCCTTAATGAATTTTATTAACCTGGCACTAATAATTTAGAACTTTGACTGAAAGGCAACTTTAACCTAATTTCTCTTTGGTCATAGGACAGAGTGCAGCAACCTGTATATTCTGTTCAGGCCCCACCTTGAGGAGGGAAAGGAAAGCAATGTTGGGCAGGTGTGTAACCCTTGGAAACACAAGCATACATATCAGTTTGGCTGTGCTGGAAATGGCTTTTTCATTGGCCTAGATATATGTAATGGGTCATTCAAAGAATATCTACTTATTCCCACCTCTCTGTTTTCCTTTCATTTTTTTCATGCAGAGTTGCTATTTCCTGGTCAACAGCCATTCATTAGCAAAGAGAAGGTCATGTCCCTCTGACATTACTGCCTTGGCGCAGTAGAGCTGTGCACAGTCTTGTTTTTCATTTAGGGCAAGGTCAGCACAACAACAGTGCATGCTTTGCTGCCAAGATTAGGTTCACTTCCGTATCTGGTTCTTTTCTCCTGACTCATTATGGCACAAGCATGGTCATAACATCTAGACCTCCGATAAAAATATTTCAAAATGAGCAGGTGGGAAGATATCCACCTCTGCTTTCAGGGTGAACCTACAAAGCTGTAAGTTTAACAAACATGACGGTGAGGGGATGTTTAAAGCATAAACGTTCTGAGGCAACAAGATATAAAGTTTGGGTCCTGACCAGATATGGCATAAGAAGCACAGGAAGGCTCTGTATTAAAAGTAAACCCTTTTTAGCTGAATGATCAGAGAGTACTCACCTTCTGTAGTCTATAAAAGTAAGTTTATATACAGGGAAAACCTCTACAAAGTGTAAACAAGATCAAAATGCAGCCTCATTACCGGTTACCCTGGTAAGTGCTGTGCAGCACACAGCTCTACAGGAGAGTTTCTGAGGAGGAGAAATGAGCCAGCCAAAATATTATCTTCTAGGCTCATAGCCCACTGCTTCCTGTCAGTCACTAGATAAATTCTTCCTCAGGATGATTTCCTTTGCCAAAGGGAGCACGGTGCTGCTGTCTGTGATATAGTTTCAAAAATGCAGGTTTCTGTTTATCGGCTCAAGCTGTACTTGGGCTTCTGTCCCTTCACTTGGGTTATCGTGTCTAGTTGCTGGCTTAGGGGTGCAAATCAGGTGCCAGAGGAGAGTCAAATTCTATTTGATGCTGTAATTAATTCTGTAGGAGTAAAAATGCTTGCAGGAATATGACAGCTCCTTCCCTTTACAAGCAGTGATGTTAGGTTCCAGCAAAACTAAAAATACATCGTATTTACTCAAATGTAAAGCATTGGATTAATTGTCAAGCACATTTCTGAACAGCCAAAAGTCTGCCTATCACAGAGAAAAAACCACAGCCTATATCTGAATGCCTAGGTCCTGCTAAATTCCTTCAAGCCTGTGAAGCAGCATCAAAGAAAGAAATTGGCAGCAACTATTTGGGTTTTTGTGTCCTGTCTCTGATTAATGCAGTGGTTCTTTTATCAATAAGCCTACAGGAACGCTGTAGGACTTGCATTCTCATGATCTGGTGAAGGACCAAGGCATGAGGTCAGGGTGCAGTGGATTGAAAAATGGGAAGCATTGGATGGGCATAGCGTGGGAAGACTTTGGGGGGATAACATCATAGGGAAAGAGATAAAAAAGGACCTAGAAGTGACATATATGTAATTTCTAGGTTATTATTCTAGCTTATGAATTGGTCTAAATTGGATGATGAGCAAAAAGGGGTTGCTGTGTCAACCTTGCCGAAATTTTAGGCAAGCTGTCTTTGTAAGAATGATGAATGGCTAAGAAGGGGAAATTCACACTGTTTCAATTCATGGATAGGTTGTGAAATGCTGTTTCTTCAGCGGCTCTTCCAATCATAATCTAAGAACTAAGGACTGCATGTCCCTTACATATATAATGTCCCCACTGGGTCTGCTCTACTATTGACTGGGTTTCATTCTGTCCATATGAGTTAAACAAAGCTGATATGGAACAAGGCACTGAATTTCCTTGTGGACTTGCTCTGAACCCTAGTTTCCATTCCCACCGAAACAGGGCTCATTCACAGGCTTGAAACAACTTCAATACCAAGGAGAGTCCTTTTTCTGTCCCAGCCCTCAGCTCCCCAAACTCTGTGGACCACCCTGGAGAACCTGAAAGCAGTGGAGATCCTACTGGCACACTGGCATGGCTGTGATATGTGCCATCCACCGAGGATGAGGATGGTACTGCCACTGCTCTCTATATGAAGTTCTTTAAAGGCAAAATGCTCAGTGTAGATAAATAAAATAAATAGTAACTGTGGTAATCTCAGACACCCACTGCATGGTGCGCCATTACTCCACCACTCAGCTTTACCATAATTTTTAAGATATCCTTGTTTTTTAAAAAGCTAAAAAACAATTTTCCTTTAATCTAGTTTTTTGTCAATAGTGAATACATTGTAATCCATGAGTGACTATACGAGCTTTGACATGAAAAATTCATTGCTGCAATGTCTTTCTCAAGGAAGAGTATAATGTAGACATTTATCACTGTAAAGGTACTAATATACTAAGGTTTTGTTTCAAAATGGTGATATTTCAAGCATCTCATGTGAAAACAGAAGAGAACCAGTGTATGAAAGAAGCCGCTCTTCATCAAGAATTGGGTGCTTTGCAGGAATAACTCCTCTGACTTCAGCAATATCAGTGCTAACAACAGCTAAAATTTAGACATGTGCAACCTAATTATTTTTCCTGGGGGCTTGGACTTAGGGACATTATTTGAAGAAAGAAAACAGAGCAAAAAAAAAAGAGCTTTGTTGAGCCATCCTGTAAGAAAGATGTGCTAACTATTCAAGTTTATTTTCTTACCAGATGCATATAGATTCTATTGCCTTTATAACTTGAAAGGTAGAGTCATTAAATATCACTTTGCAACATTTTTGTTTTTCAGGTCTTTGTTCTAATTTGTCTTGCCTGTAACTATTATGGGCTGTTTTTACTGCTTTGCCACTTCTCTGCATCCCTTCACTTCTATGGATTCTGTCTCTATCCCTGAAGTGCTCCCCATAAAATTGGGAGTTCAGCATGGACTGATACAGACCACTCATTCAACTTTTTTACTCTATAACTTCTTGCCCATTTTCCCCCCGTATGTCATGATAAGGACGACAGCTGTATGACAAAAGCTGTTTCCTTCTGTCTCAACCCTGTCCCCTATCCCTGACCTCCTCTGTGTACCAGTCCTGTTCCCCCTTGACTGTTTCAATGCTCTTGTAAGCTCTTTGTCCCTGTGGGGTGCCAGCAGCTGGGCTGGTTCTTCTCTGCTGTGATACAACATCACCTTGTCTAACACCCAGTGATACTGTCTTCATCTTACTGTGGGCCATGGCACTTCATCTGCTTTCAAGGAGCAGAGTTCCCCGCCTCCTCTGCCCCGGTAGCCTTTGTCTTTCTGGAAGGCTGTTAGTGTTGTGTCCTTCCCACTGTGGTCGTTGCAGCATGTGATGCCTTCCTTCATTGGAATGGAGTTTTAGAGGTCAACACCCCTGTGTTTTCTGTGCCTTTGTGGCTCACCAGTGACTGTTCAGCTGTACAGTGCCAAGGACCTGTTAAGGTCCACTGTACTCTGTACAGTGCCAGAGAACACCTGGTAAGGGCTGGAGTGGGGGTCCCCATTTCTAATAATCTCACCTCTGATAAGAAGTGAGAAGTCTTTGGTTAAGACTAGACTTTTCTTAGTGAGATAGGGACTGTAAATAACAGCATTCATTGGTGATTTTCCCTGACATGAACTGGTGTAAGAGCTACCTAGAAGACCAGTATAGATGCATCTTTACAGGAGACATTTAGTGCCCTAAATGGCTCAGGGGCATTAGCAGCAGGGAGGCTCAGGTTGCTCTAGGGCACACTCCTGTTACATTTTAGCAGAGTTGTGTTTGGTGCTCAGACAGTATGTTGTTTTTTGGGTTTTTTTGTTTGTTTTTTTTTTCTGGAAAAGTGTAAAAATTGCATTGGTGTATTTTCCTGTGATGTGCTTCTACCCTGCACAGAGCTGAATGTCTTCCTTTAGCTAGGATGAACCTGGTAACCCCTCCTAGTCAGGGGATTGTAATGTCAGTGAGGAATGAGAGCAAAATAGAGGTAATGTTTTATTCTAGTCAGGACTCTGCCAGGGCTGTCAGTGTCTGGTCCTACCTCCAACCTGCCTCATTCTGAGTGCTCTTGGGGTCACACTCCTGGAGCTTATACCCAGTCCTATGTCTTTCTGCTCCCTGCGTTCTTATTCTTCTTGAACAGGGGAAATATATTATGTCTTTTTGTCCTGTCTTACCTCTTTTTTCCTAGGATAACTTCAGATCTTCCCATGCTCGCCTCCTCCCCTGTACTATTTATCCACATCTGCTGATACTCATGTGTCCCTGCTCCGTTATTCCTCTTTATGATTTAATTAGGATATCCGGCACCACTTTAGTTCACTTCATTTAATAATCTTTTAACTTACTCTTCATTACTCTTTCTCAGAACCCCGCTTCTTGCTGTGTTAAGTTAATTACTCTTGTTGATTCTTTGACTTTTAACAAAATGAGATATAATGACCATCTATTGAGATCTATTTTCCATTTATCCACGAAAACATGATCACTTTTGATTAAAATACAGATGGGCTTGAATGGATCTGAGGAATAATTAAAATGAAATAAAACTCACCTCAAGGCTTGTTTAAAATTTCATCTGAAGCCAAATCTGTATTTCTGTAACTTCACCCAAAGTCTGCATTCTGTGCTCTTTTACAATCCACAAATCTCTTTGGTATTAGGAATTCACAGACCATTTGTCTTTCATTACCTGTAGTGCTAGCATAGAGCTGAACTATATAAGTCTCAATTTACCTCCCTAGGACTGAAAATTAGTCACCTGTAAGCAGTCAATTGTGCTGATTACAGTGATCACTAAACCAGTCGCATCCTCAACTTACTTGCTCTGTTTTAGGACTGGAAATGATCTCTTCATTCCTGCTGCATGTTCTTGCTCTCTGCTTCTCTGCCTTTTTTCCTTCTAATTCACTTTCGTTTGGAACTGAAAATGAAGCCTCACAGATTACCTATAAAATACAGCTACTCAACCTAAGGTACAGCCCTTCGAGAAACAACAGCCTGGCTGAACACAAACTGTTTCTCCTCTATGTTAGAGTACTCAAACCAAAGAGATTCATTATAATTCCTCGATTAAAAAGTTTGTATCCACCTCATTGTGCTCATTTTCTTCTGATTATTTTTCCCACCCCAAATGCAACACAATCCATTCATTGCATCCCAGGCAGGTAAACCTTTTTTTAAGAATGACTTCCTGCTTAGAGGCAGATGGAGGCATTTCCTTGCAGCTATGCATCTGAGAGGTGGAGGGACAAGAGAGATTGGACTAAGTGCTCCAAACTGCAGATTTCTCTTTTATGTCAGAGAGGGTATGTATGTGGTACTTTCACTGACTGCCAACATTAGTACCAGCATTGATTCTCTTTGGAAATTGCATATTAAGTTGCTTTTCAAAGGCCTAATGGAGAGCTGGTGACTGTTTCTGAAAGGGCAAGGCTCCTTTTTGTGCCTGGTCTGCCTTGTAGCATCCATGTAACATCATTACAAATTCCCTTACTCTAAATTCTAAACAAGAAGGAGCTAGACATATGTTTAACACATCCTTCCTTCTTTTGCTTTCAATTTTCAAAAGAAATAATATCTTTTTTCTTATTTAAACTGCACTTGTAAGTGTATATCAGATCACTGGAACCAAGGGATCCATGATTCTAGTATTCCTATTTCCCCACGTGCTTCTGGCTGTCAAAGCTGCTAAGCGTGAATGATATTGAGCTGTCCAGTTTTGCAGGAAAATTTTGCCTCTGGCATTCTTCACTGAGACTCTACGAACTCTCTTTGCTTGAAGACCTGTGCTATAAGAAGTCTGATCTCTGCTATCTGCTCAAAATGGAATATTTCTGTTTCCTCGCCCACATACTTTTATGTAGAATAGTTCCTCAAAAACCACATTCCTTTCTATTTTCCCTGTATTATACCTAACTATTAATTGATTTTTCCCTAAAAATCAGCTAACTGTGATGATAAGAACACTGGGTAATAGGAATTAATATGCAGGTAGCATGTCCTCATGCTACCTGCACTGGCAATTGTGTCACTTTGTCTGTGTCTGTACATTCGTGAAGGTTATCTCTGTCTCCCCAGTTCATCTGGCTGATGATACTTGTCAGACGGCTTGTGGATGCACTTGACAGGTAATGCCTGAGCTGATAGGTCTACACACTACAACTCGTTCCCGAAAAGCCTGACTACTGTAGGCTATGGCGAAACCTCTGTTAGGGGATGCTGCAGCCTGGGGGATAGGAGAAAGACTTGGGAGCTGTTAAAGCTGAAGGATTGGGTGTCTGAGCTCTTCTCTGATCTTGGTGGTACAAGTCTGTCCAGATGCAGACACAAAGCTTGGGTCTCTGTCACTCAGCCCCCACAGAACATGAAACACAAAGACGTTGTCCACATAGACAGAGGACAGAGGGTTGCCCAAAAGCTTGCCACAGGCAAAATGCTGCCTTTTGTCTGCTTTAGCCTGCAGGCAAGGTGCATATGGGCAGCCCAGCTATGTCCATGTCAAATGTTACTGCATGGTACTGGTAGCATGTGGCAGCTCCTCCTGCAGGTGCAACAGTGCCTGGCAGGCAGGCCTTACCTCTCCCCTTCAGGAGAAGGAGAGGTTTCCAACAGCTGGCTGGCTGAGCTGGTCTCTGTCCCAGTATCCCTCTATAGCTGTCCTCATCACAGTGCAGGAGAGGGAGCAATGAATGGGAGGTACCAACTCTGCTGTTGAGGAATGCAATTTCCTGGTTCTTTTAGCACTCCTAAGGCACAGATTTTTCCTGCCTGCAGCTTTAATGAAGAAATAGTGTCAAGGGACCGCAGTAGCAAGCCCAATCTAGCATCATCACCTTGCAGGTACAGGTTAAACCAGCTGTACTGCCATGCCAGTATTTAACTAAGCAGAGTCTATGAAGAATGAATGCAGTGTGACTGAGCAGCAAGTTCACCATTTAAAGTGAAAATCAACACTTCCCAGCAGTGAGGCAGATCATTAAACATTTTGTTGCATGAGCCACTATCACTTTTCAAAAAAAAAGTGTCAGGATGTTCAGCCAAATGAGCAATTCAGTTGGCTTAACTTTCCTGACCGCTTTCTAATTTGGTTTTAATGAAGATATAATTAAGAGGTAATGTCAGTAAAGCAGAACACTGTCACACAATAACGGTCTCCTGCTGCTGCATAAATGGTAAATGCAATAAATACAGAAGGAAAGCCATAATGTTTATTTTCAAAGCAGGAGGCATTGATCCTGGGACACTCTTCTGTTTTGATACCTTTAATTCAATTTTTTTCAGAAAAATGAGGGGCAGCAGATTTAATCCGTTTTGGCCTGCAGCAACTTCAGAGGAGTAGGAGGAAAATTTTCAAGGTAGCTCTGCTGCAGTGGGGATGCACTGCTGCTAATGGTGGCTCATGGGTTAGACTTACAATTGCTCACTTTAACCTGATTGTCCTGTGGCCTTCGTGCCGCCATAGGGAATGCAGCGATTGAGAGCCTCCGTCAGTCGGCACTACCGAATAACTTAGCCATTACAGTACTGTTTATGAAAGAAAACCACCTTTTAGAAACCAGCCTTTTTATTTTTTTGACTGGCTGGAGCTTATGATGTTTGTCTTTTCTGGTGAATAACGTCTGCCTTCCAGCATTGCAATAGCAGAAATAAGGCTTTCATGTTCCAGCCTATACCGTTCACCTCCATTGCAATTCAGGTTGCAAAATTATTTCCGTTCTGAATTTCAGTTCCCAGTTTTGCAAAACTTCTTCGGGAAGAAATTCTCTTCCAAGGCATTTAAGCCAAGTAATACCTTTGACAATTTTTTTGCATTACGAAAACTGACAAGATATACTATCTCCTAAAGCTAAGACTGTTTTTTCAAGCAGAAAACTGCATGAAATAACTGCAAATGAGACTTATGCTAAAATAATAAATCTTGGAAGTTAAAACTTCCTGTGAAATTAGTACTTGCTGAAGAGCACTGTCTTTGTTCTCTCTGAAATATCTGGTGTTTTGAATTTGCTAATGAATGACAATTTTAGAGCACATGAAGTAAATCTTAAATCTTCCAGGACTCTCAAGAAATAATACCTCTTATATAGTGCCTCTTCATCAATAACTCTTGAAGTATGTTATCCTGATCAGAATGAGGGCTAGCCAGATACGGGTTCATTAAAAAAATCCAGGGTTTTTCCATTCTGAAATAGAAGCAAATCCAGCCTTTCAAAAACGCTAATAAAAAATGGGAGACTGCTAGCACACCATATGTTAAGCACATCCAAGCTGAGGGGGATTTGCCTTCAAGCCCAGAGTAGGCCTTGCATTTAAATGTGCCCTAACTACTGTGTTGCTTGCAGTCATTTTGCTCTTGTGGAGGGAGATGTTCACGCTGAGAGATGAGATGGGCTCTGTGGATTTGTAACTGAGCAGTTGGCTGGAAGACGGAAGCAGAACTTTTGTATCCCCCTTTTGGCTCATGCAGGTTTGGTTTGGGTCTGGTTTGGGTCTGTTATCTTATGCAAGAGGATATCCTGCCCCTTCATCCATCCCAGTGACATTGTGGAAAACAGGTGCTCTTCATCTGTTTCTCCTTTGTGAATTACACCACTTACCAACTCCCTGTTGCCTTGCATGGAGCACTGAGAAGTTGTTTTTCATTTACTCCTCTGCTGCTGAGGTAGAGCACTTCTCTGATGAAATGGGACATCTCCCACTGGACCAGAGAAACTTGACTGCCACACAGAAATAATTACAACAGATATATTCCTAGGAAAGGCTTGTTTTGTCATATCACTGTTTTACAGCCAGAAAAATTATTTTATCAACCTGCCAATCCCCAAGTCAGCATCTTAGCGTCATCTTCTCAGACAGGAAAGACAACATATCATAAGTTAACGTGAAACCCATGGCAGAGCTCAGTGTAAGACATAAGCACTCAGTGTTTTGTACTTTCAGCACATTGCCTTGAACTCGGCTGTGGAGAAAAATTGTAATATTAAAGACAATGAGTGTTTTCAGATACAATGGTGTGAATCTGGATGACTAAATGTAAGTGTCATGGAGCTGCATTTACATCAGAGTAACCTGGTCAGAATTTGGTTTGCAGTGTGTCATCTGCAGGCTGTGGCCCTTGCAGTCCCCGTCATTTAGCTGTTTATATTGTCAAAGGAAGCTGGAAAATATCGCAGCAGAAGCTGTGTTTTGGGTAAAATTATACTTGTGCAGCCAAAGCAAATACTAGAAAGTGAAAGGGATCCAGAGTAACACGTTCATTTTGTCCTGAGCCTGCTTCCACTGAGACACAGGAGAGGGTTAGCTCCCTCAAACCAAGACACTTCTTAAGCAGCTCAGTTTAAAAGCTCCTGGGGACAGCAAGAGGGGGAAATCTCTGCCTGACGAACAGTGAAAACAACAGGAGGAAGTCAGTCACTGTAATGCAAAGGGCATCTGAGGCTACTCCCACTTTTATTCAGGCCCCTGTAGAGAGGTGGCCATGGCGTACTGGCAGCAAGCAAGGCAACAGCTGTGATGCCCTGGCGCTGTGGGCATCCCAAGAGGTCCAGAAGATCAGAGAGGTGAGAAACTGGTCAGAGCAGCTGTCTGGGCTGTCCTCAGCCACCTGAAAAACCCTGAGGCCACAAAAAAAAAAAAAAAAAAAAAAGACAAAGAAAAAAAAAAAAAAAAGACAAAGACAGCCTTGCAGCTTTTACCTTAGCACAAGCAGCAAAGTATGAGATCTGCCTATCCCTAAACCACTATGCTTTCAGGATGTGCTCTCTGCTTTTAAACACCACCAAAGGCTGTCACTGAAATAGATTTATGAGGCAGTCTGCTGTAAAGTAAATCTGGGGAGGGAAGAGCAAGGAGCAACACATTCCCCCTCAAATGAATAAGAAACTTTCAAGATTTCCCTTCAACCTGTGGGAGCATTTCATTTGCCAGTGAACAGCTCTATAAATTTCACATATTGGTGTGAAGTAAAGATGTTTTATGGTTGTCCAGACTGAGCTATGATTGACTTAAAGTCTAAAAAATAATTACCTTAAAGTCTAACAAATCAATCTCCTCCCACTGTGCCTTTAACCACGCTATAGACAGCAACCCCTTTTCCTTTAAAGATAACTGGGGAGGGAGGGAAGACCTGTCACCAACACCTAATGAATGAATTACTTTTGAGCCATCCTATAATTTCCCTCTGCTTGGCTATAAGAACATGAGGAAAACAAGCAGAGCAGAAATCCTCTGGCAAGAAGCAGACTGATCTCCTGAGCATCACATCACACCTGTGCTGTCAGGAGACAAACTGCTCCATGGGAAGCTGAAGCAGCTTCTTCCTCGGAGTGATGTGCGGTGCTGAAGGAAGGATGAGGTGTCAATGGGAGCCTCACCACAAAGGGCTTTTTGTTGAAAGATGCTATGCAGCACTGCATGTTGTGGTGGAGGGGACACAGTGGAATATTTCCAGCAGGAGATGATGCATTTGTACCAAATCAGTGTGCATGCTATTTTCTCTGTTGGAATATTGTCATTGTCCTTTATTACATTAAAGGGGAACATCTTTATCTCATGGTGATTTGGGTGGGATGTGACATTGCCTAATGTAAAAGGGGCCTGTAATATCAAGGAGACAACCGTGAAATAACACATTACACACTGAATTGAACAGCAGGCTCATTTACATCCCTTTAATTTGGAAATATGAACGTTCAGAAACCCTCTTCTCCACTTGCATTCCCTTATTTGGGAAACATGTAAATTACATTTATGATAATTTAGTATTTAACTGGTACAAGCATTGCGAATTCCAGAAGCAAACGATTTAAAATAGGCAGGAGCTGTGCCAGCCTTCTTTGCAAATGCGTGTGGTAAAAGCCACCTCTGCGGATGACTTTGAATGCAGCACCTCTAGCTTCTGGACCTGCACTTGCAAATGCTTGTAAAGCAGATGGGACAGCTGGGGTGAGGCTTGCAGGGCTGGACCTTTTGTCCCAGTCACAGTCTAGGCTTATCACATTTGGCAGATGGATTTAATTAATAACCGTCTGTATCACCTCTTCTGTTGTGTGTAGAGTCATTTTTTTTTGCAGCCTCTGAGATCCCAGAATTGCAGATGAAAACAACAACAGAGGAGCTTTTAGATCAGCCATGTTCAGATGATGCTGAGAGGCCTCCTCTATGATAATCCCACTGCTACATTTTCCAGTCTTGCCTTAGAAACCTTTTACCAGTGGTGACTCATATTCAGTTGCTCATCAGACAGTTTATTCTATTGCCTGTGTAATAGCCCTTATTATGAATTCATTTCTCTTGTATCTAAGTGGGATTGTTCCACTTTTAATTTGAGACCCTTTTACCATCTCTGACGCAGGGAAGGTCCATCGTAACAGCACACATTAGTGCTCATCCCGGTGCTAGCTGGGGTTCCCTCCTGCCCTGTGAATTGCTTTCCGTCATACCCCCACCTGCAGTTCCCTTTGCCATTCCTGCTGCCCATCCTCTGACACTTTTCAGTGTCCTTTTTAGAAAATGAGGCTTAAAATCGCTTGCTGTTCTCCAGCTCTCTCCTTACCCAGACTGCAAAATGCTGCACTCATCACTCTCTTTTTGTCACATGGCAGTTCCCTCTTTACTCTATACACCCTGGAATAGAGATTACTCTCCTCAAAATGTAAGCTCTTACAGTCTTTGTTACCTACTACAATCCCAAGGTATTTTACCAATCTATGTGTTCTAAATATTTGTGTTGATTGTTGCTATTTCTCTTCAGGTGTATTACTGTGACATTCATCAATATTAGGTAAATTTTATTTTATTGACTTCTTCCCGTGATTCAGAACATTCCAGGTAATTCTGCAATTGGGACTTGCTATCTCTTTTCACCTATTCATTTTATATTTTATTGCTTTTAGTGCTAGTAAGGTTAAATACAGCACTGCCTCATATAAATCAGATGTCCAGAGTGCAGAAGAGAATAAAAATATTTGGATAAATAATTAGAAGTTGAAAATGGGATTTTTATTTTAAAAGCAAGAAAAATAAATTATTTTTCATTAAATATAACAGCTGCATTTAAATTTTTCCCTTTTGCCCAAACTTGAATAAAAAGAGAGAAGATAAAGAAAAAAAAAATCTTTTAAAAAAAATTTTGAAAATCTTTGTCAAACCTAAACTTTCATGCTAGCATTTTCATCTGCGCTATATATCCTTTGGGGGCAAAAGTGTCCAGAGTAATTGTGACAGAGACTGTGAGAAGGCGTCACCTGCCTTTTTTTTCTGCCTGTTTCAGAGAAGGGACAGTACAGAAGTCATTGCTCTGAAAAACAGTTTTTGCCTTCAGGAGAGCTCTGAAACATTTGCCTGCAATTAATCAGGACCCATGGCTCAATGAGCTTCCATGTCTTTGCTGTGTGGAGCAGGGACTAAAGCAAGCACATGCTGTAGAAACTCAGACAACAGCAGTCCTTTGAGCAAAATTTTATTAAAACAAAAAACCAAAATCACCATAACAAAAATCTAAACCCAATCAATTCTTGATATTGTCCATAGCCTTTTATATATTCATGCATAATTTTCTACAGAAACTTGCATAGCTTAAAGACAAAGGACAAGCTGGGGGAAATCTCATCTATAATAAGAAAGGCACAACTAAACAGAGATCTAGTTAATGAAAAAAACATCTTTGCTCAGAGACACTAGTCAATGGACTGAGTTCAGAGAATCAAACGAGTCTCATGCCCATTCCTCAGGAATACTCAGTTTTCAAATCATCTGTCATGCACTGCGCACTGAAACCCTATCAGAACATACCCGCTACTGCAGGAAGGTGTGAGAAGCTGTGGGCATATGTTGTCTATCAGGGGCTGATGGTGCTTCTGAAAATTGCATCAGATTATGTCTTCTGTTTGGCACTAAAATAACCCTGATTCTTTTCATGGAGATACAAACACCATTTGACATGCCCCTGTGGATGGCTGACTCCCAGATGCCATTATCAGCCTGTGGCAAACATGTTAAAGTTGCTTTAACCTTCTTAGTAAGTCTACCTTGTATCAGTGTTGCTCATTCCCAATAGATTTGAGGAACATTGGTTTCAGTTATCCCTAAGGCAAGGATGGGTACAGGAGGGGAGCCCAAACAGGACTCCTTGATTACCTGAGATTTGCTCTGACAGATTCATTTTCAGTAATTGCGCCTGTACACCTGATTTAGGGCTCTTCATCAAACAGTAGTGCAAGCTGATTTCTTTGAAAGTAAATACCCAGCAGTCAGGACTATGACAGGTGTTACAGATGGGACTAGTAATTCACTTAACTGTGTCTCTAACTCCCTCTTTTCTATACATTTCACCTCAATATTCTCCAGGGCAATCACTAGCCCTGCTAAACTTTTGGTTCTCATTTAATTCCCTGACATGTTCTTTTTTAAGGCTTTATTTTCAGTTATTGAAGTACAAGAAATTGCTTTTGGCCTCAAGCCTTGGTTTCCAGAAAGGCAACAAGAGACTTCACTCTTGGTAACTAAAACGAAATGCTTTCTGTTTTTGCATGAACATCTCTCAGGGCTTTTCTGCGCCCAACTGCACTTTTTTCACAACGGTCCATGTTCCCAATGGAGGCAAATCTTTTCCTGCTCTGCCAGTGGAGGGCACAGTGCTCGGACCAAACCCTAGTGATAAAGAAGTAACTTAATTTAAGATGAACGTCTTTCATTTAGAGATAGTCAACATATCCCTCTGCTCCAGGGCTTCTTAATTTACCATACAACAGGGGCTCCCCTGGGTGGGGGGATCTAGCTGCATGGGGTCAGGTTCAGCGACAACCCTAGCAGGAGTCACCCAGTGCACACCAGAGCATATTCTTTGGAAACAGGCCCGTGGTCATACAGGCTGTGGTCACACAGCCCATGGTCATACAGGCTGTGACATGTCTCAGGTTATGAGGTAAGTACTGCAGAGGGCACCACCCTGAGGAGGGATGTAGATGCACGTGTGGATGCCATGCACAAGTAGTCATTCTTTTCATGGCATTGCATCAGAAATGTTACTGTAATGATTACAAATTATGTCTGCTGTATAATCTTTTCTTTCCTTTATCTAGTCTATAATTACAGCACCTACAAACAAACAAACAAAAAAACCTTATTGGATTTTTCTGTCATGATCTATGTTTAGGGCTTGGCAGGATCCAATTTTAATTTCAACTTCAATGATAACACTTTATTACCCGTGTTCCTTATTTATAGTTACACACTGCTTATTTATAATGATGTAAATATTTTTTCAACTTGCACCCAGGAAAGCGCTACTATCATGGGTTGAAAGAAAAGCAGCTTCTCTCTTTTGAATAGCTGGCGTGATTTCAAGGAGATGGGGTCTACAAATTCGTCTGCCATCACAAAATTTAGCCCTTAATCTATACAGAAAAGAAATGACAAATAGATTACAAAACCCTTCCTGACAGAGCCTGTCCATGCTCTGTTTTCTTGGAATACTGCATAAAGTGACAACATGAATCACAAGAAACATTCAACGTGAGCTTGAGCAAGCTAGAAAATGCTCTTTTTTCTTTGGAGGCAGGAGAAAAAAATTGTGTTATTAAAAACAGAGATGAGTTGAGAAAAAAAATTAGTTTGAGTATTTTGTGCATTTAGATAGCCCAAGAAGATCCCATATGGAATATGAGCAAGTGTTAACAGAAAGGTCATTAATCAAGTAATACGCCTACTGGAAACAAATCCCACAACAGCTCAAAAAAAAACAGACAAAAAGTTAGCCCGTGGTTAGATAAGTAAATGGATGTCTGTGTGGGAGCATTATTGAAGAGAGGAAGCAGCATGAGATTGGGCAGCCACAGGTCAGGCATTTCATCATCCAACTCTCCAGTACCCCAGCACTCCAGTAACAATCAGCTGATACCCAATCAGCAGAAAAAGTTTCCTGAATCAAAGCTGCTTGCTAGAGAAAGAGAGTATAGGAGTGTCCACCGGGAGGACACCTCTGGTTTATCCAGGAAAATTGATCCCCAAGACTGCAGCGTGACCTTGTGTGGGGACAATGACCAGGTTTCCTTTGACTCCAGTCAAGATGAAGGATTTCCCTGCACAGGAAAGCAGTGGGATTTTGGGTATGTTGTCTGCACGCCTCCATCCACAACGGTCACTTCCCTCCCAAGATACCCAAGTAGGAAGCTCCTTCTTCACCTTCTTCCAACAAGCAGGGCTGTCCGACAGTGTTGCTGGGAACTCCGGTTGTTGTTCAGTAATGCTGAAAGCTGAAAAATATTATGTCAACATTGTCATGTGCAAACAGAAAGCCATAATTTTGAAAGAATTTATAATAGCTCAAAATAATTGGTCCCTACATGCAGTAAACATGGGAATTACTGGTTCGGGGCTGCCGAGTAGGTAACGGGAGATGACTGATACCATCTTGACGTTGATATTTTTGCTGAATGATTTGGCAAAGCAAATCAAAAAAGCCAAGGCTATAACTGTTTTCTGTTGCCACTTTAATAATCTTAAGTGCTCTGAGGAAATTGCCACTAAGCATTTTACACAAAGTATTTGTGGAACAGACCTTAAGAATTATTGTTAGTAAGAGAATAACAGATATTAATGAGCATTTTCCCCCAGTTAGTGTACCAGTGGAGAATTTACAAGTCCTAATGTGCACTAAATTTGAAAATTACAATTTTAATACTATCATGAAGAGTATTTAAATCTGAAAGAAAATTACCAGCTAACTAATTAGGGGATCTGAAGTACAATTGTCAGAGCTGAAACATTCTTACTTCCCCACACAAAAACAACTAAGTCCATCAATCTCAAAGTTTTTATTTGATACTCCATTGCCAGGAAATGTTTTCAAATTCAGATAAAGGAAAAAAAAATAACAATCCTAAATACATCATTAAAAGCTTTGTGTAGTTAGTAAGCCAGACGTTAGGTCAACTTAGGGTCCTTGATTTATGCCAGAGATGTAGTCATGCAGCAGTACAAGAGAGCTGAGTGTCCAAGACTTGTCTAACAAGATGTTATATTTTTCCACATGCAATGAACAGTTCTTTACCAAGTCAGAGGAGAAAGCAGTCCTCCAAACCCTCCTTAGTTGACAGGTTGGGCAGAGATGCCTTTGTGATGAAGTTCAGTTCTTGAACAGGTCCAAATTAATAGCATCTTTTGGTCTACCCTGAAATTTGATGCACCTCACAGAAGTTGTAAGGCTGAAGTTGTGGACTGAGGGAAGCAGACAGGATGCATCAGTTTGTGTTCTCCCTATACCAGATGCTCTTTCAGCAATATGTGCATGGGTGAATAAGTACAGATGTGTGTGAAGATTGGGGAAAGCAAACCATGGTTTCTGAATAAGCTCAGTCTCTCAGCATGTACTGTGCTGTGTCTTGACATCAGTTCACCTTTGATGACACAATATTGGCAGCAAACCTCAGGAAGCATCTGGTTGCCTTGGTAGGTAAATGAGCAGCAGCTGGGAAAAAAATTGAGTTCGTGTGGGGACAGAGGCATTGAAGGGCTTTCTGAGCTATTGATTTTTGTATGTGCTCAAGGAAGAACAATGGGGAAACAGATTTTTTGTCAGCTCAGGTTACCCAGAAATTTCTATATTTTGCCCTGCAGCCCAGCTGCCAGATTGATTGAACCTGGTTAACACTGCTTAATAACCAGCACAAACGATCTTTGAAGCAAAAATGCTTAAGAAAAATCTGCTCCAAATCCTTACTAAAGGAATTTGTATCTTAAATTGTGACACAAAACATTTTGTGTGAATCATAGAATCACAAAATATCCTGAGTTGGTAGAGACCTATCAGGATCATTAAAGTCCAGTTCCTGGCCTTGCACAGGACCATCCCAAGAATCACACTCGTATGCTTGAGAGTGTTGTCCAAATGCTTTTTAAACTCTGTCAGGCTTGGTGCTGTGTCCATTCTCCTGGTTCCAGTGCCCAACCACCTTCTGGTTGAAAAATATTTTCCTAATATTCAACCTAAACCTTCTCTGACACAATTTCAGGCCATTCCCTTGGGTTCTGTCACTGGTCACCAGAGTGGTGTCTGCCTCTCCTTTTCCCCTCACAAGTAAGTTGTAGACTGCAATGAGGTCTCCCCTCAGCCTTAAGGCTGAACAGACCAAGTGACCTCAGCTGCTCCTCATAGGGCTTCCCCTCAGGGCCTTTCACCATCTTTGCTGCCCTCCTTTGGACACTCTCTAAGAGCTTAATGTCTTTCTTATATTGTGGCACCCAACACTGCACACAATATTCAGGGTGAGGCCACACCAATGCAGAGCAGAGTGGGACAATCCCCTCCCTCTACCGGCTGGTGATGCCCCCCAGGACATGGTTGGCCCTCCTGGCTGCCAGGGCACTGTTGACTCATTCAATTTGCCATTGACCAGGACCCTCAGGTCTCCTTCCACAGCACTGCTTTCCAGCATCTCATTCCCCAGTCTGTACATACATCTGGGGTTGTCCCATCCCAGGTGCAAAATATGGCATTTGTGTTTGTTAAACTTCATACAGTGGGGGAAGTACAGCCCTCTAATTTATCAAGGTCTCTCTGCAGGGTCTCTCTGCCTCTGAGGTAGTCGACAGTTCCTCCTGGTTTCATCAGCAAACTTATCTGGTATGCCTCTGTGTCCAGGTCATTTACGAAGATGTTGAAGAGACAACATGTTGAAGAGAATACTGAGGTCTATAATAGGAGAAAACCAGTGGTGCCCATCAGTTGGGATGGCCATTGCCCAGCTACGTGGCCCAGCTATACCTTTCTACAGGTGAATGTCATGTATCAATTGGGTGCTGGAGTTATTCTTATCCAGTTTCTGCCTCCACCCTCTGCATGGCTGGATCTCAGGCATTCTGAGCCATGCAGCTGCTGGGTGAGCAGAGGACATAGCATCTCTTTCCCCCACACTCCACAGGTTTTCTGCTCCTGTCCAACCTCATCCTGCTCCTACAGACATTACGGTTATTTTAATTTTGCAAGAACATGCATGATACTAAGATGTATTTCCAAGCCCCTGTATTCCTTGTATTCCTTACATCTTTCCTTGCAAGCACGTGCAGCCCCTGCACAGGTTGCACTTGCTTTAGGACTGTAGCTGCTTCTGCATACGATGCTGTGCTCATTCCCTCACTGATGCCTCTGTGTCAAAGGTCCCCTCAAAATAATTCATACTGAGGTGGGGGGTGCAAGATGGCAGTTAATAGCCATTTTCACACAACATTTTGAGAAATATCTGCACCTGGGGCCAATTCAAAACACAAGTCTTCCTTTCCATGCATTTTTCTCTCTGCTGCTCACTCAGCTCTAATCATCAGGACGTGATCGCTTCAGCAAAGATGAATGCATTGATAGAGTATTTTTGTGTCCTGTTGTTCAGAAATCATTGTCCCTGTCACTTAATAACTGTAATTACTACTTTTCTAGGCCTTTGGCTGATTGTCTTAGCAGAAGAGGAAAAAAAAATCTGAAAAAGGAGGGTGCAAAATTGGACATCTTGGAAATAAAAATAACCTCTTGCCTCTTGCTATTAAAGTTGTTCCCTTTAGGTCAGAGCCCATATGCATGCACATGTGCACACAGTGCTTCCTCTACTCTACAGTGCCTGGGGTAGTTTGTCTAGTTTTAAATTGGCCAAAGTAGATGAGGGGTGGCAGAAGGTTATTTTTAATCTGTTAATATGTTATGGGAGACTGTTGCGGCAAGGAAGCATAGAAGGTGGGGGAAGGCAGAGGGAAAATGTAAAGTAAGTTTGTTTGAATTAAAAGAGCACATGATTTCAAAGCTCCTGGTGCCAGACTTTTATAGTAGCAAAAAAAGACCTTTTTTTTTCCCCTGCTTTTCTTATTCCATGAGAAGACATGTCCCTGTGTCAAACATGGGAGCCTTGGCTTGGCTGAGTCTGTGGTAAAGGAATAAGTGACAGCCTCAGAACTGGACTTTTCCAGAAAGCTCCTGGCTGTTTACACAGCTCAGCACAACAAGGAGTGTCACCACTAATACACAGAGGAGCTATGGATTTTGAACCACGCTGTTAGCCTGCCTGACTCTGGGAGATGGTGGGACCTGACCAGACAGGCAATCAGAGGACATCCTTTTCCCTGGGCAGCTGTCAAGTCCCTGCTATTCCCACTCCTTCCTCTTTGAAATATCAATTTATTCCTGCTTCTCATGCTTAGTATGTCTTTTTTTTTTCTTTTTTTTTCTTCACTTTATATAAGAGAATTCTTAGCAATTTCAGACAGGTCCAGCTGTGGTTAATTTATCATGAAGAAAGTAATATCAAATGGAGCAGTGCTGGGGAAACAAACAACCCAGTGCAAAGCCTGCCCCTAATTGATTGATGAAAGGAAAATTAGGGCTGCCTCCAGAAACAATTTCCATAGCAATGGGAATAGAGAGGAAGCTGTGCTGAGAATTGCGGACAACCCACTGCAGCTCTTTGGCCTCTGAATTGCTGGGCACATCAGCACTAGCAGCAAGGTGCCAACCAGTGTGCCTGGGGCTCCCACCAGCAGCCAGTGGTGGATGCAACAGGTTAGTATGGGACCACTCTCCCACTGATGGACCCCCAGGGCAGGGCACAGCACAGGGCCCATGGTCAAGCCCAGCTAGGGAGTTGTGAGCACAGTGTTGTATTGAGGTATGGAGATTAACTTCCTCCCCCAACCCTACTCCTCCCCCAAAGAAACAGATGCCATTTTTTGTGGTCTTTTCTGTTCCTTTGCATTTCTTTCAGGCACAGAACAAAATTCTGCCTCAGCCCAAGTACTGATTGCTACCACTTCAAACAGATTGACTTTCTTTTATTTTCTCTGTAACAAAGTCATGCAGGAGACTTCCCAGCAAGAGTTTTAGTCCTTCAGAAAAAGTCCTTCAAGTGCTCTGGACAACTGGGGCACATTGGCAATTATCGAGACCACATTCTTTGGTTTTGATGGTTAAGGTAGTCTGCTTTAAAACTGAGTAATGATATGGGGCATGTCTTTTATTTGCTTGATTGGAGATGTCTTAAGGAATGCTTCATTTCAGGGAAGGAAGTCCACTGCAGAAGTCTCAGGGTGGGGAACCACAGTTGCCCACATTGCCAGCTGCTTTTGAAAACCTTGTTCATGCAAATTTGTGTGTACCTCTTGTTTGTCAGGCAGGCCACAAAAAGCAAAATTAAGTTCCTGGCAGCTAAATAATGAGCAAGTGTTACTCTTAATGTGGTGTAGTACAAAATTACCAGTTTACAAATTTTAATAGACCTTAGAGAAAAAACAGCTCAAAGAGAAAAAAAATAAATAACCCTAATTCCAGACTTGAAGCTTGAAAAAACCAAATAAATCAATTTTCATAGTTGTCCATTGGGCACACTTTCCCCAGGTCTTACATTTACCAAGGCTTAATTCCTGCTCTGTAATGGCTCAATCCTGACAGGAATTCGGCACCTAGATAGGAGGAACCATTTCTTGCAGCACATGATGCTGTAGCTGGCTTCACCTCTATGCCTTAAAGCCATACCCTTTTCAAAGCCAGAATGTATACTGCTGCTTTTGGCAATGTTTTGATTGCTGGTTATGACCAAGACAGTGTCAGAAGAAAAGAAAGGCAAGGTTGATGTGAATTTCTCCATGCTACCTTTGTCTGGCTCACCTTTTTCAACAGTATTCCTGAAGTAAGTGGAAAGACTGATCACTAAAAAGCCTCTCTCCTAATGAGTGGCCTCTTCATTATTGTCATCAGTACCAGCAGTCTGCAGAACATGTAGAAGAAACTTCCTGAAAGGAAACAGCCTGAAGACAGAGAGAGAAAAACAAAGGTCTTTTCCAACCTAAACCATTCTATGATTCTATGATATGTAATGCACCAATCGACGTGAAGATGGATTTCTCTCAAAGCAACATGACATATCTTTATCTGCCTGAATTTATAGGAATAAATTTTACAGCGCTGCATTTCAGGGCAGACAAAAGTTGGCAGGCTCTGAGGAGCATACATATTTCAGTAATTTGTAAAAAGTTAAAGCATCAGTGTATCAGAGAGATGACTTAATGGACGAAAATAAACTGGAGGGAAAAGGAGAAAATGGAAAAAGAGCAGTGCTAAGGATGAAGTTGGGCATTGGTAAAAATTTCTACTTCTTTGCTAAAGGCCCTTTCAACATCATCCACTTTCCAGGAAAAGCTCAAACTTTCTATTGAAAAGCTATTGAAATATAGTTATGTTTGGAGCATTTTCTGATATTCTTTTTAGTGTAGTAATTAGAATTTGCCAGGGAGGGAAAACATCCTCTGATGTTGTTGTTGCTGTTGACAACTTTTAGTAAGAAATCTCTCCTTCCCTACCTTCACTAGGGAATGAAAATCTTGCACTTGATGAAGAGCTAGAGCAAAAGACAAACAAGGAGAATGACAAAATTAGACAAGTCAAAGCATCCTGATTTGTTTTTTATCTACTCTTTGGTACTTTCTCTTCTTAGCTTCTTGTCTGTATCTTTTCTACTTGTCAGGGCTTTTCTTTTAGGCTATCAGATTTTTGCACAAGGATTATTATTGAGTTTTCACAAAGGTTAGCATGTTGTGGGCTTGACTGGCAGAGGGTTAAGGGTTACAGCATATATCACCGCAGACAGACAGCTAGAAGGAAAGGTCATCTGGACAGCCCTTTGCTATAGTAAACAGCAAGGGAACCCAAAAAAGAAGGCTGAAATTTTCAATGCAAAAAAAAAAAAGTGAGAAAAAAAGTGAGTAGAGCCTTTGTTCTAAAAGAGACGAGCTGAAAACCATCACAACCAGCACGCCTGCTGTCTGAGCATTCAGTCAGACTCTGGAAAATGTTGTTGCTGAAGGCTGGTAGTTTTGCTACGTGCTGTATTTAGCTCCAGCTTACAGTCTTACAGGCCATCAAACCCAAGGCAAGACTATATATTTGCTAGATATACTTGAGCAGTCTTTCTCAGCTTAAACTCAAGCACCTGCTTTATGACCTTACTAGGTCTGGATTGTCAAGGCCCTGGTGTTTGTTCACAAATATTTACAGGGAAGGCACAATACTCAGATGGAAGTGGCATTGTTTCTAGAGAAAACAATCAGGACTAAAAAGGTAAGCACAGATCAGACATGACAGTTTCAGCTAGAGACAGGAGCTGATGCCGCTAGGGTGGCATTTTAAATATACTCTTCTATGGTTTATTTGCAAAGAATGAACATAATGCTCCAAGAGATGAAGAACTCCACCTGCTCTGGAGATGTAGCTATAGCAACCTCCACATGATTACATTGCTAATCTGCAGGTGTTGAAGAGGCATAGATAGATGCTGTTGAGTAATTCAGCTTCAAATAGATACTTTGATCTGCATAACAGCTTGCATTCATGTCCCAAATATGGATCAGTTCCAGTTCTGCAATTCTTCTTTATAACAGCAAAATTCCAATCCTTTATTTTATAAGAGGAGTCTTAAAACTTGCCCATGCTAACTAACAAGATAACCAGATCTCTTAATTTCGGGTGGGGCAGGAGTGGGAGGAAAAGACACCTTTTCATTGCCAAAACTGTCTGAACTGTTTCTTGCATATCTTATCTGAGTGACTCCTCAATGGGAACAAAACCAAACAAAAAAGAAAAGTTGTTCTACTTTCCTGCATACATGATGTACTGATGAATCAATTGCATCTTCACCTTAAAGACAGTTTATTCTTCTGCAGACACCGGTAGCAGTGTCTGAACTTGTACCAGATCAGATCATGCTTCATTAGCAGCCACAACACTGTTAAAAACATCAAGCTAACGTCTGTCCTGCTTTTTTCTCCCCAAGATGTAATTGAACTTGGTGGGGTTGCCTGGGATGGAAGTCAACGCAGAATATGGCTCATCATCAGAGAGCTCCAAAGGAACCTGAACCTTTGATAAGCACAATCTGCAATTCACTGATTCCATAAAAGAAAGGAATTAAACAGCTCCAAGAGAAAAATGACTCTTCATTGTATTCCCTGCTAATCTGCTGGAGCACTCCTTTGGAAGGGTAGTTCAGCCACACACTCATCATTTCATGAAAGCTAGCTAAGGACATTTGATGAAGCTTCTAAAGTCTACATAACATGCCCCTTTCCTTGTCTCCTTTTTTATTTTCTTTGCCATATGAGCAACCTGCAGCCCAGTTGCTCCCTTCACTTCCTGAAGCATCTACACTGCCCTGCTTCCTGCCCCTGCTTCATTTATTTCTTCACAGATTTCTGCACAATCACCTTATTTATTTATCGGAATGACTTTCTGTGTTAAAGAACAACAAATTAAAACAGAAAAGGCATTTGAAATTCATTGGTCAATGTTGAATGCTTGCCTTTCACATGAACTGCATGCATGTGGCAATAAAGTGGAACACAGCGCAACAGCCGACTCTTTTTTTCCAAGGGAGCCTGTCTCATCCCTTGCCTAGGACACAGCTTTTCCAGAAAATTATATCTTATTGCTGAATTCAGACATTCTTCATTCCACCCCAAAGCTCTCTGTCCCACTGCCTTTCTACTGATCTTGCCTCCACTCTCCCCTCCTGCCCCACTGACCCCCAACCCTATCTTGCTGTCCTGCATTTTGTCACAGCCCCAGACTCCTTGCATCCACTGCCCTGGACATCCGGGCTACCCCTGCCACCAGAAGCCACCAGGCTCCTTCACCTTCTGCCTACCTGAGACATTTCAGACTCTTTGTCTCTGGCTCCTGTGGCTTTTCCTTCATGCCACCCATCACTGAGTGGCTCCGACCACAGGGGTTACCCACCCCTTGCAGCTTTAGGGGGCAACTGGAAAGGGGAATTACAGCATCTGTCTTGCACACTGAAGGGAAGCAGTGCCGTGGTCTTTCTTGTCTTGGCCCTGGGTGTCCCGCACACTGATGCTTTGCGCATCGGACAGATCTGTCCTGCCTGGTTACCCTCTAGCAACCTCACTTGCCATGACAGGTGGTCTGTCTGAAATCACAAACTCCGTCTCAGTAGAACCATGTCAATTATACAGTTCTCTTCTAACTCTTTATTAATTAGATCTTCCATTAGTTTCTCATTTATTTAGCCTGATATTGATATCAAGTAAACTGAACTATATTCACCTGCATGGTTTCATTTGTCTCAGAATTTTTTCACAATATTGACATTGAACTATGAGAATTTACCCATTTTAAAAAATATTAATATTAATATTAAAAAGTACGTACACATGCTAAAAATATCCTTCATTGACTCTTGTGGGCCACATTTGTGGACCTTCCAATTTAAAAAATGGTTAACTCTAGTGCAAGTTGTTCAATATCTTTCTTAATTAGTAATGTGTCAGAAAATACATTATTCCAAATAGAGAGCAGAAATAATTGTTGAACAGTTTAGAGTTTTTCTTCATTGTTATTAATGACTAGGCTGTCTTCAGCTAGTAATGAGTCTATGGCATTGATAATTTTTCTGTTATTATTCATATCTTTTCAAGAAAATACTTCTTCTTAAACAAAGTCTGACCATCCATGAAGTTTTTTCTGATGTCTTTAGTATCCTTTATCAATTTTCTACACCTCATAAACTCTTATTTATATGGATTTTTATTACCTCCCCCTTTTTGCCATATGTTGCATATTGCTTTTTAATTCGTTATTCCTGCCTTCATTCTTCCATTGAAAGAGAATGTGCTTTTCACCAATATTATTTAGCTCCTTTGCTGTGAAGTAATGGCTTTTTGGCCATTTAATATGTGCTTCTGCCTAATAACTTTTTACACTTAGTTTCACTTGTAACTTTTCTTGGTTTGGGAAACTAGTATCTTTTAACTACTGAGTGCATGTGGCACTTGGGGTTACACAACTTGTCAGGGCAGCGATGGCAGCTGTCCCTAGGCAGCCTGTGATTTATGCTTCGGCACAGTTTTCCTTGCCACACAGTCCAATTCCAAAGGAGGACACCAGTCTGCACTGGGCCCAGGGTTGCAGAGGGTCTCTCCTCTCTGAAGGTGTTGGTTTCATAGGTGCATGCAGTTTACGAAGCTGTTCCTCACACACAGGCAGAGGAGGTTTGCTGCCCCTGAGATGCCCGCCATCCCCAAACCAGCAACGGTGGAGAATGTGTCACCTTCCATTTTATAGCCTGTGCCCTGCCCAAGCAGGTTTTATCCAGTGCTTTTAACACTGCCATCATATAAAACCTTCCAGGCTGTTTCAGTAGGCCAGTTATATCAGATTTCTTCCCACTGGGGTTACTTTCATTTCCTCCTGCTTGTTTCCCAGACTCCTCATATTGGTCTATAAATGCATGGAAAACAAGGGCTCTGGTGACACAGGAGATGGGAAGGGTCTCTGGCCAAATGGGAGCCCCTGACCCACATAGACTCATGGAAATGCAAAGAGAACCTCAGAGGGAGAAAGAGGCTGGCTCAGAGGTCAGGACAGAGTTGAACTGAACTCTTCCTTTTAATCCTCTGCCTCGACTGCAAGACTTATCTTTCCTCACGAAATGCTTTTGAGCTGTATTGCTCCCAGATGTGCAGAAGTGTTTTTAGCGAGCCCAAATAGCCTCTCAGTTATCTAAGCTGAGAAGGAAATGTCATATATTGCTGAGAGAAAATCTTAAATTTTTCTCTGTATGTGCATGCTGGTCCATAGCAGAAATAGTTCCATCTAGAAAAATATTATTTTGGGAATCAGAATCAGCACTTTTTTTGTTTGAATGTGCTATTTTTCACTTTGCTTGGCACTTCAAGTGCAAGGTCATGTGGCAAATCATTACACTAACAATGTTTATCTCTGTTTGAAGAATTCTGTCAAGAATTGATTTGAAAAAGGTTTGGGTAGTGCCTTTTTTTTCCTTGACAACAGCTCCATTATTCAAAGCCTGTTTATGCAAAATCATTTGCTGCAGAGATATCTTCATTTTAATTGTAGAAAGAAGCAAAAATAAAAAAGAAAATCACCAATATTCTTGAAGGAAGAATAGTCTTTTTAAAAATTTTAATGTTAAATTTTATCACATCCCCACCCATGGATTCTATCAGAAATTCAGGGCAATATTGTTTAGAGAGATGCCTGGGGATCACTTGGGCAAGCCTCGGTCTTGAAGCTGGAGCAGCATCAACCTAGCTCAGTCCAGCCTGTGCACTCACACATACACACAGATTTCTATCTCTGTGTGTATGCACATATATACCAAATGACAACTTTCATAGGCCCTTACTATTTTCAGTCTTTAAAACCTTACACAGGTGCCGTATTTTAGAAATACAGCTTTTAACACCAGCTGGTTTCAGTGTGCTAAGTGTTTTATCTAGCAGATTAGATTACACACCCTAGGGAAGAAAGCGACTTAACCACATTGTACAGCAGGTAAAGTGCTTTGGGGTCTGTGTTGTGTCATTAAGACCAACATGAGGAAGCGGCAAGACTTATCTTAATCTTGCTGATTGCCTCAATTAACACAGTCCCTATAGTGTCCTCCTTGATATCTAATCCCCACAGTTTCTTGTTCTGTATTTTGCTCTGACAATGTTATCAGATCATTGCTAAGGGTATAAAAGTACATATTAAGTAAGCAAGGATGTGGCAGTTAGAGAAGCCACGTGCTTAATTAACATGGAAATCAAGCAAAGGACTATTAAGTCTTTCACATAAGGGAAGAAATGTACTAGATACATACAGGCCCTAAAAATAAAAAGTTTAAAAAAAAGAAGGAAGGAAAAAATTTATAGGAGGGTAATTATAAGCAGAATTCAAAAGTTATGCCATTCATAACAACCTGTCTACCCCTGGCAAACACTTTCATCATTTGGAAATAACTTTTCATATACAGCAACATAAGCAAGCGGCAAAAAAGAGGGGGGCTGTCCTCCCACATATCACACATCCAAGATGTAGTGAAATTATCTCTAGACTCATGGGACTTTTCCTTATTCCTGAGGGTAGCCTCTACTCCCAGAGCAGTCCTCAGTACATTCCTCAGTCATGCGAAGACAAATAAACATGAAGATGCAGATCTAGGGAACTTGATGAAATGATGATCTATATCTTTCCAGCCAATTCTGCAAATGATGCCTAGCAAAAAGATTGCTGTGCTGAGAAACAAAAAAAAATCCCTAGCTGAGAGTAAAAGTCAGTTTGGGAGGCTGACAACCTTGAACTGGCAATGAGTGCTGCCACCAGAAGCAATCCCATGGCTGAAATTGCTTTCTGCTCTCTGATGTGCCATCTGATGCTCTGGACAGCTTTCAATAAGTGTCCCAGGGCCAGGATGCTGCAGGGAGTGAGCACAACCATCAAAAGGGAGCACCTGCAGGTCCTTCCCCAGGACATCAGGTAGGCAGGCAGTAGTTGTTCTCCACTGCGTGCATCCTGTAATGAAACCTCATCTTGAGGATTGTGTTCAGATCAGTATGAGCTTTCTTTCTTCTGAAGTCTCAAGATGAGAGCCTCCAGTTTAGAGATTTTCCTTCTTTTTCCTTTTTTCCCCATCCCATCTCACCCACCGTGTGCAACACATGGGATCATGTTTTGGAGGAGAACGATGGAGAGCAAAATGTTCATATCAACCCCTGCATACTTAATCATGTCAATCCTTAAATATTTTATCTGAATCAATCTTTTAAATCAGCTCAGCACTCACTGGCTCACTGGGCAACTGCTGTGAAAGAGCGCAGCAGAGGCTCTGATGGTGAATGCCTGCTGCAAAAAGTTTTTCCTCTCTTTTCTCTGCCAAAATTTTAAGCTATGTACACCTGTTTCTAAGCTAGGAAATCCACTCTGTCTTTTGTATTGCCTTTCCTAACTGACTTTCTGACTGTATGTTGCAGTGAGATGCCAAGACAGCACCAAAAGGAAATATTTCTAGAAGAAGAACAAATCTCTACTTGTGGAGTCCCATGTAAGAATATCCCATCCTTACTGCTCACAATGCAAACAGCACCTCATTTGCATTTCTGTGGTTAAATGTAGATGGTCTAAAATAAGTCATTGTCAGACTCCTGTAAATATTGATGACTGCTCTGGGACCTGGTTTGTAACCATTTCTTTCTCTTCTGTCACAATCTGAGAGCAACATATTAGCAGAGACACAGACGGGAGGGAAATAAATACCTTTGCTTAGTGGGTGATAACAAAAGAAAAGAAGAAAGTTATGGAGGAAAATTTCCAGATGAATAATGAATCGAGCCCAGGCTGGAGGCTGGTGAATCTCAATTAGAAGTCTGACATATCGTCAGCCTCCTGCCTTTGCAGTCCCTGCACTCGGAGGGCTGTTCAATACCAGCTGCACATCTGTGTGTTCCCCACCTGCTGGTGACTGTAAGGCCAGTGACGGAGCCGGTTGTAGGACCAGGTGAGATGCAGTCACCCAGGCTGGGGATGACACTACTGCTTCTCTCATGCAGACGAAAGGACAGAGAATGTGCCAGCAAAAATGATGGGGAAAGGTGACTGTGGCCACCCCGCCGCCCTCCAGAGATTATCAGCAGGTCTGGTAAATTGTATTCATCTCGTCTATTGTGAATAGATCTTGACACTTTTTCTTTCTGCTTTTATTTTTTTTCCCTAATGACAGTTTCAACACTGCTATTTGAGATGTCTTGGTGAAGCGCCTGAAGTTACAAAGGAGGGAGTGAGAACATCAATATGCATCTGCTCTTTCCTGCAGAGAGTTGTCATCAGTCATCTTGTCTGGACTAGCAGGTGAGGGATAGTATGACCCAAAGGGCAGCCCTGGAACTAGGAGGCAGGTGAGGTTCTCCCAGACTGTGCTATGAGAAGTTCGCATCTTTGGGCCTCAGTTTCTCTAACTCTAAAATGAGAAAAACACTTCTTGCTCCATTTTATTTCATGTCTTGGAGAAAAAGTACTCGGTAAGTGCTACAGTTTATTATTCTAATGTGACTGTAAAATCATGATGTCTTTATTGCAGAATGATCTTTAAAACATGAAGCATTAGGATGGTGACTAAAATCATTAGTATCAAATTGTTCTGCTTTTGCCCTGTCATATTGATACTTCAAAGCAAAATTGTCCTGTGGGTGTTTATAAGAGTTTATGAGGATAACTTATCTTTTCAAACCCTGTTCAGGAGGGCAAAAAAGCCCCCAGATGTTTTCTTAATGAAAAAGGACTAAGGTTTCTGCCTGTTTAACTCTGAAGCTGTCCCTTAATATTTAAATTTCTTACTCGCTAACAATCAAGATGATGAAAAATCAACAGTATGTAAATGAATCTTCAATTTTTCAGAAGTGATGCCGGCAGATGTCCCCACACCTTAGTCCCATCCAAGGCTATTGAGCATACTGAGACACTGAAGAGGTGACATACGTGGTGAGGTGACATACGTGGTGCCCCACTCCTCCATCTGCCTGCAGCAGGGGAGTGAAGGTGTCTCTGCTCTCTGGTGTGAGTGTCTGCTGGCAGGGACCAGGTTTCTCTGTTGTTTTGGGGTGCTTGACACCTGGAACAGGGAAGCCACACCCAGGACACAGCTGTCTTGGGTACAACTTCATCAGAAATACAGTACAAACAAGATGGCACTGTGCACTGCGCAGCTGCTGGGCTTGTCTGATTCTCCAGAACTGTTCTATCTTCTCTGTTTTACAGGTTATATTCCCACCAGGTTAACAGGGGTTTGAGTCTTTGTCCTCTCCCTCCATCCTTGTTCAGGATGGACTGCATTGTAAAATCATGTTTCCTCTTCTGACAGAAAGCCCAAAGGCATTTCAGGAATCTTGGTGAGTGTCCCCTGCTATGTGGGGACACATCATTAACAACCTTCCTCCATCAACAGCTCCACTGGAGCAACTTTCTCACTCTCCTCCAACTTGTCATTCCAGGATCTTTCCTTGCCTTGCATACATGTTTTACAGATCATGAACATGCTTGTGGTTGCCTATGATTCCTCTATTTTGACCCAATCCACAAGTACCAGGAGGGAAGCTTTCATCTCCTTTTTTTTTTTTTTTTTCAGCCCAGCTATTTAGCAAAAAAAGCTACAGGCAAATGTGTTTATTTGCTTTTTCACTCCCTTTTTTCCTCCATGCCAGCTTTCCCAAATGACCCTAGGATTTGCTAGGCAGTTTCCAAACAAATTTGATCAAATAGAAGTGGCTTCAAATGCTACAAATATAGCAATGAATTAAATATGTCTGGAGTTTTTCCCTGGGACAGAACAGTTCTTGTCCATGTGATTCAACTACTTTTTCCCCACACTGTGTATTTGGAATGATCCTGGGCTTTATTGTTGTATCATGTCCAGGATCTGCTGGGAGAGTGCTGGTCAGCACAGGCCAAAATGGGGCAAGGGGTCACCATCATCATTGTGCTGAAGAGATGACTATATACCCATGGCCACAGCTTAGTTTTCTAGGATAAATGTAACCAATGGATATGCCTGCAAATTGAACAGAGATGGAAGCCAGATAGCAAACAGCCAGAAATCTACACCAAATTGTCTCCTGACACCAGAAAGCCTGGCTACAAAACACAACCTCATGGCAAACCAGATTTCATCAGCTCAGGAATGAGTTGGTAGTGACTGGCTGAATGGAGCAAACGCTCCAGGTTTGTGCAGACGGCCAGACCCAGGGACATTTGCTTGTACAGCACTGCTTATGACTGCTTCAGAAAATGTGTGGGAAAGTGCTATTCCCAGGCCCTTACATCAGAAGTTTAACAAGGTCACTGGGTGTGTGCTGAGTAAAGGAGCCACCTCATCATCACCTCTGTCACATGGTCTGCAGCCCAGCCCTAGATGGTGTGATAGAGGTCACAGAGACCATGCTTTTCAGGGGCAATAACTGTAGCTGGTCCCGATTTAAATGGAAATAACCTCTAATGGGCTGTAACCCCACAACCACCCAGAGCAGGAAGTGCCTGTGGTCCTCGAAGAAGTGCAAACTAAAGGGCCTGCAAAAAGCTGGCAGAAGGATCCGAGTAAGACTGTTTTGAGGTCTCTGAACTATAGGGGACATCCCATAGGCAAGGCTGGAGACCACAGCTAGTCACCAGGTATAGGGTAGGAAGAGACAAGTACTCCTGCCTTTAACTGTTCTTCAGGATTCCACAAGTTTGTGTCTGGCTCTACAATCAGATTTTCAAGTGCACATGAACAATTTCAGTTTTTGACGACTTGGTTTCTTCAGGGTTTCAGGGAAGCTCCTCGGTCTGTGATACACAGCAATACGTGTAAATTTAATGTCACAAGTGAAGCCCAACAAAGGAAAGACTATGGCTCTGAAGCAGCTATTGAAAATTACTATTATGTATTTTATGGCAAACCAGTTCATTAGCATTTAAATTGATTCTTAAATATTTTCCTAGAAAATCACAGAAATGTAAGCCTTAAATTCAAGACTGGTAAAGTTTTGTGATTTTTATCTTTAATTTTAGATTTAATTTTTAGTCCAATAGATTGCAATTATATGGCCATGCAATTTCATAGAGCTGCTTTAAAATGCACAGATTTGTGTTTTGCCTTTAATGAGTTCAAGTTAAAAAAAAAAGGAAGTAGGCCTTATCCCTATGCAAAACTCATGGCAAATCCTGATATTCTTGGACATAAGCCCCCTCATGCATTCTAGTTACACAGCTTGCAAATTGAAATCCTAGACAGAAGATATATCTTTTAAACTGTGTACAGGATACAACATATAAATCCAAAGGAGCTGAACAACCCTGTAAGTTGAATGGCATAGATGTCAGCCAGTGAATACCTATATTCATAGATTCGTAAAATCATTAAGGTTGGAAAGGACCTCCAAGATCATCAAGTCCAAACGCCACCATATCAACTAAACCATACTGCTCTGAACTTGATTCAAAATACAAGTGAAAAGGCTTGAGTGGCCTCCATCCTGCCTCTGTCTGCTCCTGAGGGGGTTCAGCCATAATGCTCTCTGTTTGACTGCACCTGCCCTGCCCCACCAGTGACTGCACATGGAGAGGAGCTGTGTCTTGCAGGGGGTAAGTCACACTCACACTGTGCTCACATAGATACTGTGCGGACATAAGCGATGGGCCTTGCCTGTCTCAGTTGTGTACCTCAGGCCATTAGTTTCTCTGCTAAATTTCACCACCCCCTCTCAAAGCATTAAAAAAAATATTTCCTATGGGTACAAAAAGGCAAAACTCAGCATAAGCCAAAATTGTGTGGCTTTTCAGTGACCTCTGTGATTGGGAGCACTTTTTCACTACATTTATTTGATCCCGGTAGTTAGTGCCACCCCAGGTCAATCCTTAAGAGTTTTGCAATTTTGAGAGGTGTAATTTATCCAGATGTGGTTTCCATGGCTGAGAACTCCGCTGCCACTTACCTCAACCATGACTGAAACGTGAAAATCTTCAGCGACTGACAACTTAACAAATGGACACTTTAGCAATATTGCTCATCTGCTTGAATCTATATTTTAATTAGCTTGAGGATGATATAGAGGCTGCTTTTCCAGGTGTGAGCTACCACAAGACCCTGGGGGAAAAGAAAGAAACTGCTGAAGGGAAGGATGCACTTATGCTATTATGGCCACAGAAGACTGTCTTCACTCAGTCCTGCCTTGTTGAAAGTGCTGCTAATATTGTACATGAAACACCCCTTCTCAGGCTTCTTCAGGAGCTCTGATGCGGCAACCATTTTACATGATGAAGTGCTACAACACTGACAATCACACATCTTCAGTATTGCATTAAAAATGAAAAAAGGATGCTTGAAAACATCCTTGTTGAGTATTACTGAAGACATCTGATTTTGTTGTGAGAAAGGTTAGGTCAAGCTCTATATGTTTCTTATCCATGTAACAAGCATTATCACAGGGAAGCTAAGGGTAGAGAGAAATTACTGTCACAGAATTTTATTTTACTGAACTAAATCTTCAATACAAAGGGTCTGACTGCAGTTTCTCTTTAACAATAAAAGTCTGATTATGAACTGAATGTCACCAGTTCAGCAGAGTGCATCTCACTAAGTGTTAAGTTCACTTCCTTGCGAGGAACATATATCTGTTCATTAAAACATCAGGCTACTTACTCTAGATTTTGTACTGTATCAAAGGGGACACTGCACAGCTCAGGGATGCACATTTCCTCTCCCACATTTCTTTTATAAAACTCACTGTACTTGTAAAAATCACAGTTAAAAAATTTAGAAATTTATGTGAAGAAACAAGGTTAAATCAAAAGCTTACAAGAAAATCCTCTTGATGTGATTTGAATTCAAGGTTACATCCAGGTGGTCCAGACCATTCAACTCAATCCATGACTCAGAACATTTGAAAAGGAGCTGATCTGAATGGGACTGTGAACTTTACATGTCTGACTACCCATATGATTTATTATAACAGATAATCCATTTATTTCCAAGAACCTAATCCAAACCCCAGTACAGTCAAGAGAAACCTCACCACTGACTTCGAAACCAAAACTTATCCCATTACCAAAAAAAAGGGAAAAAAAAAAAGCCAAAAAAACCAAAACCAGTCAAATGAATGATGGATTGTTCTGTCTCCACAGAGCACAAAGTGGCTTCAGTTTTAATGCTCACACTTCAACTTTAACTCCCAAATCCATCTGTTTCGTGCATGTTGTGGAATGTCACATTTATTAAATCATTTTTCATAGGTGTGCCAGAAGAATAAAGTAAAAACAAAACCTGCAAGTGTAGGGTTGTGCATAACTCTGACACCACAATTGTGGTGCCGTGCTCAGGGCTCCATGCAGACTGGTGCAGGTACCAAGAGGAAAGCTCCCCCCATGGTTTCAACAAGGGTTGGATTAGGCCCTTCACTTTGAGTGTACCTTTGTCAAGAGGCTCCCAAAATCAGACAGCTGAGCTATTTTAGTGCTAATGTTTCCATCATCCAGAGATGTCTGACATGGTTGAACAATGCTTCCTTCTCTCAGAGCCCCTTGAGAGGGCTGGGAAACAACTAAATGTGTCAGAAGAAAAACTTGCAGAGGTGCTTGTACATCCCAAACTAAGATGAAGCAGATTTGTTGCTGAATACAGCCAGAGAGATTTGACCATAAAAGAGCTGTTACTATCTACCTAAATGATCTTGCTAATATCTCTTTCTCTCAGTGACTACATCCTTTTATATCTTATATAGCTGGTGTACCAAACGCATAAACCTTTTCTCCTGATAGCCCATTAGGTATGCTTTTGAGGTACAACCTCAGTAATGACTTCCTTCCAATATAATTGTATTTTAATTACACATTTAAGGCAAATTCTTTTCTCATCTATCCCAACTAAAACTCTTTGAAACCTTATTAATTTTAATTAAGTAGAAGTTGATGCAAAATTTCTAACTGCTGAATTTTACATTAAAAATTTTAAATTCATTTAAACATGGCTTTAATTTCCATAAGCACTTCAACTCGTAGTGTGCTCCCTCATTCAGTCTTTCAGAGCAATAACATCAAATATATGAAACATGATATTAGGACATAGCCCACCTTTAAATGCTTCCTTATTTACCACAGTTACCTGAGGGATGTTTGCTACAGGCTCTAACAGGACTTCTCTCTTATTAACACCAGTAGCAGTGCTACTCCATAAAGGACAGCAGAAATTATTTTGAGTTCTTTTATTCAAGTATTTCTATATTCTCAGTTCTAGAGCAGGGAGGGTGAGGCACAGGTTCTATGTAGGAAGCATTTAGAGGTGACATCAGGGAGCACACAGCAAGGGGGTGACTTGCAGCTGGAGATAAACTGTCCCTTTCTAAGAGGTGGGACAGAGCTTATGTTATCAGCCAGTGCAGTACACACACCACTGCAGCATCAGCCCTGCTGACTAATGCCCTGTTGTCCAGGCAAAGAAAGACAACCTGGAAATGAAGCAGGCAAACTGCCATAAGGGCCTTGTGTCACTGAGAGGTCAAAAAGCCAGTCTGAGGTGTCCATGTGAACATAGAATTGATACATGGAGTTGGTCATGAAAGACAGTGGGAAAACTTGGAAGTAAAACTTTTTACTGTCTCACTGAGAAAGGAGGACAAGAAGTGACACGAGAGAGTCACTTATTATTTTCAAAATGATACTTGGAACAATTGAACCATCGAGAAAGTTATTTGAAGACTTGACCTGGACAGAGTAAGACTGTAAAGGGACTCAGTAATTGTGCTCAAAACTGAGAATAAAAATAAAGGGGCAATAGAGCCTTATGTTTCAGACGTAAGATCTCTGACACTATGCTATCATCGGAGACATTATGGAGCCCCTAATTAAAAACGAGGGTTGCTTGCAGGATTCCAGCGTGCAAAGAAAATTATTAAGAGAAACAGATCCAGCCCTGGAGAGATTAGCATCACAAAGAAGTCACTGATGAGTGCTCAGACAACTGTAACACATGTCACTGGGACTCCAAAGCTCTCAGGTGAGGAGAGGGTACTGCCCAGCAATGTCTCTGGCAATACAGCGAGCAGGGCACGCTGTGTGGAGTACCACACAGATGTCTGTTTGCAAAACCTTGACAGCCAAGAAGGGAGGCTCCAGCAACCACTGTAACCTACTGGCCACAATGGGCGCTGCGGGATGTGCCTGTGCTAACTCCCAGCATTTTTTTAAGTAGCGACCCAGTAGCTCCAGCAAAGATCTGACATTGTTTATTCAACATACGCTGAACATGTGGTAGACAGCCTTGCCTGAGCGAAGTCACAGAGCATATCCTTTGGCCAGGCATGAGTGCCCACAGCAAATACTGTCAGACAGGGAAAGCAGTGAGCTGGCAGGGAGATAGACCTGACACATGGGAATAAAAAAAAAAAACAACTACAAAAAAGCCAAGCAAACTGGACAGATTGGTTTGCTTTTAATAACAGAAACGTGTACAGCCACCCCAGCTCATTGCCCCAACTCCACCGAGACCAACTGCCTTGGAGCAGCTTTCTAGGCTTTCGGAAGCCTTACATGTAAAGGGAGTGAGGTTGGAGGTTTTGATGTGGAGCAAAACAGTGGTGAAGTCAGATTTGAGACTGAATAATGAAAAAAGAAGTCTGCCTAAGAGAAATTCCTGGGAGAGAATTTAAAAAAAGCAGGAGACAGAGCTGGATCTGAGTAAGTCAGAAGACGTTATAGTCATGTTGGACATGATATGCTGCATAAAATAGTGTGCAACAACAGGTCAGAAGCTTGGTGTGAGTTTCAGGGGTATATCTGTAATTGCCAGTTATGCACAAAGTCCCATGACACAAAGAGGAAAGTGAGATCATACACATCTGTCTGACCCTTCTATAGCCTCTCCGCTTTCAGTTCAAATGTCAAAATCACATCTATTGTCATTTCTAGAGAACTGTAGACAGATACAGGGGACAGGAAGTCTGGAAACCATTGAAAAGTCTGGAAAAATCCTGGAGATGTTTAAGTGGTGTCATTTATTGTTATAACCCATGACATTGGCCAGATGTTACAAACCTTGTAGTGTGAAAGAGCCTTAGCACCTGATGCCACCCTCAAGCCCAAGGGGACAAGGTTGTGAAGACATTTAGCTTGTAAGGTCTTGAACAGACAGGAGACTCTGCTAATTGAGACCTCCTATCTGAGAGGTCAGACAGCCACCCGTCACACCAGATCACCACAGCCTCAAAAAATCATCACTCTTCCTCAGGAGGGGCAACCACTGGGCACACTAGGAGAGAACAGCACCTACACTGCAGATGTAGTAGGCAAGGCAAAGCCAAAACTGAAAGATCTTCCAGCATGAAACAGCAGAGCTGCAGATGAGTTAGGAGAGAACTGGAGGTCAAACCAGCGCAGGATGTCCCAGGGCCCCTCCACATTTAGCAGACTGTGAACAATTAAATAGGGATATTTTATTATTGCTTGTTTCATATTAATGTTGGGTAATGAAGGTGTAAAGAAAGGTAGGACGCTCTGGCACAAGGCAGCTGGACCTCTCTCTTTGGGACTGAGGAGTCCCTGTTATACATGTTACCTCCTGAAACTGCTTAAAGCTGTTTCCTGGCAGGCTCCTGGGCTCTGCCTGATGGCTGAGAAGCAAGCCTACAGCATCATCTGCAGCTGTAATACCTCTGGAAATAGCTTTTTTTCAATAAGGAACTTGTTTCACTTTTACAAGAAACGAAGGGCTTTTTGACTGTTGCTCAGCATGTGTTACCTGACATGCCAGGCATTCCCAGCAGCCACGAGGAGAGTCAGGCAGGGAGGAACTGCTCTGTGTACTGAGATGAACTTTCTCATTTTGCCAAGTCTTGGCAGACAGGTAAATTTTTTAAAGGTGATATTTGCTTCTAAATGCAACACGTAACTCGTTTTGCTGCAGTCTATCCATCTAGTGTGCTGTGCTTGCGAGTACAAACTTACCAGAACCAGTTAACGTGACTCAGAATTAACAAGGAAATATGTGTTTTTCTATCAGAGAAAGAGTGGTTCACATTAAAATATTTCAAAGTATTCTGCAGTTCTCTCAAAGTTTGAAGATCCCTGTTCCTTGCCTGCTTAAATATAAAGAAGTGGAGCTTAATGATACATTTCTACATAATTGAAAATGCTCAAACACAGGTAGAAAGACAAAGAGAGAGAAAGCTAACTGGAAGTAGTTTCCCAATATGTGCAAGTCACTTGATCTTGGCCAACGGAACCTGCAGTTTCAACTCATTTAGGCAATCTGGAAAATTCGTTCTGGATATGAAACATGCTTATTGGGCAGCTGCAGGGCCTGTCAATTCTGTGCTGCAGCCAGCCCTCAGGAAAGAGAGGTCTCTCAGTGCCTGCAGCCAGTGTCCTTGACAGCTTCCAGTCCTCGTCTCCTTCCAAACAGTAAATAAAAGCATAATGAAACAAGAGCAGCTAATGCAAACGCCCAAAAGCTGATTTTGGAACGAGGAGCATGAGATCAGAGAAGTGCGAGAGGCATCTCCTCTCTCCTCCAAGTACTTTACAGCCTTTAGCAGCCCAGACACATCCTGAGCCAGACTGGTTTTCTGTGTATTCAGTAGCTCTCAGGGGAGTTTCTCTTCCATGAATTCATTCAACCTTCTCTCAAGGCTGCACTGGTGATCAGTGTTTTCTACGCAGCCAGTCACACCAAGGAAAAAGAGAATCAATATTCACTTTGGTCATGGCCTTTCCAATACTCGGCCATTCCCTGATGTGTCTTTGTGTTAACAACCCCATGTGAGGGATAGGAATGAGATCAGCAGCTGCCAGTAGGGCCCTGTGCCATAGATATTTCCAGATAATATTTTTTCTCTCTCTCTTAAGGGATGGAGTGCAGCTGACATTCCTGTCCTGTTATTACACAGATGCATATAATGCATATAATGCATCTGGCAAATACACATTAAAGTAAATATAAGGAAAAAAAAATCTCACAAGTGAAACCAAAAAGCCAAATCAACATGAAAAGTGCATTGCTGAGATTTTGTGCCATGTATATATCTGTATGCTAGTGTTTAGTAATATGCAGAAATTACAGATATGACTTGAGCCTTCTAAGGCTTTATGCTAGTTTCTCCCTCTGCAAAATAAAATTCTCAGTGGAGGAAGCATGACATTTTTCCTTTCATATTTTAATTTGACAGAATTAGCTAAATACCTTTCTTAAAAGAGTGAACCTGAATTGAATTCAGTTGAGTTGCTGAGTGAAAGAATTAATTATTTTCCTAATTTCCTTTAGGAAAGAAAGGTCTCTGCATTACTGGTACATGCCATCAAACTAAAACAGTGTGAAGAAGTATGAGTTACTCAGCAATGAAATGTTATGGAGTAAATGGGAGGCAACTGTTAAAAATCCTCATCTGAGCAGCCAAGGAGAAAATTCCTTCATGATACATGTAGGTGACATAATCCTGGGAACACCCTTCCCACAAGTGTGGGCCTTCTTTGCAGTTTCCCCAAGGAGATATCTGCACATCATTTGCCAACATGGCTGTAGATTTATGTCTTTGTTTTCTTAGAAATATGAAATTTTGTATATTCATTGATTTTCAGTCTAGAATTAAACAATTAAAATCAAATGGTACATCAGTCCTTATAAACTTGCCACAGACTTTTAAGTTCTTCCCTCAAGTTCGTATTTTCTGGCTGAACTGAAGCATGTCTTCTGCAATTAGAAAAAATAAAAATCAAGCATTGGTTTAAAGACATCAGGTATTAGAAAACTGTCAGACAGAATCTGATTCTTGGTCTGAGTTATCTTGTGGTTTTCATCATGAGGTTCATCAGTCCCTGGGCATCTGTGAACTACTCCTTATGCGATCATGAAATGTAATTGAGGAAATGAAGTTCTTTGTCTCTACATAGTAATTGACCTGTGCAAAATGTCCTTGAAAACTTATATTTCCATTGAAAGAAGTTGAAGAATCTATAAATTTAAAAAATTACTTACCTAGTGTCTAGAAGTACCAGCACTAGACCCTTCAGAGAACGATGCAAGCAGTCCCATACTCTGCAATTATAAAGTAATGTGTCAGAAGGGGATATTATTCCTATCCCAACCTTTCATGAAGCTTGTTTATGCCCTGAAGCACAAGTTTATTTCACTTACTTTTTGAGACAATTTCTATTCCATGCTGTAACTCAGAGTGGCTTTTTGGAAATCACCAGATTAGTGGTCAGTTTTCTAAATACCAGCACAGCATCTGACATCCCTTTCTTCAGCATTATCCTTCAATAAATTACATAAATATATCCTATCATAGATACAGCAGTTACTATATATCAAAAGAAGTAAAAATTTGCCCAATTCTCATACTGATATCCCAGTCTTACCTGGAGAGGCAAAGATGGGATGTGTCATGCTGGAAGCTGCCTCCACAGGCACTAGGGAGAAGAGGCTGAGTTGTGAGACAGTTTGACTTCCACCTTGGTGAGACTGTTATCAGACACCTGTGTGGAGACCTCAGCAATTTTTCTACTCCTTCTCTGTCTGAAGTCTGATCACTTTTGGTCTTGATCCTTGTACTGGCATCTTTTTCACTGCTGTGCGCTGGTCACCTCAACCTTCTCATGTCCTCAGTCTTGACATTAATAGGCATGCTGATGAGGAAGGCACAGGCCCAGACCTAGCCTTTGGGGAGAGAAAAAAAAATTAGAAATTAAATAGATTTTGAAGTAGGAAGCACTTTTCCTATGTTGAAGAGTCACAACAGTCCCAAAATGAGAAGGCATGTTTTAGTGATTAGTTGCAGTTAATCCTAAGAATGCTTTAGGCTTTGTAATAAGTCAAACACAATATCCTCTCCTCCTTGGAGAAGTGAGATGTGGGGTTTCAGAGTGGAAGAACAAAAGCTTTACAAATGAGGTATTTGTAATAATTCCTCCACAGCAGCTATCTACACTACATAATACTTCCCCCTAAAACAGAAATCTGCCTTAAATAAAAGGAAGAAAATGACATTAGAAGAGACAAGTCATATCTAAAACCTGCATGTAAATCAGAAGTTCATTAGGAGAGTATGCAGAGAAGCTTTTGGAAGGTAATTTTGCTACTAACTAGTTTTTCCAAGAATGAAGTAAGGCTTTCAAAAGCATCATTGCTCTAAGTATTTCAAATTATCTACTCTACCTGCTACTATCTCTTCTCATAGAGATTACAAAGCACTTAAATTTTTACCCACTTTGTTACAGAAATCCCCAAGGAAGGTTTCAATCTGTTTGCAAGCACTGCTCTGAGAAGATAGCAGAAGTTTTCAAAACTTCCTCCAGCACATCTAGAGTTAAATGCTTTTTACAGTATTGCCTCTGTATCATAAAGTTCTTTGTTCAGAAACTTACCACTGAGTCATGCAAAAAAACCCCACTCTGGACCAAAACTCAGTCTACAAAGGTTCAGCCAAGAAGCAATATTTCCTGGCACTTTGTCCCTTTCTTTTTTCTAGTGCTGAAATAGAAAAGGATTCTAAGTGCTCTACTGTTTCCAAGCATGAATGTGCTCCTATTACTCATAAAATTACTTTAATTTTAAAATGAAATGGTGGGAGCTTATAGCTGAGATTGTTGATGATGTTTCAAGCATCAGGCAAGCTCCGCTGCGCTGGCGGTCACAGATGGCCCAGCCATCCCCTATGACATCTCCCATTTTGTAGCAGTCCAAACACTCACTTTTATTTAGGCAAGTCCACCTTTGGCACCCATAGGGGCATGTTACAGCAAGGGTCATTAAGGAAAGTATTGCTCAGTTTCTGTCTCTCCCCATAGCAAGCGAGACCCACGTTTTGCAGTGTGGAAACATGTACTTTGTAGGGACACAAAAGGGCTGGGACATCTTATCCCTCTCACAGCCCAGAGCAGCACTTAGCAGTGTGACTGTGTTTTATTCTGGCTTGCCACGGAGCCACACCAGACTCGTCTGCTTGCAGCATTTTCCAGCAAGGTTGCTTCTCAGGGGAGCGGAAAGGGTTATGGATCGAGGCAGGTGAAAGCTGGCTCAGCTTCAATCGAAACCATTTCTTGCTACAGTTTTGTACTGACATACAAGGGGTTTTGCTGCATTCTGCTTTGTGTGCTGAAGTTAGAAGAACTCCAAATAAGAAAAAAATTTTAAAAATTTTTTAAAAATTTAAAAAAAAAAAAGAAGACGCACAGAAGAAAACTTGTGTGGAAAAAAAGGCCAAAGAACGAATCTTCCTATAAGCTCCTTTATGAGCACTGCTGCCTGCTGTGCTATGAACACAAAGGTTAAAATCCACAGGTAAAAATCCAGGCATCCTATGGACTGGAAGAGCTTTCCCTTTGGCTTTGGTGTACCTAAGCTTCCAGGCAAGGTCACTACTTTTCTGTCTTACAGGCTTGCAAAGTTCCTGCGGGTCACAGCAGCTGCGTGAGGAATCCACGTGCCATTCTGAGCAGAGCTGGAGGAAAGGGACAGCAGAAAAGTTGACAGAAAATGATCTGGTGGAAGGTGTCCCTGTCCATGGGAGGGAGGTGGGAAGCAGAGGATCTTTAAAGTCCCTTCCAACCCCAGACATTCTATCATTCTATGAAAATACACCATTGTGGTAAAGCAGGCAAATGTCTGTATTACTGTGTTTGGCTGCTTCCTCTCCCAATTGCATCTTCTGCCTGCATGAATACATGGCTGAATCAAGACTATCTGTGAAACCGATCAACAGCAGACCAGTAGAAAAGGTGACACAATTAGGGCATCCTGGTGGCCTACGTTCAATGCAGCTGGCAGTCATCTGGCAGAGAAAGTTACTCACCAGCTTCTCTGGGGCTGGTACATGGAGGAGTTTCTCAACCCAAAGCACAGCCTCAGGAAAGACCAGGAGCTTCTGAAAATGGCTGTGTTGTATTAATAACTGAGGGAATCACAGAGCTAGAGGGACAAATACCCAAATCCCTTAAGATATGGCATCTATTTGACCTCCCACAGAAATAGCGTTGCATTCAGAGAGAAAGCAAAACATTTTTTGTGTTCTTCCAGCATTGCCTCTTGCATTTACTCCAGCACGCTATATTTGGTATGGTTGTTTCTGTAGGAGAGCTACTCTCTAACAACTGTCATCGCGTAGAAGCAGCAAATCTCCTGGGGGTTTAAGGCAGCTTTTATTTAGACCCACACTTTGTTATGATACCAAGTTTAGCCTCAGCCATGCTGCAAACTGAAATCCCAGCGTCTGTGGCTGCCCACAAGGTAAAGGTCCACATTTCTTTAGTTTCACTGTATTTCACAGCATCACTGCCCATGCAAAACTGCTCCTGTTAATCCAGATCGTTGACTGCAGATCAGATGTCTGGAGATGGAGAGAGAGGGTGGTGGCAAAGACAGCATGCAGTGTACACTGATGAGGACAAGTAACAACTGCGTAGTTGTCAGCACAGAGAAACGGATGCTCGTCTTGCAGGCATGATATTTGGGACGGAAGGATGGAAGATTGATTTAACTTCTTTGATGTGCCATATCTTTCTGGTAAAGGTTTAAATGCTATTTCTGGCTGCCACATTGATTTTCATTACCATAGATCCCCTTTTTGAGGTGAAGACTTTCTTTCAAAGGAGTTTCCTAAATGTTTTTAGCTTGGGGTAATGTTATATTTTAAATTACAGCACAAACACATGCACACACATATGCACCAACTCATACTATCTGTAGGAGATCTGTGTATGATACTGTGTAATTTTAGTTTTCCATCACAGCACCATTTAAATTATGGATTTGCTAAAAAAAGAAAAAAAGAAAACAAAGCATAACTCATCCAACATGCAAATACAACACCCTGTCTTGTTTGCTCCTGTTCCATTCATCTGGAGATTTAGAGGTATTAAGTGACACAAGACCTTTGAATCTGCCCCCTCAGAAACTCTGACAGCTCAGAACATGGTGCATTCTCCATTATTATTCCAAAATATCAGCTTGCACACTCCAGAACTATTTAAGAAATACTGATTTAATTGTACTCCCCCACATTTTTGCAACTGCCATCTTTTACTGTGAGTGTTAATATGCCGAGTGGGACAATGGTGCTGCTTTGCTGCTGCAAAGAAAAATCTTTCTCCTTGTGAATTCCAGGAATGGCTTCTTTCTGCTGTTTTAGCTGTTTCATGTAACAAATAATCTTTGCAATAGGAGAATTTGGTTCATCATGCAGATTCGTGTTCTTTATAACTGTAAAATAATAGCAGACAGTTTTCCCCGTGTGTCAGTGCTTTTATTCCAGTCAAGGTTGATAAAATATTTCTTGAAGAGAAACGTACAACTCAGTCTGCGTAAGAAACTGTGCTGCTGCTGATCAGCACAAGTGTGGGGGTGATATTCCAGTGTAGTGCAGTCCCATCCCTGTACAAAGCTGCCTTCATGCAAATCTAAGCTGGCACGGCCTAGGTAGGGGCTTTCCTGAGGCACAGGCCATCATGCAGGCATGTAGAACCCTCCTCTGCCTCCATTGCAGGGACAGACAGAGGTGATGGCTTGTCCAGAGCAATAAACATATCCCATCAGTAAACCTCCCAGTGGTGGTTGGGTCAGATCTGCAAGTCCGTGTCAGTGCTGTATGTCAGAGCAAGCCTGCAGGATGAGTCTGCTGTAATGGTGGTGGGGTGGTTTCGAAAATGGCCATTAAACCTCTCTTTCATGACAATAAATGATCCTATGTGCATACACCCATGTGCACATACTCACATACATACACATTTTTTAGGCCTTGCCAGTACTTGGGGTTTGGCTGGTGATGCTTGATAGGAGACCAGTGAAAGTTCTTATGGCTGAGATGAAAACCATGCATGATGTTACCCCTGGAAGAACAGTTTGGAGAAGCCTGAGTGTTTCCAGAATAGCACAGTTTCTCTAACACAGATACAAGCAAAGCATCAAGCTCCAAAGAGCTTCTTTTTTTAGGCTCAAATCTAAGGAGTTGGAGGGGGATAAGCAGTGGAAGGTTGACAATGACAAGAAGGCATTCGTTTGAAGGAAAATAATAAATCTACTAAACTCCTAAAGACTTACAGCATAAAGTCTTGGCAATCCCATCACTTTTCCCACATACAATAATGTCAGGATTCTGGTGTCTTTAGGAATAAAGAAATAGAAAAATGCTTAAGATTACAACACGGCATTTTGCAACATTTAATTATTATAAATACAACCCTATCTGGAAATACATGAAATATATTAAATAAATGCCTTTTTTTTTAATTTTCTAGGCTGAAAAGCAGCAGTTGTTCCTGCCCAATCATATACAACAGCCACAGGGTAGCACATGGAGGTCCTGACAGTGTAAAAATGCCACTGTAATTTTGTGGTAATTGCACTGCAATTTTAAGAAATGTCCTGAACTCTTAGTATCCCATATAATACATATTGTTTTGTATATTCACAGACATCTAATGCCCCTGGGCTGGTTTTTGTCAAGGATTATCTTGGTAGTTGTTTTTCCCTGCTCCCTGAAGGTTTCACAGACCTTCGTAGGCAGTCTGGTGAGTTCAGTTCAGTATGTCCCAGTTCCTCTATGGGAAGAAAGGAAAGATATTGTTGTAAGACTCTGAAATTTAGTTTTCCTAGGCATCAGGTGCTTCCCTACCCTCTAGACAGCTCAGTTTCCTAGCCTACAGCTCTGAGTTTCCCTGCTTTGGTCATGTGCAGAAAGTACATCCAATTAGTTCTTCCATGTGGAGAAGATGCAGAGGGTCAGCAGTGATAAATAAATCCCTGCAGGGCAGAAAGACCCATTGTCTGCAAAATAACGAACCTTGTAGCAAAAGCAAAAGAAAGAAAAAAAATCTTGGAAAAACACAGCTTACAACTGAAGAGCCCACAGCCCTGAGTGAGCTGAAGTTGAAAGTTCACATAGTTTTGAATCATTGCTTCAGGCTCTCTTCAGAGTCAAAGGGATCTCAATTTACAAATTGGTCATATATTTAATCCTGCTTTAGTGGCTGCAATCAAGTAAGAAGTTTTTACTGTTTGGGAGAGGTTTGAGTGAAAGCTGATACCATATGTGGCGAGAGAGAGCTTTCTTCAGTTCCACAGACCTGAAATAATCACTACCACAGTGTGAGCTCCATTTCATTCAGACGCAGTGCAGGCCAAAACTTCCTTCCTAGTCCTGGACTACTCTTCTGGATATTCTTCACAGAGGTGTGAGCACGGACATTTCTGAAGCAAGCACTGGCGTTATCAATCACAGCAGCACCCGAGCAAGTGATCTGATTTTAAAAATGATGAAATGAAAGCTGTTGGTGCTTCTTCACCTCTGAACACCAGTGTGCTCACAGCCTTCTCTGGATGTAGGCATTTGATATTAGCCACTGCTATGAAATTTCTTCCCTCTTACTATATTATAAATGTGGGTGCAAAAACCCGAGTACTGCTCTTGTTTGCAATAAGAAGCAGTGAATATCCACTCATCACTGCTGCACCATGATCACATTAGTTACAAGCACAGGTAATGGGCTGTCTTTGATGTAATTGCATTCATTATTATGATTTCTTTACCTACTGTGGAAATCAGGATATTTTAGGAGTCTTCTTAATGGAAGCAGTGGCATTTGGATATGTATCCAAATGTATTGCAAAACTGTTCTCTGACTGTAGATTTTTGAACTTATCCCTCCTCCTCAAGCCCAATTTGGCCAGTTACAGGTCTGTGAAGTATAAAAATCATTCACTATGTGCCAGAGCACACCTTGGAAAACCTTTCCAATGCCATTTGCCTACCTTCCATATATGGCAATGTTCCCTTTCTCTGCTTACCAAGAAGTCTGAATAGATACTATAAATTCAAGTGCCCACTTCACATTGCACATGCAAGCAGTGTAATTCACAAGCAGCAGTGCACGCTGTGCCCTCAGCAAAGCCTGGGCTGGGTGATGGCAGCCTTGCCCCCGTGGAGCAGCATCTGCATCTGCACATAATTTTAGAGAAACAGAGGGTATCAGAAAAAGACTCTGTGAGTGTAGCCAACCCTTCCCAGGTGAGCTGCACATCAGAAACGTATGGGTTTTTTTCTGAAGAAGCTGGCAAATGCATTTGAAACATACACAGAGATATTTTTCAGCCAGTTTAAGCCATGGACGGGATCTTCTTTGGGCTGCAGAATAAGTGGGTGCAGTTTCAAAAACGTCTACCTTCTCTTAATAGTCTGATGCCTAATAATAATGAGTTTATTAGCCTTTCTACCTATGAGGCATAAGCATCTGTTTCCATCCATCACATGCAAACTGAATTGCCTCCAAGACTGCTGATCCCCCCTGTCAAAAGTCAGTGGCAGCAGCTCAGTAGGATCAAAATATGGTGTGGGGCTTGTGGAAAGAGCACCTGCCACACACACATCCTCGCCCAGACAAGCTGTATTGCATAAACCCCATTACTTTAGGAATCCAGACTCAAAAAATATTTTATTTTTGGCCTCTTTATACTATGCATTTCATTCAGCTGTGCTTCAATCACTCTTTGCCAGCTTTTTTTGCTCTTGTGAGGCTGGAGAAGTCATAAATATGGCAGCTGCCTTTGAGCGTTAATGCTGGATGCTGTCCATGACTGCTGAGCTGCAATATGCGAGCCAGCGATACCACAAAGTGAGAGTTTATATTCCTTCCCTATTACATATTTTTAGTGTGTAAATCCACAGAGCAGAAGAAATTTATAGGGGAGTGAGTGGTCATGGGGAAAGTAATCTCCATATAAAGCAGTGGCAGGTGCCTCTTTCTGCCTGGGACTCCTTCTGCTGGGAAGCTTCCCAACGGGCTGAACAAAACCTTCAACCACGGGTGTTCTTTTCTTGTGCCTCAGTTAAGGGCAAGGGGTGGTCACTGACATTGTTTATCCATTATTCATTTAGGAATGGCTCCAGGAAGCAACTTAATGTCATGTATTTTTCACTTACATGAATTGCAATAATCTGGCTTCTTCTTCAAGCCTGCCTGCACTGGGAAAATCTTCTAAATTGTTTTATGGCCAGCACAGCTTAAACTGTCTGGGGGCCACAGCAAAGACCCAGTTATAGACAGCATGAGGTGAGTGATCAGTTTTTTCCAATGTGGCTTCAGACTGTGGCAATAACTACACTTACTAAACCTGAATTATTAAGACTACATAACTCAGAAATATCTGGGCTTTGTTGAAATACACAGTATCTTTCTCCCTGGCACTGAAAATACTTCTATTTCACAAGTTGCCCATTCTCCCTAGAAAGGATTGGCTTTAGTGGGAGATTTGAGTTTTTCTTGCTTTGCTTTCCTAGCCTTCTTTAAAGCGGGTATTTTAAGTCAATATTTCACTAACAAGCCCAGATGAGATTTCAGTGCAGCCTTTACTGTCAGAATCAAAATTACATGAAGTGTTGCATTTTGAGACAGTGATATGTGTGCAGACAAGAGGAGGTGGTTTCTGATCTGGCTGGTTGAAATGCTCCTGGTTAAATCCCATCAAATGTGAGACTCTGTGCAACAAACACACTTGTGCACTAATAAAACTGGGGGGCTGGAAAGAGAAAAAAAATATTTCTGGGTATAATAGGAAGTACATGAATAAATCACAACTGAAAACATGGAGCAGAAAAGTTTGGTTGATCCCCGAGAGATCCAAGAGACAGAGATGGTAGATCCTTTGTTGAAGGAAGGCATCTGAGGAGGAGGAGGTGCCGCACAGAACAGAACATCTGTCTCTGCCCTCAAGACCTGGTCTGACCTGAACAGTACCTGGATCATTGGATGTGGCAGATTAAAAATTGTCCTGTAGGCACAAAGACACATTTTCTGAAGACTAGTGAGATTTGCTGAATTTCAGCTGGAGTCAGATGAACATGCTTCACTCCTTTAGACAGTCTGCAAAAATAGTAGAAGCAAGGTGGGTTGTTAAAGCACGAGTCCAAGTCCTTGTGTGAAAACACCTTCCTTGGCATGGGAGGCATTCCTAGCTCAAGATAAGGTACTGACCAGGTAAGGCTAGCAGAGACCATGCCCAGGGGGCCATAGTCAGTTGGATGTGCTCAGTCTGTGCCCCAAGAGCACCAGAAGACCCTGCTTTTCCTGCAGCTCCTGTCTCCCCTCCCTACTGGCCTTCTGGTATGAGGAGGCAGGGGCTGTGCTTCGCAATGTGCCAGGGATGAGGGCACAGAGAAAAGAAGGAAGGCAGGGAAAACTAGTTGGTTCTCAGCCTTTACCAGCCCGTTTTCTTGCTGACAACTGATCCAGAGCTCCCCGTGAAATTAGGAGGCATGTGGTCATATGAAGAGACACTAGGTCCATCCCAAAGGAGGGAGAGAGCCTTTCCAAAGCAGAAATTGGCTGTAATTCCCTTTGGTGCTCTCCTATCTTCTCAGGTAGGCTGTGGTCTCATCTCAGGTCACCCCTGGAGTGGGTTTGGCTTCCAGGGTCCTCACAGCTTTGGGGGACAGAAAGAGGTAACTGGAGCTGTTCACTGACCTCTGCAAAGAGGCTGCTTGGTCCCATTTTCTTTCTAGGGTCAGCCAGAAAGGAGATTCACTAGTCTATTGGCAAGGCTGAAAACCCTGGTTTACATCAGCTCATGAGGACCTCTCTGTGCACTGGCAGGCACTAGCTTGTTCACACCTCCATGTCCTCTACATTCCCAGAAGGAATCCTGATTCCCATTCTGGATTTCTGATTGGCCAAGTGACCTAACACAGGACCCTGCTCTATCTCTTGTGAAACCCCACTGGAAGGAGGTGCCTGTCTTTCTCCACCTCTCCCCCACTCCACAGCCAAACCAGCCTTATAGCTCAGGGTTAAAGTTAGGTGCTCAAAGTTAGGGTACCATGCAAAGGTCTCCCTCAAGCTCAGTGCTGAGTGTGAAGGATGCCTGAGAGCACATGTCACCTTTCCATAATCCCAGAATTAGTTTCTGTGCAACAGTGGAGGTTGTCATGTCTCTCTTTGTCTTGCCTCCCAGAAGCTAAAGTTCTCACATAAAATCCAGATGAAGATGGTTTTGGTGGGATGGTCAATAAAAAGCATACTGAATGGTGAGACAACAAATCCTTTATCTCTCTGAGAAATGACTGTATGCAGTCCTTAGTGCTAAACTGTCAAGATTGTCTTCTATCTCATGAATCCTTATCTTGCCTCTATCAAACATTTAACTTTAACCTAGGCTTTACACATTTGCTTTAGTTTATTCTTACTCCAGCTGACAGTGTGGTGGAGAACTACCTTACTAGCTCTCTTGAGGCATTTCTGGTGGCTCTTCAAGTTGCTACCCTCCATGCAGATCCTCTCAGAATTGCTAGCTGAAACACATCTCCCATGCCCTTTCTCTATTGAACTGAGGGATGGGGACCAGGGGGTTACATTGACTGCTGTGACAAAGGCAGCAAGCACCCCTTGTTCCCACACAGCTGCTGCTCAGGTTCAGACCTGCAGTGAGTTCTTCTCTCTCTATTCAGCCATGCAGCTTATGGGCAGCAAAACACAGATCACGAACTGTCAGAAAACTTCCCTCCATTCTATCCATGGCAGACAGATGTGTAGGTGGGTTTTTTTTTGGTCTCAGAAGCCTGCAGCTTGATGATTCACCAGCACAAGGTTTGATGACTCCTACCCTCCAGTGTTGTTTCCTCTTCTGCAGTTACACTGGCTGGTTGCAGTGCCCAGCTGGAAAGCTGAGGGGGAAACCTGCAAAGAGAGGGTGTGCTGGAGGCAAAGGACTCTTGCAGTGAACAAAGAAGCCCATTTCTTCCATGTCACCCACTTCTGATATGGTCAGGCATCCCCCTGTAGATTCTGTGTCTCCCCCAACTACAAGTTAGGCAATACATTCCTGTGGCACACAGAAATATGGGAGTGTGAAACCCTTCTGAGGCTCTATTGGAAGCTGCTTGTCAGTGTCTTCCCATCCTGGCCACAGGGATGGCAGTCCCAGATGCAAACAAAGATTGAGCTTTTTCCCAGCATCTGGATTGTGCTGTGGTGTGTCAGAGCTACCCCAGCCTCCTTCTCTGTCCTAATTGGAGGCACAACTCCAGCTACGGCCCTGCGAGAAAGGGATTGCAGGTGATCCTGCTCTGCCACAAGAAGGCATCCATATAATCAAAGCAGAGAATGGCAGCAGCATAGCAGTGTTAGTTCTCTCAAAAAAGAGCAGGTCCTCCCCAAAAAGAAGATAGGCTGCAATGGGCCATAAGTGGGAATTTGAAGCACCCAGTGTGGGTAACAGAACATCAGCTATGGACTACTGAGGAGCAAAGAGCAACATTCCTTCTCACAAATGCAAGGTTTATACTTTCTATCCCATTCATTAGCTATGTTTAATTTACATTCTGTTTCATTTGGCTGCGAAAACACCGGCATAAGTGGGAATGCAAATTCCAATTAAATACCTGCATTTATTTTCATTCTTCCCCTTTCAGTGAAAGTTTTGGTAGCAGACAAACTTCTGATGGACAGCTTGCATTCCCATCTGTGGCTTTTTTTGGTCTGTTATAAATATAAATTAGTTCATAGCCAGATATTGCCTTAACTTAATTGTTTACATAGTAACTGAGAACAGATAATGTATAGTCCTGGCATTATTTAGCAATTTAAACCTGAAGTTTTCCTGAGTTGTTGTTAGACAAAACATTACATTGTGAGGGCTTTTTTTTTTCCCTTGCCCTATAATATTTTACTTTGATTAAAGCTGTACTGAGGTAAAATTGCACATCTCACGCAAAAAGCAATTTACCTCGGTTCTTATTGAAGTTAACCATACTTATTTGTCCTAGCATAATGTATTTTTCTAGATGCATTCTAACTGCAGTGCTTTGTCATATGAACCAAGTTAGATTTAATCAAATTCAGTTTGTGTTGTGAATTTTAAGACATTTGTTCAATTAGTTGGAATAAAAGCAAAATACTTGGAAGGAACATTAAAGTTGAAAAATGCTTCTGTTGAGCTGGGTATCTAGTGCTCCTTCTGCATCTTTCTCATCCTCAAACATTTCTCATGCTTGAAAAGGCCCTACAATCATTTTTTTCTCTTTCTGTTTCTTGGGTTGCTGGTGACGTTCATGGGATGAGGAAGATAAGTCATTTTATCAGGTTCTTGCACCCAAGGGTAAGACCTGACCACTTTTCCTCCTCTGTCTGTCATGAGCTTTTTCTGTGCTCGGGTCAATGGAACCACATTCAAGCTGGGGCTTTTTTAATGTATTGGAGTCCAGTGGGATGCCACAGTGCTGCTACCCAGTTCCTCTCTAGTTTTGCCAGCACCCCTCAACTGCTTTCCTATTACTCTCCTTGTTGCCACCTGGTGGAAAAATTGCCATCACTCACTTGTGTTGGCCCTTCAGACATGGGTGTGCAGCTCAGGGAGACCAGCATAGGAGACACCAGCCCCGAACACCCCTTTCCAGCAAGAAAACTACTTTCTCCTCCCACCCTTTCCATTGCTTCCCCTCAAAACAGCTTTTTTGCATATGTACAAAGTATTTTTGGACTATCAGGATGTTTTTACTGTGTTGCCCTTCATACCAAATACAGCATCCATCAATTATTAGCATATTGCCTCTATTAAGAAATTTTGATGCTTGTTGTTATTATGTCTTATTTTCCTCATCTGGGAATTCTTGCCTGACTTGGCTTAATCTGACCAGTCTGAATGACTTGAAAAGGCCATTGTAAAAAACTGAGAGAAATAAAAATGTCTTAGTGCAGTCAGAGTCCACTCTCTCAACTGAAAAGCGTGGTGCTTTTACATTTTGAGACAGTTTCTCAGACAGCCAGACAAGGTGACATTAAACAAATCATGCTAATTACAACACAATTTATGTAGAGAGATTTTGCTGCCCTGCTAATACTTGGCAGGAGCTGTCAAGTACTAATGTTTCAAAAAAGAGCACTTCTAGCATTAACTTTTTTGGTTCTTAGGAAATTGATGGAGCCCGTAGAGCTCCCTTGTTTGTGCCGAGGGAAGCAGAGCCCGGCCCAAGCACAGGAGCAGGGAGGGCTCAGAGACCAGAGTTCGGGCCATGGCTTTCAGATAGAGGTGCACAGACTGAGCTGTGGCCCTAGGCAGATCACTCCTGAATGCACCCCATGCCAAACAAAATCAGCAAGAATTTCTGCAATCCCTGGAGGCTCTGCATCTGTCTTGGCTTCCGTTATCCCACACCAGGTGTTCTGCTGTATGTGTGTCATGCCCAGAGGTGTAGACAAGACCCTGCCATTCTGGGCTGGAAACATTTTGCATGGTTGATGGTACATTGTAAAACTGAGGGGAAGATCACACTCTCTGTGCATTAGTTGTCTTATTAACAGAACAAGGATTAAACACTTACCTATAAAACTTGCCAACAGCACCATGAAATTTGCTTCCTAGGAGCTTGTAAAGCACCTTAAGCTTAAATCTGCCTCCTATTCACTTAGTTTAAGATTGTGTTCACATAAGTGTTATTTCCTGCTATCCAACTCCAGCTAGTGGTTACCTGCACCTCCACAGAACCAACAGAGGGGTGTGGGGCACTTGCTCCTCACCCACATTGGTGCTTACACCATAGCTTAAACACTGCAGTTTACAAGAAGCTGCCCTGGTCCTGGGAAGTGTTCAAGTGCATCATGCTGATTTTGCTGCAGGGACAAGACCAGCCCTGGTAATAGCAAATGGATTTGGGGGCAGAGCCAGAGGGAGAAAGCAGGAGTGAGAGAAGGCTGGTAATAGCCTCTCACTGTGAGGGTTTACTGAATGACTCTCTGCCAACGATGTCTGGACAAGGCTGCACTCCATGCAGTGGCCACCGATCACACACAGACATGGGACACTGAATCACAGAATATTCTGAGTTGAAAGGGACTCACAAGGATCATTGAACACAACTCTCAAGTGAATGGCCCATACATGGGAATGCAAAGCTCTGGGTTAGACCCTTAACTCAAGGGAGAGTGAGATGGCATGGAGAAGGGTCCTCAAAACTCTGCTGCTCAGAGTTAAATGAGCTCAGACCCTTCCTCTGCTTTTCTGGAATAGACAGAAGGAGAAGCCAATCAGATAGCCATCTCACTCTCTGGAACAGTAGAAATGCCCTGGCAAGCTTTTCCTCATGTGACCAAAGGAAGATGGTGTGAACAAATGTGATTCGGAGATTCTCAAGTAGGCTGGTGGGTAGGATGTCTTGATCTGGAAGTGGGTTCAGATCTTCCTCCAAAGCGAACTGAACCCAACTCTCTGAATAGTTACCTGAATGCAGGGCTCCCCACACCCAGCTGAGTTGCTCTCATTCTCCCACAGTCATTTGTGTAGCCCATCCCTGGCTTTGTTATCACTTGGAAATGTCTATAAGCATGGGCATACCTCTGCAGAGCTTGGGTGTTTTCTTTCTGGGCTTCTTATGTTTTGCTCTGAGGTAGATTTGCAAGCAACTCTGCATATATGCTTCAGGGGCTTCATGCTGCCAGTGGGAGTTTATGATCTCTGGTGAGTCCTGGATACTTGTGGAAATTGCCCAGGAAGTAAGCTACATTCTTGAGAGGGTCAGAAGGACTCTAAATGGTATATTTAGCATCAGCTGGAGACAGCAAGACCTTAATGGGCCTTGGTGGAGGTGGCACTTTTTGCATGAAAAAAGAAAACATAAGCTCCTGCTAACCATAATAGCACCATTAAGTCCTGCAGTGCTTGCACATCCAGTAAGTATTTGCAAAAGTTACATAGAAGAGGTTTGCAGGGCAAGGGTAGGGTATTACTAGGGGTAAGGCTTCCACAAGGAATGAAGCTTTTTGGTCTTATCAGCCACAGCAATTCCTGGAAACTGAAGATGATCAGAACCTCATCTCAGCAACCTCTGGGAGCTAAACCTTGGTACCTGCAGACAGACTCCTGCAGTGGTAACATGCAGAGCTCATTTTCCTTTACAGCTGCACCCGATTGCATACGTGACTGTCACTTGATGTGTGCAGGCACATTTTCACACTTGACTCACAGTTAGTCCAGCACCATAAGCCAACACTGCCCCTGGTTAGATAGAAATTGAGTAGGATTGGGAACACATATAGCAGGGGAGAGAAACAAGCCAGAAGAGTTATTTCAAGCAGATGTTGCTGATAGCTGTTGGTAGCAACACTAAGATATCAGAAGGAAATACACATATATATCTTTTCAGAATGAAAAACCAGCATCTGCACTTGAACAGGGTTTAGTGATTGCTAAATGGCTCCATAGGCAAGAGAAGAGCTTTATGAACAGAAGGTTTTGCATGAAGCAGTTGTTGTTTACACCTGAAACTAGTGTACAAATAAAGCCATCACTCTTTACTGCCAATTCTCCTCTGCTCTGAGCCAGAGCAGCCTGCAGAGCTGCATGACAGCCCTCCCTGCAATTGTTCCTCACAGTTGTAGCTTTTATATATGCTTGCCAATGGTTGTCCAGGTCAACTCACACGCTGAGCCCCATTTAATCCAACAAAGCAATGTGTTAAGAAAAGCAGAGAAGGCATTATTCAGAAAGGGGAACTTTGGCCTTTGACGGAAAAAGGAGAACATGGAGTTAATTTTCTGCTTTGAGTTGTCCTGCAGAGGAGTTTACCTTTTTCCAGTGAGTGTCAGGGGAACCCACGGCCAGAGGACACTATGAGCAGAAGTTTCCTTGTGCAGCTGCCTCCCTTGCCTTCCCTTCCACAGGCACCAATCACAGCCCCACAGACTAAACTTCAACTGGATAAAAAATTAAGCCTAAATTGTAAAACACTACAAAATATTAGGTCTGAAATCCAACCCTTTTCTCCCTCCCCATTTCTGTTCCTTTTATACAAACACCAACATTATTTGTTTCTCCTGTATCTTTCTCCTTGCTAAGGTAGGTCATATGAGGTGCCTTCACCTTGAGAAGGTCAGTTTTGGGAGTTGTGACCCTCTGGTACCTCTTGCTGCAGCTGCATATCCCCTGCGATGGCAAACCCCAGCTGCTACAGAAGCGTCGGGGAGTCCTGTGAACCTCAACACCAAATTGGAGGCAGCAAGCTCTGGGTGATTGTGCCCCTGAAAGCCACCAGCAGCCAGAAGTGAGAAAGTGCCACAGGTGGAAGGGACATGAGAAGTGGACTAAAGGCCCTGCTGGTGCTCACTGGGTGCTCGCTGTGACTAGGAGGAGCACAGGGAGGTGCTGAGGAGGGAGGAAAGTCTGGGAAAGGCACTAGAGAGGGGAAATGGGGGCTGGAGTAACCCCAGGAAGAAGGAGATGGAGAAGCAGAAAGGATTAGCAAGGTAAAGAGGTACTGATGGCAGTAGGAAGCACTGTTATACTGTGCTGTGTAATCGTTGCACTGTTGTTGTCACAGTTACACTTTAAAAAAACATAGGTTATGTCTCAGAATAGCTTAACATTTACTGCTTAAAAGAATAAGTTTTACCCTTTTTCTTTTCACTTCTCATTGAGAAAGAAGGACTCTGGTCACGTCTTCAGGCTTTTTTTTCCTAGAAATTAACATTTAAGAAAACAATTCTCACCAAGCTGTGTGATTCAAAGAACTGGGGCACTGGGGAAAACACCAGTTATCACAAACCTTACCACTACATGGCAAGCACTAGCAAGTGGGGGACTCGATTTTTTCTGGACCTGCCCCTTTAAGTTCCTGGCAGCTTTGATCTAGCAGCAGAGAACTGAGGTGGGAGGACAGATCACATACTCCCTCCTGGATACTTTTCTTTTGTAGTTGCATGTGATGCTGTCATTTAATCTTGACTATAAATGGGAACTGACGGTTTCTCTTTGCATGGGGAGCATGGATACATCCCATGCAGACATTCTCAGCCATCCATAGATTTGAAGAGACAGTGGGAAACTGGGTCCAGCCCCAGCTAACACGGCTTCAGGAGACAGTTTACAAGCAAAGGTTATGTTGCGGTTCAAGGCCTGTTGCCTGTGCACATGTGCAGAAAGAAATCAAGCCACAGACCCACACTCTAGCTGTGAAGCACCACTAGGTACGGTGTTGCCCCCTTGGCAAGCTTTGTTTAGCACTCAGAAACTTCTGACAAACAGCCAAAGTCTCCAGATTGCGTCTGGACAAAGTTTCCAAATGACAAAGAGCAAATTTCTTAGAGAAATGTGGGCTGTATCCAAAACCAAAAAAATCCAGTTTCCCATTCAGACACCAGGTGATAGCCAGCCCCAGCCTTCAGATTCACAAATGCAAACCCAGATCTCCACATCCCTTTAGATAGTGTGAAAGCTAATTTGGGCATTTGCAGAAAATCCAGATAAAATCAAGCTCATCTTAATGTTTCATCCAATGAGACATTTGATGTATTTGAAAGTTTATCTCATCTTTTAAAATCACCTGTGGCTCCCTTTTAAAGTCTGAAATCATTACATCCATAATAAATCTCTTCATGGAAGTTCAGCTTCTTGAAATTAAATTAGAATAGGAAGTGAATGTATAGACAGATACACAAAATAAAACAGGCAGGCTGGCTTACAGTGATATATTCTGTCTGTAAGGAAATACATCACTGGCCCCCTGTATAAAAAACACCCTTCTACAACTATGACATGCATTAAATGACACATTTTAATGCTTTTTTTTTTCTTCAGTAAGAAAAAGTCATTTGCCTGGATATCTCACTTGCCTGAGCCAAACCCCAGGGTGTGTATTGTCATCTGTGTCACTGTAAATATTTCTGTTAGATCTCTTTCTGAGGACTCTGAGCTGACATGATCAAAAGCAACAAATAAGAAATGGCTTAAGTTTGCTTCCTTGCTTACATGTTTTCTGTCCCCTAAAATGCTTATAAACATGATGAGTATGAACTGGAAGAAATAATCTCTGAATTTATAAAGATATGCATGTATAGATTAGTCCTATGCTAGATTAGACTACAGATCTTTCCATTAAAGATAAACCACTCACTTTTCCATTTTATATCTGCTTTTTCTTTAAGACTGGTGTATTTTCTGAGATTTGATAGATCACTCAAAGCCACAGATACTCACATCAACTCTCAAGTGAGTCTTCATCATTCCTCGGAATTCTACATTTTCCCAGGAAAAAACCAAACAAGTAGTTTTTGCCTACTATGTAAAACTATGTTTAAACTATTTATTAACCAACAGGTTTACACAATTAAAGCTCCACTAGATGCGAAGCAGCTCCTGATGACATCAGGTATCACCGTCTAGAGTCATGCTGGCTCTGTTCACTATTTTCACCCCAGGAAGACAAAATAACCACCCCAACTGCTACACAGTTTGAAAGATTTCCCATCAGACACAGCTAGCACAGACTTGGAAGAGGCCCTTTTTGGTACAGTCCCCTGTTCAGGAGTGCTCTTGGGCTTGTGATGAGCTCTTTGGAGCTCTGCGTCACACACTGCATCACTGAGGGTTCCCTTCCCCTCTGCCCCACTTCCACTGAATGACACTGTTTGTCCTCTGTCTTCTTCCATCTAGGCTGGCATTCAGCATCTTCTGAGAACTTTATGCTGACTGAGTTCCATCTGCACATTGACATGTGCTTCTGCATGGCCTACTGGCTGTACTACCTCTGGTTTCTCACTCAGCGTCTTCTTCTGCTTGACCATGGACAGCAAGAGAAACAAGTCAGCAAGCCCTTTCCCTTTTCAGTGGTTTCCAACCAAAAGAAACATTAGCATGTCAGACTGCCAGACAACACACCACAGATTCTCCCACATATTGCTTCTTTCTTCCTTTTTTTCATGTCAAGAGCTAAAGAGGTGGGTGACAGATTTCCAGCGGAGGAGGGGGGGGAATTTATGCTGAGCACTGCTATTGCAACCTCTCTGTCTTTTACACTTGAGCGGGAAGGGGCCCTACAGTGAGGCACTGAAATCAAAAGCCTATGCAAAAAGTCCCTGGCTAATTAGTCATTATAAAAGAAAAGAAAAGGAAAGGAAAGAAAGAAAAGGAAAGGAAAGAAAGGAAAGGAAAGGAAAGGAAAGGAAAGGAAAGGAAAGGAAAGGAAAGGAAAGGAAAGGAAA
>NW_016690227.1:4104846-4160279 GCF_001604755.1 Lepidothrix coronata | reverse complement strand
GAAAGAAAAGAAAGAAAAGAAAGAAAAGAAAGAAAAGAAAGAAAAGAAAGAAAAAGAATTGCAATCTGTCCAGACAGGAAAGAGGGCTTTAAAAGGATATACCTTTACAGCCATAAATTGCTAAAGAAAAAGAATTATAAGATAATGTACAAAGGGTCAATTCAATAAAAGGAGGGAAAGAGACATCTGAGTTTCCTTGAAGTCACTGGGGAGGCAGCTGTGCTCAGTGTGCTTGCTGCACATATATGTAGCTGGATAATTGCTTGGTTAGAAACTGAAATAGCAGCATGAGGGCATCATCCAAAAGAGCAAGGAGACGCACGGGGAAAAAAAATCACCATTCCAGCCTTGGGCAAAGTTTCGCTGCATGCAGAGTAGATCAACAATTTATTTCTGAAATTTACACTTTGTAAAGCATAAATAAGCAGAGAGGATCAGCGTGCATCCCAGCAATGTACATACCCTCTGACAGATACTGTGTTTGGCTGCATCTAATGAGTGCAGGCCCAGGAAGGAGACTACAGCCCTGCAGGAGCTGTGTGCTCTCACATTGCATTTTTTTTAGAAAGCAGCTCAATTAATCTGAAGGTTAACTTAATTAAGTAAAGCTCACCTCCTTATCAGGTTCTTCTAGGCTTTTCACCACATCAGGTACTGTGAAATCATTCATTAGGCCTTACAATGTGCCTCTCAACTAGGTAAATATGTGCTAATTGTATTTTACAGAGAGTTCAGACAAAAGCAGAACAGCTAAGCAGAAGGTTTTGAACCTCTGGCCTTGGGAGTTGTGTAGGGCCCCAGAGGAAAATCTGGGTCAGGGGAATGAATCTCACAGCATCCATGGGACTGTGGGAGCCAGACAAAGGAGGAGAAGGTGACTAGAAATTAACCCTCGATCAAAACATGGACGGGTGTTCACTAAGCCCCAATTTGTGTGCTGTACATTCAGGGTGGGCCACCAATACTCTTGGGGCTGGGGTTGACTGGAGAAAAAGCACGGACACCCCACTCTTGCAGCTGGAACTACCCAACAAGCCAAGGGCTCTAGGATACTGTGACAATAAGGATAATTTCTGATCCATTTAGGGTCTTGCTTTCCTCTTAGAAAAAAAGGAGAGCTCACACTCATCAGTGTGTCACCCCTGGCAGGGCAGTCACAAAGCATACCCCCATGGAAACCCTATGTACAAACACAACTCATGTCACCTGCATGAAGTGAGCAACTCAAGAGACAGCAGGCTTGTGCTCCTCATGCATGCCAATATGTTGGTGATGGTGCAACATGAAGTCGGTGCAGGGATGCATGCATGTGAACATTGGAGACTGAGGGGAACTGTCTCTCGTTCTCACATGATGGAGAAGGGAGTTTGTCTTGCCATCCTACAGTCACATGTACTGTAGTAAAAGAAACCTAAAAGGACTGGACAAGGTCACAGAGAGAAAAAACCAAATCTGAAAGAGGTTTTCAAGGCACCTTGCCTCAAATACATGTCTCAGTTACAGTCTTCCTTCCGTCCTCACATTCCCAAGTTATAATTCCTTACCTCCATTTTTCTTTTCCTATAAAAGAACAAAATTAATGTAATATTTATTGTTACAAGGAGTGCAATGCCGTAATCAGGTTAAGAAAGCAATTGACTAACTGCTGACACATATTACTGAAAACTTAATTCTGAAAAGCTTCATTTGCTCATTGGGGACACTTGTCTTGTTTACAATGTCACTTCTGTTACAAGAAGTGTTTTTAAGGACAGATAGTTCTGGGAATGAGAGGAGCTTGACAATCTTGTGAATTGGGCATACAAATTTGCCTGGCAGATTCAGCCTCTGTCCTTGCCCTATTGGTGCTAATAAAAAGTGTATGAATTAGCCTCATGTTAAGAAAGAAAGAAATGAGAGAAGGAGAGACACAAAGAGGGGAAGGAGGAGGGAAGGAAGCGTGTGGACCTAGAGCAGCACAAGAAGAAGTTAGCAGCAGAGGTGAGATGTTTGTACACCAATAATGCGCTGCCCCTGTCTCTGCTAGCACTCCACCAGTTCCGTACCTGCCTTGAAAATATGTTCCTTGGTGCTGCTTAATTACTGCAGTCACTGAAGTTTCAGAGACAAATACATCTCCCAACAACCCTATGTTCATCTTTTCCTATTCTCAGCACTTTAAAAAATGCACCACTTTCCACTCCAGCCGAACAAGTCATATTAATTTTTTCCATCTTACTTCAGAGCTTCCTCAGCATTTTTTACACTTATTTACATGAACGAAAGTGGTTGCTTTCAAAACTGATTTTTCCCATTTGCTGTTGCTTTGGAGGAATCAGGCCCAAGAGTTGGTTAAGATTTTCCCTTTCACCTACTAGAACGGAGTCCATGTTTTAAGGACACATTTTTCTCACCTTCATGTTCATATTCTGCCTCATTTTAAACAAGCAAACATTTCTTTTGAAAAAAAAAATTTTGTGGTAAGCCCAACCTCCCCAAATTTGTCCTAGAGGAACAGCTACATGCACTCTGACCCAGGAGATCAGTAGTCAATACTCTGTGGAAGCAAGAGTGTCTCTTCACTGCTTAACCTGGAGAAGTCTTGGGTACACATGGATTTGTAACTTTAAGGAGGCTCCTAAATCTTAGCAGTTTTTGAGGTACTTTAGATGATCTTCATTTCAGTATCTCTGTCCTCAAATTAAATCACATGTGTTGTGAGCAGCACAGCTCTGCACAGTGTGCTGACTATTTTTCTAAACCTGGAGGCTTTGGCATGTGAGCAGGTCACAGCCAACAGCACGGAAGTGTCCTCTCTAAAACAGGAAGGACTCATTTTATTGGCAAACCACCAGTGGCAAGAGATTACGATAAGATTGCAAATAATTAAAGTATGGCAAAAGCATGTTCTGTTTCCCCCCCCTTGATCCCTTTATTATGTTTTCTGGTATAAACACCATAACCTGCCACCTTCCAGCAGTATCCTCATTTATAGAAGACTTTGAGTGCCCATGAGTTTTAAGGAGTTGACTCTGCAGTAAAGCGCCATGTGGGTTTATGCAGATCTCTCCTAGCTCACTGGGAAGGTCAGGAGGAGTGCTCAGGCTGGTGTGCCAGCAGATTGGAGCTGAGAAGTACATGCTAAGGTAGTCCTGTAAACAGTCCTGTAAAACAAAACAAAACAGAAGCAGAGCTGGAGACTCTTTGTTGAAAGAAGCATTAAGTGGAAACTTTTGCCAAGCAGTGGGGGACTGCCAAACCCACAAACGATTTGAGACTACCTTCCAGTTCATGTCTTGGAAAATGTATTCTGTGTAAAGAGCTACACATGCTCCTAAGAGTCCATAGTTTAGCCTACAAGTCAGCCTGATTAATTCATACACATGATAGGAGTGGGAGCAACAGAACAGAGCTGGGTGAAAAAGGACGTAATGAAAAGAAAATACACTTCAGAATTCTGTGGTGGTGCAGATACTGGGTGCTATTAACAGTCACTGGGATTGATGCTGGAGCACCTCTAGAAAAGTCAGCAGATAATAAGAAGCAGCATTAAGAACAAATCAAGGTGGGAAAAATTTACTGCTGTCTCTACTGAGATTGTGAATGGAAAATTTGGAAAGAGATGGTGAAAATACTAAAAGAGGCCAAACAAACAAATTCCACTAGAACCAGCAGAGTATTTTTAAATCATGTCCTTTAATAATCTACTATTTGCATTACCGTAACATGTCATTGCATTATTCGGGTGTGCAAACAATTGTTGATTTCCCAACTTCTGCTGGAAAAAATGATGACCTGGGGGAAGAAATTTCTGTAGTAAATACCTCAGCATGAATAATAAGATGAGGTTATTTAAGTGACAGCTCCTTGAAAAATTAGCCTAACTTCCTAATAACTGTACTACATAGCTTAAAGAAATCTAATTTTATCTCTGCCTCCCACACAGTAAATCTCCCTATCACATTCTTTCCTTGCTTCAGTGCTATTTCTTTGCTTAATAATCACCTACTTAAAAGATTGGGGATAATGTTAATAATAGGCAAATTAGACACACAGAAAAGCAATGTTTTCTGTGCTTTCAGAGGTACTCGGCATGACTGTCATTAAACCAAAACTGAGGCTTGAGGAGGGAGCACAGAATCCTGAGCAGGCTGCAGTGGAACAGGGCAAGGACTCTGCCTACCTTATGTTGAGAAGACAACATTAGTCAGCGTTGCAATGCTAAAATATCTAACAACAGGAGTGGCTCTCCCCTTCAGCATTTTTCTCCCATAAACTAATTAAGCTATAATATTATGAGCGCTTCCTTGGAGGCTAGGCTTTCCTCTTAGCATGACTATGGGCAGGCTGGGCAAAGCTGGGTTATCGCTGTGATGAAAAAATTGGCACTACATTTTGCCTAAGTCTGCTTTATTTTTTATTTCAAGTTCTACACAAAGCCACTCACATGCCCAATGGCTCAGTCTCACTTCCAATTAAGTCAATGATAAAACTCATATTGACTTAAATAGGAGCAGGTTTGCATCCCAAAGGCTAACAGTCAAGGCTTTTAACAGTCAGACTACTAATGGGGAAAGTAGAAAGAGTTAGAAAATGTCACCATCTTCTCTTTTCTTAGGAGCAGTAATTCAAAGTGAATAGAGTAGGCATGTTGGGTTTGAAATTATTTTCAGGGAGAAAAAATATGTGGTGAGTCTATTTATAATGCAGTGATTCAGCTCTTCTTATAATACATGTGGATGGATCTGTTGCAGAGAAGGCGGCAGCACATAAGAATTATTGACTCTCCCTTTAAATAGTTTGCAAGGCCTTTCTTAGCCCGTATTATATTTAGCCCTTACTATATCACCTAGCCTGTGCAGCAGTGTACACCGCTAATAAAAGGGTTTGGCCAATTAACTTGGTTATATTGGAGTCCTCTGCTGAAAAAAGAGCAACAGACCTGGAAGGCTCCAGGTGCTTCCTCAGCACTGGCCTCTGCTATCAACAGCGACCATAGGAGACCCAGTATAAAAGAGAATTTCATTTTTCTTTTTATGATGTTAATAAAATTAAGAAAAAGGAAGAGATTAGATCAACAATGACTGCATTACTGTTGATTTCTCTTGCATGAAAAAACATACTTTTGAGGGAGGAGGGGTAATCCACAATTAAAAAAACCTGGAGAAGGGGCTATGAAGCCTGCCAGAGGAGCTCAGCATTTAAATTTCCCACAAACCTTTTAAAGGTAGCTGCTTTGACTGAACCCAGCTTTCCCAACCTCGGTGTGATTCCCACTCCTCACATAGGGCAGAGGCACCCACACAGAAGTACAGCCCTCTGGGAGCAATATTTTAGGTGGTGACAGCCTACTGGTGCTCATAACCAATTTCTCCTCCTTTGCCCGCTCTCCCCTACCCCGCACCACGAGAGGAAGAGAGATGCACATTGCAGAGTGACTAAGCTGCGGTCCCCAGCACACAGAGGCTTCTCCTGGCTGGGAGCGAGAAGGGAGGACATTTCCAGCACCCACTGGGCCTTGAAATCTGCTACCTTGCAGGTGAGTGTGTGGCAGTGAGCCAGTGCCCACTGGATACTCAGCTCAATTCCGGGATGCACCTGGAGGGCTGCCACAGGAGCCCTGTGGCTCCCTGTCTGGAACTGCCCCAGTACATACAATGAGGCATTCTGGGGAAATCGACACTATGGAAAGTTTGGAACCCTCTGCCAGATGGACTTGGTGTTTCTTCAGGATGCCCATGACAGCCACAGTTGTAACTACACACCATGTGTGGGAACAGGGAAGCCTGCCCTGTCCTGCAACAGTGTTGAAAGAATTTTCCATCTATTCTGGGTATTGTTTGTTTGTTACCCAGTGGATACGTTCCACCTGTATTTATGTCTTTCATCTCAGTGCCTTTTCCACTTCTTGCTTTTGCCCTGCTAGCAGAGTGGAAGGAAATGTGTTTGTCTTTTGCAGTGTTCATGATCAAATTCAAACAGAGAACGCTGAACTGTAGCACTGCCTGAGTAACCCAATGTGATGCGCCCACACAGGAGGGAAAAGTAAAGGGAGCAGCTTTTGTGAATGACATTCAGGTTCAGCTTGCAGGTTTGCAACTCTTCCAAATAATTGAAATGGCTCATGCAGCAAAGACTGAGCAAAGTTGCATGACCCATCACTCTAAAGGGAAGCCAGGTGGCTCAGAAGCTGATGGAATTGCTCTGGATGAACATGAGGGAAACAGGCATCTCTAACATCAGCTCCCAAATGTTTGTACCTCTTCTCTCCTCAGTCCATGATCTGGAGAGTACACCTGCACACACCCACATATGCTCTTTTTTTGTCTCCTTTTCTGTGCCATTCTCCTTTCCAACCTTTTTGATTGTCATGACTTCAAAATTCAAAACAGTCCCAGCCTCCTTCTGTAATTAAAGCAGAGATCGTGGTTTTGCATTTCCACGTCAAATGCTGAGGTCCAATGGCAATCCAAACAACCATAAAGTTGACATTGAAGTAGTAGCTTGGTAAAAGTACACACTGCAAAACCTAGAGGAGGAGGGGGAGGCAGTGCAGTCCTGAAGGATGTGGATCTGGATCTCCTTTTCCTCTCTCTCTTCCTCAGCCCCTGACTCTTTCTCCCTTCCTCCCTCACTCCCTCCCAGCCCCCTTAGCAGAATGACCTTAACTGGGAGCCTTTGCCCACTCCCATGCTGCCCTAATGGAATTCCCTAATCCCAGCAGAGTTCCCTCCTGCTCCAGCTGCACCATATGACCTACAGCCCCCCTCTGGGTTCATATAGCTCAGAGCTCTTCTCTGGCACAGTGAGGAAAAGATGGTGAGGAAAAGATGTACCAATGGCATTGTGTAGAAAATCCCACCAATCTCCCTTCTGCTGCTGGTTCTGCCTCATCTTTGAAGAGCAGAAAGAAGGGAGAAAAGTGTCACAAGAACAGTGGGGCCAGACAGGAGCCTACATTTGGGGTGAGAGCCAACAGTCTGCATGCATGACAGCCAGCAATGCTGCCATGGTGTCATCCTGTCATCCAACAGCAGAATGCAGGAGGGTTCACACCAGGGTTTGTACTGCCACAGAAGCCAGTCTGCCTTAAAAAAAGCAGACAACTTTGAAAAATGTCCTCTCACAGCTAGCTGGCTTTGCAGGCCAGTGTGAAGAGGGAAGAAACCTCCTCTGCATGTTCCTGATGCCTTAGGCACTGATCCGACTTACCCCATCACTCCAATTGGGATTTGGTGTCGACCCTCTGTCAGAGTTACGGGATTGCTGTGCCAGACCTTGTCTTGCTCCCTTCCTTCACCTGCAGGGAGGAGGCATGTCCCCCCAGCTGGTGTGCCTTGCCCAACCTGGCCCCATTCAAGGAATACTATGGTGACCCGCACTCTCACCATGCCCCCTTGGCTAGGTTTAATGTACAGGGACAATCTATTTTCTGACTACTGGAAGTTCACCCAAGGCTGTTAATGGATGTTTCCTCTGCATCATAACTACTGATAAACATTCTTCATTAAAATGCTAAATTAATCTCTGCTGAATATATGTGACACAGCCGGAAGCCCACCTCCATATCCATTATCTGCTTTGTTCTTACAGCCAAGAGAAGTAAGATTTATTTTAGTCAGTAAGGTGAACAAACACCACCTGTGATCCACTCAGGAAGCTGACCTGAGCTAGAAGGTGACATTTTTACTGTTTCTTTTTGACTATAACCAAGGCTAATGGTGCATGGATTATTATGCTTCCGGCAAAGCTGCCTTTTTCAGTTGAAAATGAGGTTTTTGTCAATTAAATACTCAGTGAAACAAAGATGTGCACTATACATATAATAATTCAATTTAAAAAACATACTGAAAGAAAAGGAGCTTTAAAGAATGGTGCTGTAAATGACAGATAATATTTTTTTGTGTAGTTTGAATAAATTGTCACTTTTATTCTCATGCTCTACATAGTGATTACAGACTGAATCAGCCTGCAAATACAAACAGCCCCTTTGCTTTCCAAGCAACTCACTGGCTAAAGTAACTCATATAGTGCCACTGTTTTATGGATAAACAGGCTAAGTCAGTTCCATATCCTGTCAGTATGGAGCTCTGACAATCAATACATTCCATGTTTTGAAGAAGGATGGAGAAACTTTTTCAGTGAACTGCATGGGACTTTTAAGCCTAAGTAGAGCTTAAATGAGGACAAGGATAGGTCTTTATTACATCTCTTTTTCTCAGTTAAAGCAACTCCTGGAAAATTCAGAGCCCATAAGAGTGCAGGCTTTTTCCATGTTGCAAAGCAGGTTTCCTTCAGCAAAGTCAAAACACTATGTGCCTAGGAGACAATGCCTTCCCACTTTGCCCTTCAAGATGTACCGTGCTGGGTTTCCTGCACATGGATGACAGTTAAAAACACAATCAAGAATTACATATTAGAGCTTGCATTCTGCTACGTGCTCTGTCCTGGGACTGTCTGAGGGTCTGAGCCTTAATAGGGTTTAACTACTTTAGTATTCATTAAATCAGAGGGGCTTAGGGTACTCAGAGAAGAGGGAGGAGGAGAATGGGGAAGAAGAGAACTGATGAAATCACAAAAGGTTCAGACACGCTTAGGATAAACCTTGAGGTTTTATGTCCCACACTCAGTCTCCTTCTCTATCACCATCTGAGAATTCAAGACGAAATCAAAGCCTTTATGGGGACAACTGGAATGATCGTGTAGACTTGTGCTATCTGTGCAAGAAGTCAGACAAGATGGGAAGGAAGCACATGCCGCAATTCAAAATCCAAAGGATGGATAAACCTCATGTGCGAGGAAAGGAAAAAGAAAAGAGCCTTTTAAAGGGATACTTTAGGTCTGTTCAGGACTAAGCTTTGGTTCATTATTTGAAGCAAATCTTGTGAAGCAGATAAATTACAGACAGTAAGACTAATGTTGTAGTGATTATTACTGTCAAAGGCATATAACTCCCTCAGATTCCCCAGAAAATCCCTGTACTGCTACATGTTGCACAGACGGAACTAAGTAAGGGCTGTGACTAGTACAGGAAGAAACAGTTCACACCATTTTCATTCTTCATCTATGGTTTCCATAGCAGATTTGGCAATATCTCAAAGCTTCCTCAGCCCTATACCTATTATCAGTTATGTTACAGTGCCGCATTTTAATTGCTGGGTTTTCTGAGACAGAGGGAGCTGAATCTAAATATATCTCAAGTGCCAGCAGTGATATTTAGTACAGCTACTGTAATTAAGTATTCAGCCATCACCAACAAATAAACTTCTCACTTGAGCAAATAGGTTCTCTGAAAAACACCTGAATGTTTGACAAAATTCCATTTACTGTTATTTTAATATCATTAGGAGGCCTTGGCTTTCCTGATTGGCGGGGTGTGCATCTAAACTGCCAAGAAATTACCCATTTTCGATCACAGTTCTTTTCCTTTTATGAAAGCAGACACTGACAGCTCTAACAAAGATGCTCAGCTAGGAAGCTTTTTCTCCTGCAAGAGAAATGAAATACTGCTGAGTTAAAACCACTAATTACAGTTTATAATAACAATACTTCCGGGGGGGTGTGTTTAAACTATACTTAACTGCTGGGTTTTTTTTTCTTTAAACTAGAGGTTTGGCTACAGTTTGATGGTTAGCTACTTGGAAAAATCTTCTCAACTGGTATGGTCTAGCTGGTAGATTCCAGAACAAAAAAAAAACCCTCTCCTGCAGTATAGGTATAATTTTCTTTCAAATCATTTGCTTTGTAATTCAGGCGCAAAACTTAATGTATGCAACAGGAAGCAAAGTATTTGAATAAAGATCACTGGAAAACCCCCAAAGTACATCCTTCACTCTGAGTATTTTAGAAAGCTCTTGGAATTTTTGCTAGCCCACATGAGATAGTTCAGAAACAGAAAAATCAGTAGGTAAAATGCTTAGGCTGTAGTAAACTTTGCAACTGCAGAGATCTACACCCGGAGTTCTGCTCTTCTATCCAGGTGCATGTGTTCCTGTTTCCTCCTGAAGTGTTGACACCTCCAACGTCTTCCACTGGGATGGGAAAGTTTTTCTCACTCCTTTTTCCCTCAGATGTCTGAACATGACTTGTATTTGAGAATACTGAGAGATGGAGCTTCTCTAGCAAAAATTTTCAGATTATCACGTTTTATGCTCCCAAGAGGCCCTGGACGTGGAGACACATGCACATAGGGATGCAACAACTGGACTTTTTAAGCCAGTGGGAATTAAAGGGATAATAGATGGCAACGGATCATCAGTGGGTTATTTTGCTAATTCATTCTGCTGAACTTGCACCAAAGCTCAGAAAAACAAACAGAAGAATGTAAATGGCATTGAAAAGTAAGCCAGGAGTACTGACCCAGAAGGCCACTTTCTTGATGAAAGCATTCTCTCTCATTTATATGATAACTACACAAAGTGTGGAGGAAACACTGAGCCTGATCAGAGAAGTGAAGGTAAGAGTATTTATTTACATTTCTTACAACTACCTTTTTATTTTCCCCCCCAGGAATTAGCAATCTAAAATGGACTACAAAAGTAAATATTTATCTGGTAAGGCAATCGTAAAAAAATCTGTCTTGTGATGATACAAGGTTTAGCTCCTGCTATTCTTAACCCCTTGAACAGAGCTTTGTTTTGTGTGTGTTCTCACTGAAATCAATCAATACAGAATGGGGCAAAGTCTGAGTGATCAGAGACAGTCTGGAAATGTACTCTAAATTATTCAGCTTTTATACCAAAATCTAAACGTGTCTATTGTCACACGAGGAAACGTCTTCTGTAGCTTCCTAAAAGATGACAAAATGGAAGGATGGGAACATGGCCATTTTTAATCATCCTTGTTATTTTAACAACTCAAAATACAATTCCAGAGTCCTCTTCTGAGTGTTTCAGTATTTCAATATATGTTTAATGCATATATTTAAAACATTGTATCCTAGTATATCCAGTCTAATGCAGCATTAAAAAGAAAGATTTCAATTGAGTATACTTTATTAGATGGGACATAAAGGCATGCAATATTTTAAACAAGTGGCAAAGTTAAGCCAAAACAAAGAAATTGTGTTGCAGCTCCTACCCAAGCTCAGGCACACCCTGAACTCAGCTGCTGAAAAAGTGAAAAATTTGTCCGAGTGAGAAGCAAAAAAGTTCAATGCTAATCATGCTGCTCAAAACTTGTGAGGATACTTAATTCTATTTCTATTTCTGCAGAAAACTCACATCTACAACTCCTGAAGGACAGAAACAAAACTGCTGAGTCTCAAAAGTACAGATCATGAGATACATGCAAACAGTCTAGTGTTTAATTCAGTGATCCTAGTCAAATTTGCAGAAAGAAACAAAAAGATCAATACCAGTAGCATTGCAAGTACAGTAACTTTTGCTACCTGATTCAGATCTTTCAACCTGCACTAAAGAACAGGCAGAAATCTGACAGAATCTCCTCTGGATCTCGGAGAAAGCTTCAAAGGCTAATGCCAAGGATCACATTCCTGAGTCTGCTTCTCTTAGATGTTCAGTGAAGTCCCACGCCTGTACTCGTCTCTCATTTTTTCTTTACATCTCTTTCACGTTGGTTTCTTCTACTTGTCTCAGACTCAGTTGAAAAGATGTGCCCCTCTGGCTGCAACACAAGACACGAGGGTTCAGAAAAGCTCCCATGTCCTGTGTTGTAGCCGGAGGTCTCACAATAGTTTAGAGCAAACCCTCTGGCTTGTAGGTTCCTTTCATAGGCAAAGCTCTTTTCCTGCACTTTTGAATTCAACCTAAGTGTCAATCTGTGAAAGAGAAGTGGAGAAGAATGGAAATCACATGCACAGATAACACTGTGTGCTTTTGCTACTGTCAACACAGTAAATGGATAAAGAACCGGAGTAGCTGCCAACCTGGAGCAAAAAGGCTAACTTCTGACCTGGAATTAAAAGCTGCCATTCAGTTGACCTCAGCAAAGACATGCCAGCTCACAGTAGTTTAAATTAGCCCTACTGCCTTTCCAGCATGATCTCCAGATCTTGAAGACTAAAAGCATTTTTTTTGGCAACTTTGCCAGCACCTGTTCTTTCAAAAGTAGATAAAGCTAAGCAAATAATTAGCAACTAATCATGTAAAAACAAATGCTGCCTTTTGTTTCTTGTTTGCAAATTGCCCTTATACGGATCACAACATTTTCAAATTTGTTATGCAGAATTATTTATGAATGCCTTCATAATTATTAATTCCAGGTCTGCAGATCACTCATACGGAGTTGTGAACCTTTGCAAATCACATTGCATTTCTTAATTATATAAGCCATGTAAAACTTATTCCTGATGAGGTTAGCTGTCTAATTAACTACCTGACACTATGGATATGCAGCTCAAGAAATCACTTTCGGTGAACATCCAAACTTATGAATTTAAAAGGGGCATCGCTGAGAACAGTTTCTGCTAATAAAGCTCGGTACCAAATATCCACATAAAACAACCCTTTGAAATGGTTCGAAGAGTTAAATTGAAATTCACTTGTGAATCCAAGCGGATAGTCACAGGACAGCATGTTTTTCTACTGCTTGCTCAACTTAGGTCATAAATTAATGCTAATGAAAATATTCAGAGCTGTTGTTGAATTTCTTATGAGCACAGTATTTACTTGTATGTGTTCTTTTCCTTGTGGACTTACAATTCATTCCCAACTGAAACACTTTGAAAAGCAGAGCTTGAAAATCCCTTTATATATGTGTATGTGTAGATATATATATATATTTATATAAAAATGTCAATCCAGTACAGTATATTGCTGTGCATTACAATAAAGATCAGCACTATGGAGCCAGGTATACAAGACAAGATTATTGCTATCTCTGTTCAAAATATCTTTGGCAGATTTATTGTTTTTTTGTCCCTGACCCTCCATGTATTACTTTTATGCTGTCACTACTTTGCTTGGTACTTTTGCTTTTCCAAACAAACTCAAAGAAGCAGGAGAGGAAATGAAGTGTACTTAGCTGCTATTTTTACGAAGATGACCGACTGCCTGTACAGGCACTCTGATGATAAGTACTCACATTAACAGAACTTAGCAAACTACATAAGCTGTTTGCTCAAACTTCTGTTCAAAAGATTTTAATTTTTTTAAAGCTTTCCTATATACTTCAAATAAAACTCATAGCTATCAGCTTTGTTCATTTCCAGATTTATCTTCCATGGAATAAAGTACAGTTCAATTAATCACAGCTCAGATTAGGCAAAGGACAAAGCTATGAATTAAAAGGTCTGGTCTTTCCATATAAGGGCATCAAAAGGAATGCCATCAGTATTTTTGACAATAACATGGCTCTTAAAGTTGTCTAATGACAAGTGCAACAACAGTTTTCAGCCATTAGTCTGAAGCTTGAAGAATCCCCAAATCTTTTTGTGGATATATTCTGAGATTTTTGCTAAGAATTATACAGTTTATCTAGAAATTAGTTATTTCCAGCCACCTGCCTTTCTTATCTCAGCCGCATAGTAAAAAAACCCCAACCATTTTCATATTCAGTGTGAAAAAAAAATCATGCCAAGCTCCATCTGTCTTACCAATTCCCTGAACTGTGCCTATATAGGCACTAAAAGGAAATCAAAACCGAGTACTAGAATCTTGGGACCCAGAATTAATCTGCTTTTTACAGAAAAATTATGTTCAGATAAAGCTAAATGATTCACTCTATCCCGTTTCCACAGCAAGGAAATTCAAGGTTAGAGCTGAAATTGCATCCTTAAAAATTTGCTGATGCCCTGTGGAAAAAGCATGAAAATCATTTGAGTTAGAGAAGATTCCAATTAATTATTCTGTGTTTCCTTCTCTTGTGTCTCCTTGTTTTTGTTCACTGAAGGCATTTCTGAGAAGTTGGTCTGAGCCCACAAGCCTCTTTGGAAGGGTTTAATTGTCTGCTCTGTGCAACATCTCAAATAATAAGCAGGATGCATTAGCATGGCAACCTGCTCTATACAGCGCATCCTTTTACCTGTTTTATGCTACCAACAAGGGTAAGTCGATTTATGGACAAATGGGAAACCTGCTCATTCCTTGGGATCCATTTCCCTAGTCTGACAGTGCAATCATCTTTCACTCCATGGCTATAAACTTTGAGTCATGATGAATACTGATGGAAGGGAGGGAGAGATTTGCAAATCACCTCTTGCCTGGTATTTCACTCCCCTCTCTCTCCTATTGTGAGAGGAAGCTGGAAGCTGCAGTGAATAATCATTGAAATTTTGCCTCTCAGCTAAACTGGCCAGCGTAATCTTCATAGTGAGCCATTTGAGAACAATCAGTGGTGATATCATTAGCCAGACAGTCATTACTTCTGTGGTTTGCATAACGAGCAAGAATAGATATAATGTGCTCATGTGACCTCAGAGGTGTCCAAGGGGTCCTTCTCTGGGGCAAGGAGATTCCATTCCAGACCTGGCCATCAAATCAAGCCTATAAACTGGAGGTCTGACAGGAATTCTGACTTCCACCACCAAACCCACACTTAAAATTTGTTGGTGTGGCTGGACCCAAAATGGGAAGGGAGTTATTTTCCGGTTCCAGAAACACATCACAGGAATACTGAAGACACAGAATGTGAATCTGAACTCAAGATGGAGTCATTTGTCCTCATCTTCAAGCCATTAAAAACTAGCACTTTCCTTTGGATCTGGATACTGCCTTCTCTGCCCACTACTATTATTAGCTAAGGGAGAAATTTCTTGCCACTGTTAGAATCAATTTTCTTTCCCAGCCCCCACTCTTACAATTTCTAAGTTTGTGACAAATACCCTTTAGTTTTTCTAATTAAGTTTCACATCTGTTCCACACCAGTTCATTTTTTTCTTTAGTGAGGGCACTTTTGCTGGGGCACACTAAAAGTTGCAGTCATTTTATAGAAAAATAAATGTGGGTATGTGTTACAATTTACCTAACTACTTCCAATTAATTTGCTGTTTAAGGTGACACTGTACTAATTACACATCAGTACATTAATGTAGCTGCAGGCTGTAATCATTTCCCTTTGAACAGTGCACACTTCCAGCAAAGTCCTCAAGAACTGTTTTGGAATACAAGAAAACAATAATCAATTCTCTTATTGCTGCTACTTCAATATAGAGCAAAGATCTGGCTAACTTTATTTTTTAAGAAGATCAATCTCTATTTATTAGTTGTAAAACAATTTTGACAAACTCTGCCCTTGCATGAACACAAACCCTTGTGGTACTCAATAAGTACATATCACCTCAGGCAGAATTTGGCCCTCGGTAACCTTAAGCTCCCTGTAAGCCTCATCTTCTTCAGATCAGTATCCACAGTGGGATTTCCCTCATTCTAGACTCCAAAGCCAATAACCATGCAACCTAGGACAAGGCCTCTGTGGTTCTGTTTTGACATGGTCATGCACAAGCATTTATCAGTGGTGATTGTTAAACTTTAACTAGCATAACTTGAGAGAGCAAAAGAAAGGAATTTACTTTTAAACATGGAAAGCTTTGTATGATATTTTCTGAATTAAAGACTGTGATTTAAAATAATCCTGTAAATTGAAAATCTATATCTGATGTGGCTGAAGGGGGACTTCTAGACCTAACTGTCTTAAATATAGATTTTAAATCAATATGAGTAGTTTGGGAGCATTACCGTTCAAGGATTTTGTGCCATTGCTGTTAAAGCATTATTAATTCATGCTCTTATCTTTCTCATTTCACAAAGTGCACGGGGTTTTTTTCTGCAAGTCTATTAATGTAGGAACTATAATCCATCTTTTTCTATTTTGCTTTGGTATTGTCTCCCCAGATCAAAGTTAGTTTATAACATAGAGTGAATTTCATAAATTATTTTGAATGATTTTAGAGAAAAAAAAAAGAAAGGAGAAAAAAATGCAGGTTAAAGTCAGAAGCACATCACATATCACACAATTTACCTATAAGCAGTCAAGATTGCTTGAAATACTCTGCTAAAACTCAGCAATAAAAAGTTTGTTTAATTTCTAAAGATGGCAGATGTCATAAAAAAAGAGGCTGATGCAAAAATAAAGCCTCCAGAGTCTGGCAGTTCTGTTTGGATGTCAATAAAAGATAATGTAACCTGTCAAATTTGCAAGCATGTATTATCCAACCATCATATTGTACCTTCACCACTCAGGCATTACCTTCCAAGAAACATCCGCATCTGCCTGATTATCTTAAAGTAATTCTGATGAAGAGAGCAGGTTGCAAATTAAAAGTGTCTTTCTCTTACTAGTTTTCTCTCTCTCCCCTCTCCTCACTCTTTAATCCTCCATTTTTTACAGTTCAGATAATTTTTTCTTGAAAGGTTAAGGAGCTAGCAATTATTTCAATGGCTCTTGCAGCTTTAGGGTAAGTGTCTCATATGGCCTTTATTTTAAGGAGCTTCCCTTCATTCTTCACACTCAATATCTCTGGTTGAACACTGAGATTACTCCAGAGTTGTGGAGTTGTGTAACTTGGAGATACTGAGCTTTGTTCCTACTAGAGCATAGAAACCATGGTGTGGAAATGGCCTGCAGTTGCCATGGACGGGTTGTCATGCTTCACACTCCATTGAGCTGGGGTTGCACCACCAGACAAAATTCTAAAGGCTAGTGGTTTTTTGTTTTATGCTGATTTAGATATATTACCTTTTGGGAAATATTTTTTTGTTATTTCTATATCCATTATGAATTTTCCAAACATTTTAATTTGCCTTCTGTTAGTCAACCTCCACTTTCTTTTACCATCAGTTCATACATTGTGACTTTGCAAAGTTTTGGAGGTTGTTTGACTTTTTCCAGTGTGTATGTTCAGTTCTGGAAAGAGGCCACAAAAAAGCACACCATCTCAACAAACCGAGCATTTATTTTGAGGCTTATGCTGACAGTCCTCATCACTGAACTGTGAAAGTTTGCATCATATCCCCATGATATCTCTTCACATTGTTATGCTTGATGGATTCAATCACCTCGGCCACTGTGTTTCTGGAGAATCTGTCCAAATTCTGCATCAACCTCCAAAGAAAGTCTGAAAATTAAATTCTTGCTTGTTGCTTGTTTTCCAGCTGTACAGCAAACATGCATAAAGTGCATGAATTAATCAACATCACAGCTATTTCAGGAGCCCAGAAGGATGGAGCATTGGGTCAAGGTGAAAATGATTGTGCTAGTGATTCTTGGCCATCAGTATTTAGCAAACCCACCCCTGTGAAAGCATTTCCTACTTAGGCAGAGCTAGTTTATGCTGTAAGAGGGCTGCAGTTCATTATCTAGCTTGGTAGCACAGAGAAAATCTGTCTCCACAGACAAAATCAAAACTGAGTCAGGCATTAATTCCTAAACAAAAAGTGTGTCTTTCCTAAATGAGAGTGGAAGCTGGCCCAGAACTTCCACTCAACACAGATGAAAACCTGCAAAACTGCCACTTTCACTGCAGGACTGGCATCAGTTTGGGAGAAAGGCCACCGACAGAAGCTCTGCCTTGTCAGGCAGTGCTGTCCTCCCATGGCCTTGCTCTACACAGCCATCTGTCCTCCCTGGGCAGCCACCAGCACATGCTGCTGCTGCGCATCCACGTCCTCCAACGGGGATGCTGCGATTCGGACGGTTCAGGCTCCTTTGCCTCCCTGGTCCTGCAGGGTGAGGACGCACAAGGAGACTGTCACTGTCATTACAACAGGCCTTCATTTTTTTTCCACTTCTCATTCAGTTGTGATTCAAGCTGTCCTTCTCCCATAGAAATGCCCTTGTGTAACAGCACACGATGCTTGTGTAACAGCATCCACATCCTGCTCCTGTGCACTTAACACCGTCTTTTCACTGCTTTCTGGGTACCAATTTGCAAAGCAGAGCTAGGCAGTCAGTTACTAAAACCACCCTAATTTATTAAATGAAATAGCACCAAGGGAAGACGTGGCTATACACATGGACTGATACAAAAGTTTCATCTAGTGGTACCCTTAACGGATATAGTGACCCTCAGACCAATGTCTCCATGGGATGGAGACATGACACTGAATATTGCTTCCTGGAGAACTGAGCAGTTATTGCATGCACTTTATGTCTGGGAGCCCTGCTGTACAGTTACATGGAAATTGTGGGGCAGAATCAACAATTCAAATAAGATTTTAAAGGTGTGACTGAACAAGCATCTGCTAATGTATGTAAAAATACTTGGCAGGCTTAAAGCTGGTTTCCAGAGGGCACCAGAAAATAGGGTTGGACACAGCCTGACTGGTGTGCCACACTGGCATACAGAAAACAAGCCTCCCAGACGCCATCAGCCACATGCAACACTTGCCATGTAGTTCCTCCCAGTCAGCCTATGGATCCAAAATGCAAATACAGCTTGTAAACTTCAATTTTGCAGAAACTGATTTCCACATTCACTGTTAAGGCCCTGTCGGTGTTGTCTGTGGTATGTAACTGTAACATGGTTTCATGAAGAATGGAACTGACGATAGATTTAGAGATGCCCTAAATTAGCCAGTGTGCAGGAGGTTTTGTCCACTGCTACTTCCTTCTAGTACTAAGAACTGACTATTGCTTCCAGAATTAAATACTCTATATGAAAAAATTGTTCCCACAGCACAACTGACAGAAATTTGAAATTAAATAATAATAACGTACAGACCATTTGCTGTCTAATGTATGTGTGGGATTGAATAGCACTTTGCAATACATTCCCTTCTTGCTAAATTACTCTAACTTCAAACTCAACTAAAGTACTTAGTTGCCACAACACCACTGAACTTTGATATCTGGATCCATTCCAAAAGTTGGGACTGCAGCTGATTTTTCTTGTGGAAATTCATGAATAAGGGAAGAAGACAGAATTTAAAAAAAAAAAAAAAAGGCAGCTTATTCAATTCTCTAAGTTCTGCTTCCTTCACCAATCTGGCAAGGGTGATTAGGATGTGAAACACGTATCAGGTGGAAACATCCCACCCAGGTGGGGGTTGGCAGTGTATGCGTTCTCAGTCTCTTCTTCCCCAGCAGCAGTACAGCTACAACTCTGACTGAAGCTGTGTGTTTAGCTAGGCACAGTCAATACACTCAAGAACAACACCCCTGCTGGTAATTTTTGCAAAACCACATGGATACCTGCTACCAAATTCAGTGTAACAGCTTCCAACACCATTAGCTTATGTCCTTCTGTCTTCCATTAGTGCCAGATAGGCTGAATTGTGTGGGAACACACCAAATTATGACACATACAAAATTATACCAAATTATTACACTATACAAATATTACACCTAGAATCCTACCCACAGGGCACATGTTAGCTCTAGCTTAGTTGCTGCTTAGGCAAGTTAGGTTATAGCTATGGTTGTACTGAGCCAGGTGCTCAGGCATAGCCATTTACTAAAGCATCTACACTACGGTTGACTACAGAATTTGCTATCAAATGGGTAACACTGTACCACATTGGTGAAGGAACAAAGTCAGTAAGAAACTGCAGACACCATGTCTGGTACCTGTCTGCTCTGCACAGACCTCCTGCTTTATTGCATTTGCTTGTGAAGGATGTAGGCAGATGAAACCAGCCTGATGAAACCAGATACCAGAGAATCATCCTACTGTATTCTCTGTGTCTTTGATTACTCTTTAATTCAGGAAAATTTTGTGCAAAGTCCTTCTGACTCTGAAAAAGCATATATATGTCCATTCCAATTCTTAAGAACATAAAAGAACATAAAAGACTAAGCTACCACCCTGTCCATAGATGCCCTTCTGTTACCCAGCCCCCATGGAGAACAAATGCTTTCACTTAGGGAAGGAATAACATGCAAGGCATTTTTTGAAGTTCAGACTATTGAAGTACAGTTTTTGAGCACTTCATATACTTCAATGACTATTCTTGCAGCTAACTGCAAAAGAAGAACAGATGCACAAAAATAGTAAGTAACTAGTCTGAGGTCACACAGACCATGGCTACAGTGTCTGACAGGGACAGGATCAAAGCTTAAATATTCTCAAAACTAAACATGTCCTCTGTTCAGGGGTGAGCCTGAAAGCACATTAGCTGGTACAGATGAGAAATGCCCTCCAGGGTATGTGCCCTAGCAAGATCAGCACATTAGTGCACGGCTTTCACAGCCTGCTCACACACTCCGTCCACTGCCTGCCCCCAAGGCAGCCGCATGAAGGAGGTGAAGAGGAGGCAAAAGATGTCATCCTTGCACCCACTCTGGAGACAACCCTTTCAAAGGGCTGTAGATAGCTCTAAGACACTGAACTTGAATATGATTTAATGCTTTCCCCACTTCCCCGGGGTCAAAGGTGCTTTAGGAAAACTGCAAATTTTGGGCAAGTTTAGGGGCATCATGTTCAACATGGAATGAAATGAACAGATAACAGAACAGAAGGTTCCCAAAGATAGCTGCGGGAGTGAAAATGAGGAAAGAGAAACAGAAAACAAAGGAATTAAGCATCTATATATTCCTTACAGGAATCATTCAGTAGTATAGCCTTCGGTTGCTACAGGTGCACTAGCTCTTCTGCAATGTCGTTCATACAAAACTGCACATAAAAAGTATTTTGGTCAGAGTTTGTATTTAATTAAAATGATTTGGACTGATCAGCAACATGCATTTACACAGAATGCACGTGCCATCTGGGTAACATGTCTCTAAGTACATCTAGATTAGAGCTTGTGGTTCAATTTTAATTTAACTGTCTATAATTAATTTAAATACAATAAATGGTGACCAGAGCATGCTAAGGATGCTTGGTTCATTGTGGGCTGAGCTCCAGAGGAGAGGCTGTCCAGTGACAGCAAACACAGAGTTGGATGCCAAGGGACAGCAGAGAAGTTTTTGGTGGGACATGACATAAACTTGGAGCTCTGAACAGTTTCTACAGTCAGTCAGATGAGAGGCCAGAGCTGGAGAAGGTTTACAACCATGCATATATTAAAGACAGTGAGAGTCACTGGTAGTTTTCAGTGAGATGTTTGCAGCAGTCTGGACTGTCCATGTGTGAGAAGTGGCACAAGGCGATCAGCACAGGTTGTGGGTACATATGATACATGAGGGCAATGTGATGCTACGAGCTGATCCTTGTGATAGAGCTGGTGGTGAACTATACCGGTTCAGTTTTTTTCCAGCACTCCAGTGCAACAGGGCTAAAATCTACCAGGCACCAACCTCTTGTGAGCTTCAACGGAAGAACATGTGCTTAAATTATCTTTGAGGATTTGTTTACCAAATGGTAATACTGCCGTCATCTGTGAATCCACACAGGGAATTCTTCATCTCCAGCTTGGGAAATACTGCTTAAAAGAGGTGGGAGAAGATGGAGGTCTGGGAAATTTGTAAAAGAATATATTTGTATACACAACAAAAAAAAATTACAATAAAGGGAATACTAGTATTCAGTAAATGAGGACTTGTATTTCTCCTTAAGAGGCCACAGACAGGTAAAATTAGCCCCTGTAGCTGTTTGAGTATTCAGACAGACAGATTAACTTTGTAGTTCCACATAAAAGAATGCAGGTAAAGGAGAAATTAACTGTTGAATAAAAACCTCTTCTGTACCTTCTGAGGTTCAAATGTTCAAAATTTTTCCTCCTGTAAATACTGTTTTTGTAGCTCAAACCTATGCAAAAGAGAACAGCAATCTCCATCACTCAAAAATACGTTCATTTATAAAACATATACAGAAACATGCTCTACAACAAATCTCTGTGTCTTGTTATAAGCAAGGAGGCATCAAAATCCATAATAACTGCATTTATAAGAGAAAGATCAATATGGCATCTGGTGTTTCAAAGGCAGAAAATGATTCCATTAAATTTCTACTGGTAGAAAATGCACTGAACAAAATATCTAAAACTCATAGTGGGTTTCAGTCTCTCACACTGTACCACTGGATAAATCACAAAATTCTCTGTAAAAGATACACTAGGACCTGCTTCACCCTCTTCTGATTCAAACAACAGCTCTCCAAGAGAAGATCGTGGCTCAGGATGTTACTGACATCCTCCAGCTTGCGTCTTATCAGAGCATCTGTGTTGTCATTGAGATGTGGTGGTAAGGGTAAAACCTTAAGGTTTGGGGTTTTTTGCCCTGAGTGCCACTGTTCCAATGTTGTCTGTGTGTGTGTGTAACTAATTTACTTGTGCTACAGGAAAAACAATAAAAGAGAGAAATGCTCTGATTTTGATTCCCATTTTAGATACATAAAAGGGAAACCTAAGAATGACTACAGTACATTAGACCAAAGGTCTGTCCACTCCAGCAAAGCATCGTTGTTTTTACAGAATTGACATTAAGAGATCTCTGAACACAGTTTTTGCTCCTGGAACTATTGACAATCTCTTATTCTGCTGTCTTGACTAAAAAAACTCCACAAAGCATGGCCATAAATGGATGGTTATTGAATCATAAGAACAGTACAACCATATGTGAAACTTGCTAATAATCTCTCTGCCTTTAATGATTTTAGCTCAGGACCTTATTTCTCTGAATGTAGGCTTCAAGTATTTTGTAATGCTCAGTGGATTTATTTTCATGAGCTTCAGTCATCCCTTATAAATTTTTAGAATCTACCATATTCACTCTCTACAGCTACTTGAAAGGAGGTCGTAACCAGGTGGGGGTTGATCTCTTTTCCCAGGCAACTATCAGCAAGACAAGAGGGCATGGTCTCAAGTTGTGCCAGGGGAGGTTTAGGTTAGATATTAGAAAGAATTTCTTTACAGAGAGGGTGGCCAGACATTGGAATGGGCTGCCCAGGGAAGTATTGGATTTTCCGTCCCTGGAGATTTTTAAAAAGAGACTGGATGTGGCACTTAGTGCCATGGTCTAGTAACCACGGCGGTAGTGGATCAAGGGTTGGACTTGATGATCTCAAAGGTCCCTTCCAACCCAGCTGATTCTATGATTCTATATCCTTTGACAAGGACTTTCACAAGTGGGAAGAACAGTATGAGACAGCCCTAGCCAGTGGGAAGTTATGGTGTCAGCCCACTGGCTGTCAATGTTGCCATGTACTCTGCTGGTAACTCACAAATGGAGCTACAGAGGAAAATAGTTTTGAAGTGTGATGATGAAGTAGATGTTGACGGATATTTGTAGAGGGTAGTCCCTCAGCATGAAAGACATCAGAGGAGAAAGCATGAAAGTGGCTGTTTGCAAACCTTAGGTGGCCTGTAGGCAGGACCAACTTATTGGATTACCTGCAGGGAAATGGTACCCATGGCAGTCTCAGTACTTCCCAAGAAGGGTTCTGTGAATACAGCACTCAAGAGGAGCTCTGGAGGAGCAATATAGAGTCAGGCTCTACTTCAAATACAAGACAAGACAGATACCACTAAGCCAGAAAGAAGTCTAGAAAGTTGTATCTTTGTTCTTTAACTTTTATATAAGTGATCAATCAAACAGTTCTTTCATTTCTGCAAGATGTGAAATGATTCAGAGAGGAGGCTAGACCAAAGCATCAGCTCCCTTTTCCCCCTTGAAACCTGAGCAAAGGCCCATTTTGCTGCAATAAACTGACCCTTTTTACAGTCAAATACAAATATGGCTATTCATGCCACCTGTAAATGGTTTTGTCTTAGCATAATCCTCAGTGCTGAAGACAGTGACATTAAATCAAGCAAGAGACTGGATTTTTAGATGCATCTGAAACAAAAACATAGCAACTGGTATGGGGCCTTAGAAATTTGTACATTGGTGGCAATTAATACTAGTCATTAACCTGGGAGCTACAAGGGCTTATGGTGTCTGAAGGCCTCCACTGGTTGCTAATAAATCCAGGCTTTTATACAAGGAACAGAACAGTTATGGATAAAAGCAGTAGGATGGATGTGACAACCAGCAATTTTAACTTATCACCTTGGAGCTTTATTTTTGAAAGCTTTTACTTCCCACTGATTGCAGGCTTCCAATTTTGTGTTGTCATGTAATAAATTACAAAAATTATCTTTTTTTTTTTTGGCATAGTGCTTCATAGACAAAGTGTCTAAAAAGCTTCTTTTTTTTTAATGAAATGAGTTAAGTATTGCTGCCATGGTGATTATAAGAACAAATCAGCACCAAACAGTTGCCTAGAAATCTAGATACAAACTCAAAATTTTCAGTAGCCAAGGGATTTGGTTTGAGTCCTTTCTAACTGGAGGCTTTTACTGTGTACATGAAGGGCATGGGGGTGGAAAACTGGAGCAGAGAGGTCATTTTGAAAAGCAAATCTTTAACCCTTCTCCTGAAAGGAGAGGACTGTCTAACTTACTAACATGTCTGAAGGAGATCTGAAGGATATCACTCCCATTAGGGAGGTGAGCCTCCTCCTCTCAGCAGGGGTGTGAAGTAGAAGGCATCATCATCCCTGAGGTGGCTGTAAGGGTGGCACCACCGTGCCAATCATTTAAAAGCTGTCCTGCTTGACCAGGAACTTCCCCATTTAGCACTAAGGTAGTCTCGGCTCTTGCTTTTATTAACATTCACTGCTACATTTACTGCTCACTGAATTCATATTCTAGATAAGTATTCTAGACCAAAAGGTCTACTTGTCTACTTTACTGACATTGCATATGCTTGATCATAAACATCATAAAAAGTCAGTAATGGATGCAAAGAGAAATTGTGAAGCTGGTAAAAATGTTTGCAATATTTAATTAATTATCTCTTATGTATCACCCATAACAAGAGGGCAAAGATGCTGTGGGTTAAATAGACTCCGAAAAGCACAAAGCCATAAAAAAATGCCTTACTCAAACCTCCAACTTTTCTAGAGCAAATATAAAACTAGCAATAGGTTGGTAAGCACCTGACTATAAGGCAAACTCTTTGCATCAGAAAAAGGTACTGAGATCAAAGATGGAAAGTTTCTGCCAATAATGTCTCCATGGCTGGCTTGAGAATGGAGTCTAGGGACTGACAGCTAAACAGATCTCTTCCAGGGATATGAAGGTGATCAATTCAAACTGCTCTGTTCCCTATTATGTATGGCATTTAAGATAGGTCACATTTTACAGTCAGTGACATTAAACGATTTCATAGTGATCCATGTGCTATAAGTTATATTATTTAGAATATTTTAATCACCTAAAGTTCAGGGACCTCAAAGCACATATTAATTAATGCTTATTTTAATTAGCTGTGCCTCAGATAGAGGAAGAAGACAAAACTGTGCAGCCTTATTAGCACGACAGTCCAGATCCATAATTAAACCCAGAATACACAACATAATAAACATCAGAACTTAAAGGAGTGGAAGGTTGGTCACTACCATGGCAGCTTCCCACTCCTATAACCTTCTTTTTCCTTAACATTTTATTTCTTTCCTCCCCAAGTCTTCCTGTGAATGGCAGTTTCCATAAGGGAAAAGGCAAAAGATTTCTGCACCTCATGGGCCAAACTCAGCTCTGTTCTTGCAGTAAAAGCATCATCCTCTGTGGAATTATTCTATATTCCATTCTACTTGAAGGAATATACTATTATTAAGAGGAAAAATCTTTTTGTGCAGGTATCTTCACAAGCAGCTTCTTCCTCTATTTAGCTACCAGCCATGTGGATCTGTCTGCAGACATAGAAACCTCTGCTTTGCTGCCTTCCAGCATTCTGCCTCTTTCCCTGACCAAGAATCGCTGAAGATGCTTTATTTTAAATTTCACAGCTGCTGGCTTCTGAAAGGAAAAAAAATGGGTTCTTTATATTTTCTGACTCTTCATAATAAATTAACTGTATTGGGTGGGTCAGTGTGCAAAGGTCATAGAGCCAGTCAGTGGTAAAGCATCAGTAGAACACTCAATAGGGCCAGTCTCTAGCACCCTACCCTTGTCTGCCAAATGACCAAGCTAGGAAATTCCAATCACTTATTCAAGCATCTTCCTGTGTACATTAGAGACACTTAAACAAAACTCCAGTAAACTGAGATGCTGATTTTAAGTTCATGAAAGCCAGTAACAGTTCTCCTATTGACTTCAAGGTATTTAGGATACGATTTTAAGAGCTTAATAAAGATACAGGAAAAAAATTACCTAACTCTGTACTGGTACTATCATATAGCATTAGTTTTCAACCTTTTTTTTGCTCCCAGTTCCTTGAAATTTATTCAGTAGATTTGATTTTCTTAGCAAAGTTCTATAGACACCCTAAGAGTGGTTCTCACACTCTCAGATAGGTATGGGTCATGCACTGAAAACATCTACTAAGGGGAAGGAAAGGACATTCATATAAAAAATACCCAAAACCTTACCAGTAACTAACTATAGGAAAGTTTTGTATTCTCTTTCTTATTTCATACTAATTACCATTTTCTTCAACTCTAAATTGCAATAAATTCCCTCAATTTCACTCCCCCTGCTCCATTCCATAGAATTTCTCCAAATAAATAATGAAATTGAGTAGTTTAGCTTGCAGAAATTGCTATTACTTTATCAATGCCTGAGCCAACAAAAGCATTTTTCATGCACCTGCATAAAAGAGAAGGAACTGAATAGCTTTTAAGAAATGTGCTACATTTTAATATGTCCTGGTGACATACAGAAGCATATCTATAATTCTGAAAGGAGTTAAGATAGAAGAATGGGTAGAGAGGGAAATTTTCTACACTCATGCTTCTTCACAATGAATTTACTGATGTTAGAACAAACGGTCAGGCCTTGATCCAGAAACAATTCTTTGCCAATAAATTTTGCATCAAATCCTAAATCATCATTTTAGTGATTTCTTAAATGCAAACCAATGTTAATGTTTCAGTGTCTTTTACTCTTAAATGCAATATTTCACTTTACTATTTCTTCATTTGCATTTGCTATTATTTTGATTTACTGTATTATAATTTATTTTGCAATTGTAACTAATTTTGTTATATATTTAAAGTGTTTTATTAATTCTGATAGTTTTGCTAACACAACACAACAGCATATTTAGTGAATTATATCAGGTTTCCTTCTACTCCTCAGCATCGAGCAACTGTAGAGACATTAACGTATGTCTAAATTAAACCGAAGCAGCAAGTGAGTTTAGACTGGTCTAACCTTCCCCAAAGTTTTAGAGGAGCTCATTAATGTTACTCTGCAAAGCACCTATAGTCTTAATAGGGAGCCATTATGTGCTATTGGTTTGATACTTTCTTGCCAAGCTCCCAATGCCTTGCAAGCAATTGACTTTTTATGAGCTACTCTCGCTGACAATTTTCATCATCACAATTCTTAATTTTGACTCCTCTCATAAAGTAAAGCTTCCTGAAATTCTCCTTATATTTTCCATGTTTATTAGAAGGACCAAGAAGAAAGGGCGGAAATCAACAGGCCAGGGTGTCATTACTCGTTTATATCAATGAATGATGCTTTGCTCCATAAATAATCCACCAAACCCATAGCGTGTGGTACAGGTGTTAGCTTGTCACAGTTTAGCCTCATATGGATATAGCCAATATACTCTTGAACATCTGGGGATTGGGAGAACATTTGCTTGTCATTTGAAGCTGAAAATAACAAAAATCTACCAAAAATTTAGGAAAACTGTTTACAATGAAAAAATACACAGTTACATTAGTGCTTGAGTAGCTGAACTCCAGCCTTAGGACTCAGCTGGAGACAAAATCTCTTCTCAGAATGCCTTGAATTTGGACAGATGCAAAACTAAACAGGTTCTTAAATAGAGCATAACAGAGTGTTCACTTTACTGGAGCAAATGCTACAGACAAACTTCATTGAACACCTACTTCATTTTTACACTCAGCTTCTGCTTTCTCCTTAATGCATATCCATCTACAAATCCTGAAAGTCTAGTGAAGATTTTAGAGAGAAAACAAAACAAATGGGTTTAATAATCTCTGAAGAGCATTTGCAGAAACTCTTGGATATCAGACTAGAATCTTTTAAGTCAAAGAAGGGCAGGTGGATGAACACAAAGACTGATTTTCCACAGAAAGCTAACACTCATTTTGGAAATATAGAAAAAATAATGTAATTATTTTTCCCCTCTGTCCCCAGCTTCTTTCTTCTTTTTAACCCTCAAGGAACTAACGTTTTTATTAAGCGTGAACCCAAGTGCATTGGGGTAACTTAATTTCAAAAAATTAAGCTGTTCAGCTGTTCTTTTTAGAGCTCCAGTTGTAAAAATTCATTAATTACCTATTAAACATTTAACCATTAAATATACTTCCTGCATGTGTGCCTGCTAAAGTGCAAAACGCTGGACCCATTTTTTTTTTGGCTTTCTACATTCAGGTGGCAGAGGCAGAAGTGGAAACCAGATGGAACACAGCAGATGGGTATTCTGCTGCTGCAAAAAAGTCTCTGGAGCTGTAAAAGGTAATGCAGTCCAGCTTCTGAAAACTATACTTCAGGCAAGATGACTAACTAGAATAATCACAAAATCAGCAACATAAAGGAAAATATAACTTCCTGCAATAAAATGAGAAAAGCATGCAAAGATAGAGTCAAACTGGGAGGTTGACTTTGCAACCCCTTGTGGTAATGAGTGACAATCAAGATTACAAAGAAGAGGTTCATGCCTGAAACATGGCCTGCTTCTTTCAAGTATTGCAGTTGATCTAATAAAAGATAATATCTCCTCTAAAACCTTGCCTCTCTTAGAGTTTTAATCCATTCTGAATAGAAAAACTATTGCTATTTCATTTTTCATTTGGAGATTTTAAAGAGCTTTACAAAGAGGTTTACAGGTACCACTGAGATTCTTGATGTATAAAGTATAATGGACTACCTTGATGTTTTGATACTTTACAATCCATATCCTGACTTGGATACTGATGTGCTACCAGCTAATGCATGGGGACAGTCAGGTGCCTCAGCGCAGGACGTATGGAAGGTCAATCTGAAGAAGCTGGAAGAGTGGTGCTGCCGGAGATGGAGGTGCCCTCCTCTTTTCCCCGTCCTCCCCAACATAGGTGTTATCCTGAGCTGCAGCTGGCACTTCTGTAATTCACAGTTATGAACCATCTCCTGAAGATGGATACTTAAGCCATCCCTTACTCACAAAATACAGACAAGATGTCTACAATGTTCTTGGAGCTCTCACGCGGAATCTCGAATTCCAGTTTCAAATCCTTCAAATATCTGAAAATGTTTGACTCCTTCTTCTTTATCCCTTGGTACAGTTCATTCTCCTCCTGCCTCCTCCCTTGACTCCACCCCCCCCAGTCCAAAGAACATTTAATCACATCATAGAAATTGGAACTGCTTGACCCAAGGGAAGGATAATTTTGACTCCATGTCCCATCACTCTTTCTCAAAGCTTACTCTTATAGCCTGCTATTTAAGGTGCTTCTCCTGTGAGGCAGAAAATACAAACTTATATCTACCCAGGCAGAGGTGGAATTTGAAGTGGGATCTCCCAGCTACTGGATGAATGCTACTAGAGCTGACTGAGGGTGTCAATGTCATGCTCAAAGAATATTTGTAACACTGAGTCTTGCAAGTGAGCCATCCGTTTCTAAGTTTGAAATCCCGACAGGTCTGAGGTGCAAGGCCTGATGCAATGCTCAGAGCCTCAAGGCTGGAGACATAGTGGGCATGTAGAGGAGCAAGATAAAAGGCACATCAGGAACCTTTTAACATTAGATGCTTAGACTACACTTGATATTCAGAGAAAAGTGGTTCTGCCCATTTGTGATTGCAAAGACCTATATATTTTCTTATCTTGGAAATAAATAACTTCACATTTTCAGAATGTCCAAGCACCACCAGCTTCCAAATCTAGAGCATAGAGCAGCACGATACAAACAGAAGAGAAATCTACCACACATTAATTCAAGCTTTGTAAATTAATAGCTAAACTGCTCAATAAGATCCTGGATCCTGGAATGGTGAAGAAATCTAGTGATGGCATGAAGGTGTGCTAGGAGAAAGAATTTGCAGACAAACCTCTGCATATCTTCCAAGCTGTCTCAGTTAAGCTCTGGGTTTTTTAGATGGCAGTTTCACATGTGTACCTTACCTGTGCAGCTAAGCACAGCTGGGCATGAACTCGTCTGAATCCATTCCCATTCAAACTGCAGACATAAACCCTGTGAACACCATGAATTCTACCCTGAACTTTGCACAAATCTCTCTCTATAAGTAATTTTACATTCATACCAAAGGAGGCTTTTAATATCCTTTGCCAGACAGCTACCGAAATTTCATGGGTGTATTAGATGGACCCTTTAACTAATTATTGTGCCTTTACTACCCTTGGTGCTTTCTATATTTGCCGACCTCAGATTACACTTACATACCTCTCTTCACATGATTTCAGACTGAGTATGACTATCCTTCCATATCCATTCTTATTTAACTCTGATCTGTCCCTTTTTTGAAATTCTGAGCTGGTTTTCATAAAAATCTTATCTATAATCAAAGCTCTGTTTCTCTGTAATGCTTTGGGATATGGCCTTATCTCATGCTATTATTAAAAAACGGAAAGCTCTTTTATACAGGTATGTTTTTGACCTCTGTTCTTCTCTATTTCGAACAAAACCTACAGCAGCATGGTCAAGAATAGAAGCAGCATCATTCAGCTCCCAATTCTATACTTTAACCACTAGATGATGCCTCCTGTGAGTATATAAAATTTCATTTAAATGCAAAATCTGATTATATTTGCTTACACTTACAATGTGTTGATATTATTTTTTATATCCTGCCTCTCCTTGACCTTCCTTGTCCTCCAGGGCTTAGCAGATTTTCCAGGTCCATTACAACAGTGGAAGAAGGTTTATGTGCCTAGTTGTCACTCAGCCTGTGTGTGAAAGATCCCCATCAAACAGCTAGGGATAGTTACTACACCATAGTCAGCCCTGTTTAAACAAAGGACTCCATGACTGTGTGAACGACACTTCTGATAAGGTAGATATTTTAGGAAACAAGCAGAAACATTTTGAGGATATTACCACTAGACAGGCATTTGTATTACCCAAGAGTTCAGCACTTTCAATATGTGATAAAATGTCAAAAAGCCATTTTTTGCAGTCACATGTATAAATTGTGACCCATTCCACTTAAACAGAGGACACTGTATTTGTATAAAATAGTGTAAAGACGGTGTCAATATCAGACCATTACCAGTACAGCTGAAGATAAACAACACTGTGGCTCTGTAGGTAAAGTTACCAGGTAAGTGGACAAAGAGTTGTTGTTAGTATATTGTGCTCTGCCAAGAAATTAAGAAATAAGTAGAAATTAATAAAAGGTTCAATAAAAGAGGCTATAATGTGCATCAATCTATTGCAAAAGCTTTTAATAGTAAAACTATGACTTATTTGCGGCTATGGGACTTACTTGTGGCTATGGCTTATTTCTGACTGTATGCCATGAAGTTGTTTTCCAAGTGCAGAAGGAAGGTAAAATAAACATTTTATTTTCTACAAAAGCTTGGGTTCTATTTAAAAATCTTGTCAACCAGAAATGGGGAGGAGTGTCTGAGTAAGAGCAAACATAAAATGACTCATTATCTTCTGATAAATCAAGGCACAACAGACAATGTATTTATCCAGCAGTATGATCATATGTTCACATTATTTTGATCAGGGATAACATCAGACAGCTAAGCTCCACATTTGAACAGCACTTTAGCATCCAGCTTTTCATTGGGTCAGCAAACAGTCGCAGTGAACTAAGTACTCACTGCACTGAAAGGTGGTCAAAATTGAAATTTCTGTTCTGCAGGAAACCCTGACACTTCAAAATTTGATTATGCTCTAAATCAGAAAGAATGTCACTACTTCAGAATTTCCCATTAAACAGACGTGTTGAAGAAAAGATATTCAGGAATCTAAACCAAAAGCATTTTGGTAATCACAAAACAATTTATTTTTATATAATTGAATGGTTTAAGTTTGATATAGTTAGAATCTTTGCATCAATTGTATCTAAATGCTGTCTGAATCATTTTAGATTACATTTTTATGTTATCGTAGTAATATTAACATTAATATATAATGTAAAAGGCAGGACAAAATAAAGAATGGGAATTACTAAACCAGAAGATTTTTACAAAACTGAAATAATTATGTTGGACAGTTCTCTGTGGATATCTGCACTGTATCTAAAATCTTAAAATAAGACTATCCTTCATTCACTGGTAAAAAACCAGAACAATCCTCCCTCTCCGTGCCCCAAAATTACTCAGTTGAAAAACGTGATTAGGTCTGGCCTTTCTGAAGTGACTGGGAGTTCTGGTATTGACATCAATTCAGTCAGAACTTTATTTGCAGATTTCAGATGGACTACCTGTGTACTTGAAAACATGCAAACATGAGTCCTGTATTGATCTGGAACATTAATAACAAAACTTCAAAGAAAATGACCCCATCTAAATCTCAGCTGAGAGGATAGAGCAAGACTCCTAAACATAATGCATAAACTCTCAAAAAAGCAAAAGCATTGTCTAGCCAGATTCTGAGTCCATTTTCTATTAATTTACATCATCTGGAACAACAGCAAAAATAGATTATTTCAAAATTAGTTTGACCAGTCCACCAATTTTAAAGTATTTTCAACCACAGGAAAATACTGACACTATTTTTATCATATACTTAGAAAAAAATCATTACTGTTACTGCATTATTAAAATCTACATACCTATAAATAAGGTAGTGATTTCCAACATTAAGCAGACATTGTTCTCAACAGTCAATATAATAAAACTAAACCATGTAGTAAGATAAACAAAAAAAGAATTCACCCAGTGTGGGCCAATATGCCTCAGGCACATCTATTATATGCACATCTGCCTACAGATGATAGCAGATTGCTATCATCTAGTGTTATCAAAAGGCTCTATGTATTTCTCAGGAAACAAGCACACACACTTTCAATAAATCATGGTGCTAAATATATGTTCCTCTGTTGGTAAGACATTGCCTTCCATTTTGGTTATGCCTGAGAGAGAATGTTTCTTTTTTTTTTTTTGTGAGTTCAGATAAAAAAAAAGAGTAGATTCTCCTCTTCCTTCCTGCCTAATCCCTTGATCTTGTGCTTTATTGCAGCCTTGAAAAGCCTTGTGGGGCCCTTTTGTCATGGAACAGGCAGGACTTCATTGCCAAGCCCATCCACACTGCCCACCACTTTTCTGATGGTACCTGGGAGACAAATTCTTTTGGATGGCCTGAATATAAACATGAAGCTCCTTACACCATTTTAGATGTATGATCTTAAACAGATCTTACATCATTTTAGGCCAATACAGTCTGAAGGGACATCCCCACTGCTGCAAATCATAAAAGACTAACAACCATCTCCATCTACCTCCAAAACTATCAGCCAGTGCAAAGTAAAAGGTGTCTTAATTTCCAGCAATAAAGAAGCATATTTAAAATAAAGTAGAAAACAATACTTCAAGCACGAATCACACAACAGAATAGACTGCAAAACTGCATTGAAATTTTCCGAATGCTCACTTAAAGGCTCCTCGTTTTCTTTAAATAAATATTTATTTTTGGTACATTAACTCAGCATTTTTGTATCAGTAGGTGGAATGCATACTCTAATCTAAACTTCATAAGAGTATAAGCTGGAGCTTTGCAAATACTTTCACCCAAACAGATGACTGTATTTAATACTGCAGTATAACCTTGCCTAGTTTCTCAAATAAATTTGCAAAGGGAGTGGATTACTCTGAGGATAATTAATGTGATAGGGAGGTGGGGTCTTTTTCTCTTGATGTCATTATTTGAAACTGTCTAAATTAAATTGCTACATTAAGTAACCTGGGGCACTAAATGGAATTTGAACCCTACTCCCTAGGTACAGCAATTTAGCAGCAAACAAACTTATGTCACAAAGCAGACTATTCAAGCATAGGAAAGTACCTCTGTCAACCCTGGGCAAAGAGTGACTTACTTATATTCCCAGTGGAAATACACCACAGAGATGGAAACTGAACAGGGATCTCCCAAGTACCAAGGCTTTCAATACAAGTCCCAGCTATTGCAGTGGAAGAACCTGCACTGACCTTACTGGATCTATATTAGAACTATGGCAGCCAGATACAAGACAAAACAAAGATGGGGAACAAGGAAGCATCCACTGAAATGCTAGGTTAAGGGCCAACTGTCTGTGTTGGCAGATATGATGTACCATTTTGACAATGCAAGTCCACTGAGGTTCTCTAATCTCCATTAAGTATTGCAGAACACTGTCAGAGAATTTTCTGTGTTTTAAATGTACAAAGAAATATTAAATACCTTGCTCTATCAATGCCTATTTTTACCTATGTTTATTAATTATCTCTATGAACAACAAAAGCAAATAAGGTGTTTAACAGTGATGAGAATTAATGGCCTGGTAGAATGTGTAAAAGTTTCACTAAAAACTTGTAGCTAGTAGCCAGAGGTCAACATTACCACAGGCATAAAACTAGAGAAACATCCATAAAAGGATGATTCCAGACCAATTAAGGTTCAGCAAACATTCAGCATCTGTGGCTTCCTTATGGTCTTTATTAAGCCAGAATGAAAGGGTTATGCTCATAATTCTGTATTCTTTTTTCTTTTTTTCCTTTATGTTAAAATCCTTCGCTGCATTTAATCACTTTTGGTGTCTTTCCTTCTTCTTTGCAGCAATTTTGCCTGAGCACTCCTGGGAGTAGTGTTGCATTACAGATTCATCAATGATTTGCTGCTTACTCTACATTATCCCACAAGTGCTGAGGCAAACAGTTCTTCGCCAGGATCAAATGATGTTCTATATTCGCCCACAGTTTAAAATCTTGTTAATGTTGACACTTCTGACGAAAGCCTGACAGTGACACTGGAATGAGTGTAACCTGCAGGCTTTGGTGACTGCCAAATAAACAGGTACCCAGGGCACAAAGTTTTTTCTACATCCTCTATATGCCCACAGGGGCATCATCAATTCAGGCAATATCTTTTCCAGAAACAAGGTCAAATAGAACAGCTAACACACCCTGTCTGTAGGTGATGTTGCTGATGGGTGACAGGGTGGCTATTTGCTATGTTGCTAAACCAGTGTGTCTGAGAAAGAGTTTTGCTCTAAAGTCAATTAACTTTAATGGAAAGACTCCAAATTACTTCAATGATCTCTGGACCAAGCTCAATAAGAACTAATTAGGTCTCCATTCCAAAGGTTAGTTGTCAGAATTATTTATGGTTTTTTGTTTGTTTGTTTTTAATATTGGACAAGAGGGTCTTTTTTAATTATTTAGAGGAACTGACATCACTTTGAAAGTCATAAATTGCAAATACAGGTGCCAGTATTTAAAAATTTAATTTCAGGTTATCAGACAAGTAGAAAAATTGTACACACTGTGCAAACACAATCCACTTCGTGGGGACAAAGGAAATAAAAACTACAGTTAGTGACACCTGTAATTTAGTTCTGTGGTATTTACTACACTCCACAGCCTTACTAAACCTTTCATGTGTTCTACAGGAATACAACTAAGTTTCCTGACTATAGCTTCCAGTTCTGACAACAAAACTTAGGATCTAGTCCAGAGCTGGACTTTTCAGAACTCATCTCACTCATTGTGCATAAAACCCCTAACACAGAAGATTATACAAGAGAGAACATACTCGAAGAAAGAGAGAACATACTCGAAGAAAGAGAGGGATACAGATACCTTATGTAGAAGTGATACCACAGCAAATGGCTGAGCAGTCTCAGTACTATCTATGATTTATTTATTCTGTCAGCAGACCATCACCTGCAAATCAAATTAAGAAATGCTCAAAATCTGAAAGTCACAAATTAGACCAGAGTGAATTATATGATGCCATTTATCTCACAATCTTCCTCCTATTTTTAATTCCTTTCTTTTCCTGGAAACTTAAAGTTCAAAGTGCAATAAACATAATATAATCAAATTGCACTTACAGCATGCAAGACAGGAAATAGAGATGTAGTTCTTCACTGTGAATTGGTCAGACAACAAAATTATTTAATTTGGAGTGTAGTCTTCAAAAAAAAGACCTAAAATCAGCTTTTGAATACTAAAGTCCAATACTCTCTGGCACTAACAAAATGTCAAGTCATTTTCTAGCAAAACATGGGTCTGCACCTTTGCTGAGCTCTGAAAACCTAGTTATAGGAGAGGAGAGCCTGTCTTTGTGATATAATGGAGAGGATGAGAGGAAAGACATAGCTCACACCCTCACATGGTGCATACAAAGGCAGAGAGCCAAAAAGCTCTTCCTGTGGGCAGAGACAGCCCTTCTTTCTCTCCGATAGGGACTAACCCCCCCTAAAGGCAGTAAAGGAGGAGGGTTGCTCTCCTCTCCTCCATCTCCTGTTCACCAAAGGGCCAAGCTCAAGTGAATTCTGGCACAGAGATTTTCCACAGGCTGCCCCCACCTGCCCCTTTGCCAGAGACCTTGTCAGCTGAAACGTGTACCTCCTCCATACCCGCTCCAAGCCCCAGGTCGCTCACTGTCTTAAAGCAGATGAGACACCAGGGTAACAAATAGAATGCACTGAAGGTCACCTGATGGAAGTCAGGGTGGACACAAGTATATGCACACACTCATCACTTGCTCTGTGTTTGGACACAAATCCCTGGCAAACAGGTTTGGTCCGAAGTGTTGGTCTGCAGGGCTAGGTTGCAGTTAATAGTCTCTTGCAGAGCTTTAGGTCAACTGCAGTTTTCAGAAGCAGTGACACTTCACTTGAGCTGAAGACAATGAAGATGTGGGCAAACAGACTTTCTGAAAAGCAGTTTCTCAACAGTCATAAAATCACAGAACCATAGAATGGCTTGGATTGGAAGGGACCTTAAAGATCATGTAGTTCTAACCCCCCTGCCATGGACAGGGACACCTTCCATTAGATCAGGTTGCTCAGAGCTCCATCCAACCTGGCCTTGAACACTTCCAGGGATGGGGCATTCACAGCTTCTCTGGGCAAAGTCTTGTAGTTGCACTGAGTAACAGTTACCGAGATTTCTAAGAAATAGACAGACAGTAAAAAATATTTTGGATTAATATGAAGAAAAATTGGAAGAGCTTAGATGCACTACATGCTTGTGCCAACTCCAGCCTAAAGTCTTAATTACGATGTGTAAGCATCTTTTCAACTTGTGCTAAAAATAATAAAAGAACTGGCATTAATTTATGGCCAGCCAATCTGAAAGATCCATAATGTGGAAGTTTTTAACAAGCTGCTGTCCAACATTTTTGACATGTTTTAAAACAAGCCATCCTGATCAGCCCTGTAGAGGGTAATGCTTCTAAGCTTAATGACTCTCCAAAGAGGAGGAGGCATAAAGATTTAGCGACTCAGTAGACATGACTGCACAGACCTCTGCAGCCAGCTTGGAAATGACAAATGATTTGTTAATAGAGAAGCTTTCTTTTTGTATTATTTTTTGCCGATGAAGTGAAAACAGAGCATTGATTAAGCAATCTAAGCCGAGAATATTCTATCCAAACTGGAGAGCTTTCAAACCAGCTGCTGGTTTCAAGGCTTTGAAATACAACTCCGGCTTGTTGCTCGATGCTTAAAGATACCTATCCTGGAGCCACAGACAGTGATTGATGCCAAGCTGACACAGATGTATTTCAGCTGTGTGGGCCATGCCATTCGCACAACACTTGTGTAAAAAAATGCCTTCTGTCTCAAATGCTACAAACTAAGAGAAAGGATTAATAGAGACATCAACAAAAAAGTTCTCTGTACAAATAGAGTATGACTGAAGAATACCAATAGCCCAACATGTTCTTAACTCACCATCACCCTTCTCTGCCACCTGTCAGAAGAAATCATTTGTACAAAAATTCAGATGGAGCCTTTCACTCACAACACTATGTTTCTGCATAGAATTTTACAGAAGTCACCCTACATATTCAACTGTTAATAAGAACTAGGTGTCTGGAGGGAATTAAAAATATTTGTGCGATTTTTCCCCTTGCAGAAAAGAATTAAATTTTCCACGGGAGTTTTAAAAACAAGCTTCTGGCCCTCACAGATGTTAAAGTTTGAGTGATTCATATTCTCATTCCCTTGTGTAGCTACATTATTAGACTGTATTTCCCTCAATTCATCAGAGAATACACTATGTCCATAATCATAAAGCAGAGATAGTGGCATGTCATGGAAGACTAGGTCCAAACAGGAAAACAAGCCCCTAAGCAGAACAGGAACAAGAAGTATCTAAATTGTAATACTCAGAAGGCATTATGGAGCCTTTTTAATATTAAAAAATGTATGATTTTGTCGTTGACCATTTTGGGATTTTTTATTAAAAAAACCTGCAAAAGGAACATGCCTTTCACTACAAATATTTTAACACACCAATTTTAACACACTGTTGCAATGAGAAATTTTCACCTTAATCAGGTCAGTTTGTTTGGATGACTGTTGAGTAAATAGCTATGCCATGCTATCTGTATTGCAGCTCTTGCTCCAGAGATAAGAAAAATCAACACAGACATATAAGCCAAGTAAAAAATATGCTTTATTTCTAACAAATAAGCATTACAAGAAATGGTTTGTTTATTCAACTAGTGATCTCTACATTTTACACATCCAAAAATTAAACCAGCTATTTTTGTCTCTCTGAATTTTAAATCAACACACATCACTCTAAAAGGCTGTTAACAAAGGGATTGTCCTTCATGTAGCAGAATCGCTTTCCTGAAAAGTTCATGGAAGAGTACAAATCCTAAGGCTAAGATCCCGTTTTCTGAAAATTTTGCTCAGGAAACCAGCACATATACTAGAAGGGGTAGATTTCCATTACTGTGATTTAACATCCCCATTTAATCTATTATCTCCACATTCTTGATGGAAAAATTTCCAATTGTTTGAATACCTTCTTCTTCCCTGAAAAAAAACCCCAAACAATCAGAAAAAGGGAACAGAAATTTGTGTTGACTGTTTCAGAACAGAGACTGGGGGAAAAAAACGCTATCAGTGATAAAATTATTAGTACTTTTTGTTGTTGTTGTTCTTAAAATGAATTACTGAGCACAAGATTTGTTGGGTGAGTAAAAGTAAAGTTGGGTGAGCCTTCTTGTAGTGCTCTCTGCAACATCATGCTGGTATCTGAAATTCCATTCATAGCCTTAGTACCATCTTGATCAGATTTTCCTTAAAATTCCTTAACATTATCCAAGTACCTTGATAAGATTTGTTGCTCTTCTTTTTGTAAATCATAAAATCATAGAATGATTCATAGAATCATAGAATGTTAAGGGGTGGAAGGGACGTTAAAGACCATCTAGTCCCAACTCCCCTTACATGGTCAGGGACACCTCTCAATAGACCAGGTTGCTCAAGGCCTTATCCAACCTGACCTTGAACACTGCCAGGGTTGGGGCATCCATAACCTCCCTGGAAAACCTGTTCCAGTATCTCACAAGCCTGACAGTTAAGTGTTTCTTCCTAAGTACAGTTAGTACCAAGTACTATTTCTTTCTTCCTAAATATAGAACATGGTTTCACTGCCAGAGAGGGAAGTAATACCTCTGTACATACAGGAGATGACACTCTATAAAACAAAATTCTGCTTTCTTTTCTTTCCTATAACCAAGGATCCTGTCTTGATGTGAAGATCACACAGCAGGTAAGTACTGAAACACACACAGATTCCTTACTAACCCCTCCTGAATCTTTCTGACACACAGAGAAGCGACATTCCAGCTGAGTTTTATTGGTCAAATTTGGATTCACAGATGCTACTGAAGTAAATGGATGTATTTATACACAAAAGAGATTTGAAGAGGTTTTTTTTTCATTCTCACAGCAAAAAATTACACTATTCAAAGTACCCGTGTCCATGAGATTAAAAAAATTTCTTTTTTCATTAACTATTACTTTAAATTTATTTTATAATTTATTTGTATTGGAAAAAGTATTTATAAGTAGAAACCACAGGAGAGTCATAATTCAGGTCACATTTGTGCGGCTCACCAGCTAATCTGAAAATCTAAATCTACTGAGACTTTCTAATATCTTCTCAGAATTGTGTGTCATATTACTTATGAATAGACTCAATTCAAGAGGAAGCTTTCTAAATACCAAAAAATATTTTCTGCTTTGTCATCTACTTCTTTGTTCAGTGAGCTTATGCGTTTTGCTCAAAAATTGTAAATTAACAGACAAATCGGGTTTTGACCCGTCCACTGCCTCCTGCCTGTAAGAGATTAATGGCTAAAGAATAATCCTACTGGATTGGCTAAAAAATGCAATGGCACCAGTAGAGAACATACCATGCTTCCCCCTTTTACCAATTGCTTTGTATATAGTGACAGATTATTAAAGTAACTGAAACAGCAGGAAAATAAATGAAATTTTGTCTCCTTTCATTCTCAGTATCCTACTGTAATTTCCTACTCCTGATAACGACTCTAGTAGATGAAAAAGGGAAAAACCTTCCTGCAACTGATAGAAAGACTGAAAAGTCAAGGGGACTGGATACAGCTAGTGGACATGCCCCAGAGGAGTGACACTGGCTTATTTCCCCACATTTCACAGTAACCATGAAAAGAATGTTTGCTTCCTTTGCCCTTAAACGTATTTTAGTTGCAAGCTCTTTGGGGCACAGTCTGCAGCTGAATATGCTTTTCTAGTGTTATTGCAACACAGCCATGACGTATCTTGAGACCTGACAAAAATCCCAGTAATAAGTAGTTACCGAGGAACTTTTTCCATGCAACAATTTAGTTCTGTGAAAGACCACTTTCCTGAGCACTCACTACAGTACTTGTATATTTGCAAATCACCAGTGTGACAAAAGAAAATCTAATACTTAAAAGACAGAAATAAAACATGAGTCAAGTGGCAAAAAGGCTGTTAGAGAAATACTGGGCACCTGAACAAATCCATGCATCCTTCGGTTTCCAAGCAGTTTCATCTTCCAAAATATTTTGCATTTCTTTTGATACTGCATGCGTATCTCTTAAACAGTTAAAAAAGCCACCGCTGTGAAAAAATGCTGCACGTGGTGAAAGTACTTCAAGGAATGTAGACCCTGATCTGCTTCTCACACACATCATCTTCATAGCTTTGATTATGACATGAGAAGGATTATTTCTACAAGAGAGAAGAAAGGTAGGCATAGGAACTTAAGAATTGCGCTAACATAGTAAAGCACTGTAAAATGAAATAAAATACTAAAATTTGCATTTAAGCTCTTTTAAGTTACGTCTATTCTGTAATACAGAAAAAGAACAGTAAATTCAACAAGCTTTTACAAAGCCACAGCCAGCAACTAGTGGGACTTTGTAAAAAAGTCCCACTCTGCTCTGGAAATAAGCAGAGTCCACACAGAATGCCAAAGGTACTGTCCACAAACTAGAAACATCTGAGAAGTCAAAAAATACTAAGATAAAGTTTGAACTCCCAAGAACTTCACTGAGTTCTGTCCTGAAAAGAATATGACAACATATAGTAGAAGGCTCTTTGGTCGTATAAACAAACAAACAAACAAAACCACCCAGAAAACAAACAAACAAAACAAACAAAAAACTCCACAAAAACACACAAGGAGAAATGATGTGCCACTTCAGAAGAAGGATGGGGAAAAGATTAAGGACAACACAAGGAAGGCCTTCAATAAGTATTTTTCCACAGTTTTCAATCAGAAACTTTTAGGTTAAATTTAGAGAAAAAGTTAGGGTGAATAATGAGAATGTGGGTATGCAAATAGAAACTCCCACAGCTAACAAAAAACTTGATTCAAAAAGTTAAATGCATCAAGCTTGAAGTCTGATTAATCACTAACTCACCCTTTTTAAAATTTTGTTCACATGTAATGCTAGTCCAGTGACAAATATTTTTAATAGCACCATCCAGCTGGGAGTGAAACCGAAAAATAGCAGATATGGTTTCTTTACTTACAAAAAATCTGTGAAGAAAAATAAGAGGAGATGGCAGTTGGGAAATTACAAGCTATTTCATTGGATCTCATTAGTATGAAAGGCCTTAAAATACATTTTGAGAGAGACAATATATAAAGACACAGAGGTAAATGAAAAATGGGATAAAATGCAACAGCAATTTCCCAAAAGGACACCACACAAATCATCCACATAGTTTTCTTAGATGAGGTAAGTGATTTTGTGAACAGATGAAGTGTAATAGATCTCATCTTTCAGGACTGTAGGACTGCATTTGACACCGTGTTATATGTTATTAAGGAATCTGAGAACTAAGACTTTTTTAGTGGTTAAAAAAAAACAGCTAAAGGAGGACTAATAACAGGCAAGTGCCATTAAGAAGGGATGCATCAAATCAGTTGAGATTAGCAGTGACAGCCTTCAGGATCCACCCTGGGGCTTCTGTTGTCCTTTCATAGCTCTTGACCACTGTCATTCAGGTAGAAGACTACCTGCATGTTCTTGTACTGCCAGTAAAGAAGAGCAGTGAAACTATACAAAGTGAGCAGCTTGAAGATGGGAGCCAAAGAAATGGGGTAAGCAGCAAGGCCCCAGGCAGAAAATTCAAATGTAACCTGGGAGACGACCCAGTAGTGACAAATGAAGACTGAAGTTGTCAATGAGCAAATGACTAAACAAGTAACATAATGAAAAAGGCAAGTGAGGCTGTAGGATGGAGATTTTCAGTAGAACTCAGGAGACATGGAGATTCTCCATCCAAAGATACTAACAGAGTTAAGTGGTTTAGCCCAGTAATAGAAGAGCTGTGTAAGTATGTAGCTGCTGGCTAGAAATGCCTTGAGGAAGATGCTTCCAGGTGAGAGAAGTGTTATTTAATTTAAAGAGCAACAACAGCATGGGCAGGGGGGAAGGCAGTACACATGCCACACATTCCTCAAGGCTGTAAAGAAGGGAAGTTTCAGTAAGCCTATGAGTTTCTCAAATAGCCTCCCAGATAAAAGAGTAAGGGTAAAATTACAACCTTTGAGACAGAGGTTGAGATATAGTTGGAAGTATCACATGCTGTAATGCCCTTTACAATTTCCTGGACCCACTGCTTGCATCCACTGGTCACAGAGGGTCCTTAAGCTCCATTAGTAGTGTGGTGTTGATATTTTTACTGCTTTGATGTTACTGGTGTCATTTTGGGGAACATAACCAAGAACATTTACCATTCCATTTTTCACATGCAGTTTTCATTACAAAATCCATGTAAAACTAATTACATAGATAAAGGCTTTTGCAATAATGCAGGCTACTTACAAGTGAAAATAAATAAAGAGAAGAATGTAGAGCCCAAGATTATTTGAACAGCTAGGGCACCAAAAATACAATCAACTGGAGTTTTAATTAAGAATAATTAAGTATTTTGTGAAATAATCCAGGGCAAACTGTGGAATTGTTTAAAAATTGTTATTAGCTGCTTAGACGGAGTTTGTCAGATAGGTGCTCTAAAGCTGAGAAATTTAACAGAAACTGTACTTTCAGAACTTGTGGAGAGATGGAATTCTCCTGAAGAGAGTGAAGATTTGGCACTTCATATGAGCAGAGACGATCTGGCCCAAACATTCGTGTTTGCAGATGATGACTTTCTTATATTATGCACTTTGTCTTGGCACAGTCAATCAACAGAGGAAGTGCAGCAGAAATAACAAAGCCTTTTCTCTATTTGCTGATAACATTTTCAGCACATTTAAGGAGACATTTGAAGAACCACAGTAATTTCTACACCCCTGAAAATGTGTTGAGCAGAGACAAAAGGACAGAGAGGATATCAGTAATTGCAAAATACAAAACAAAATGCAGAAAAATGTCTCCAAAAAGGGAATGTGAAGTAGAAAGTATCTGAAAGAACCTTTCCAGGAAATAGTACCTATTTTTACCCATTAAGTTTCAACCTATTTGAAAACAAATCAGTGGATACTATACTAGGGATGAATCTAACCCTTGTATCTAAAATAATAGGTTGAGGGATTAGCCAGGACAACAGCATTTTTATCAAACAGAAGTCATTTGTATCCATCCTCACATTATCAGAAAAGCAGCTCCCTCCTAATTAGCAGATCTTGAACATTAACCTTTTGTCTTGACTGCAATCTCTTCGATTAGTGGTAATGTTCAGCCTTCTCAAGACTTCTTTCATAAATTGCCTATTCTCATGGTAACAGCTGCCACTTTCATTCTACAAACACCAAGAAAATGTGATTTCCTTTATATCAATGGGCTGGGGTAGGTGCGCAACTTTGGCCTTTGTCAAGGATCTTTTCAGAAAAAACTGCTTATTCCAGAAGAAGAGGAAACAGGTGCAAGCACAATTCAGGAGGCTGTTGTTGGCTGATCCACAAAGCAGAACTGGCAAAGCTTCAAAAGGAAACAGTCAAACAACCTACCTGCAATGCCACTAAGTTCTGCAGCTGCATGAGGGAAGGACAAGCACATTCAACAGCAGCCACCAAACTTAAATCAATATTTTCTGTGGGGTTTTGTTTGTTTGAGGTTCTTTTATTTTTTTTTTCTTATTTCTTTGGCGGCTCCACAAAGAGTAGCAAGACATCAGCTTAATACTCACACAAGAATGGTTGAGAAACAGTTAATGTAAATCAAGAGTTCTCATTCAAAGAACATTGAACTTTAGCCAAAAAGAACATCAATTCATTGCTGAGACGCTGACACAGCTGTAATGACCAGTGTCTTCATCTTCAGTGCTCACAACAGTCTATAACCAAAGTCCTAGTCTCAGCTGAAGTGAATTCCCAAAGGAGCATCAACTTTGATGGCACCAGCAAACATTCACAACAAAAGTACTTTGTCTCCAGCAAGTTGTGCAATTTTTCTGAAAGTTTATCAAATCTAAGGCTTTTTCCAGAAAACCTGTCTGTTGCATATGAACTCCTCTGACACCTTTACCTTCTTTGAAACTGAAGATCTCCAAGTCAATCCGTTAAGGTGAGAATGGATAAAGAGAAATTCACATCTACTTCTCCACTGAAATAATCAAGTTTTCCCTTAGTCACAAATGTAAGATTCTGTCAGAAAACAGAGCTGCAAATTTTCCAAAGTTAGCATTGCATGTTCAGTTTCTTAAATTGGTTTTTAAAATACATTTTTAATTTTCGTATGAAATTTTTAGCACTCGTGTAAAGGACTGGCAGACAGCAAAGAGACTGAAAAATTAAACACAACTCTAGAAGCCTTTATTTGTTTCCTCTCCTTAATTCCTCATTAACCCCTTCAGCACCAGACCAGGAGATTGCTTTCCTTGCCTTACAATACTTTTGATTCCAGGCATACCAATACCTGTTGTTAACTAGACACTTTAAACACCTGAACTCAGTTTGGATTTGGGCCTACTGCTTTAAGCCAAAATTACCAAGTGTTTGAGGACAGAAATATCATGGATCTTCTTTTATGATAGGAACAGTCAATGGCTGCAGTTGATTGCATAAACCTACATAAACTCTGCCTCTGTTCATTCCAACAGACGTTAAGATTGTTCAGTAATGGACTTATTTCTGACCCTCAGGTCTGAGGATTTATTGTGCTTCTACATCTGCAGATTTCGTTACTATCAAAAGTACCAAATCCAGTACCAACAGTAAGGCCCACAGCTTCTCCCACTGTAGCCAAAAAGGAAAACACCACTAGTCAGCAACTAATAGGAGGCTGTAAATACATTGCAAGCACTAAACCAGTATATTTACATGACTATCACACACGCTGCATGCCACTCAGACTCAAAATCTAATTCTGACACTAGATCATAATCCATAAAAGGCCAAATTAAATCTCTCTGTTCTGGGCTCACAGTGGGAAAGTCTGGGTTTGAGTTTGCACTCAGCATCCCAAGCACATTTTATTTTCACTCCAACTCCCCCAAAAAATTGTGAATGATCCAGAACTGCTCATCCAGGAAAGATTCAAAAGACTTGCCAAGTTTCAGACAACAGTCCATAGAAAAATCCAAGTGCACATATTTGCTGGCAAGAGATGCCTCTATCCACGCTCAATTTGCACGTGTTCTAGGGTGGTTCTCAAAAGTGGAACAACCTTAGGAAAAGAAGGATGATGGATTGAATTGCACCCTACCTGTGAACGGCAATACCCCTCAGCCTTATTGCAAAGGAACACCAAAAAAACCATTCAAAGTAAGCAAAGTAATCAAAAGTATTCAAAGTAAACAAAGTAAACAAAAAATTACCACGCAGCACTGAAAAGAAGGAAATGGTTGGCAGGAAGGTTTGCCTGTATGACTGGCAATATCATGGCAACAAAATTATTTTACGAGGAAAACTCGTACTCTGATGCCAGTTTTGCAATCGTACTACAGGGACCAGGACTGTTAAGGTATTACTTCCACACCCTACAATACTACACCACACCCCATTTGGTGCCTTCCTCTGCAGTCTGGCCCATCTTCCATCTGGGTGAGAGATATGACTCTACCTGCACTGGCCCTGGAGTTAAAGAGGCAAGCATCACTCATTTCCCACTTTCCTCAAGGTTTGTTCTTTCACTCCAGTAAAACACCAGAGCACAGCAGCTGTTACTGGTATGTTTTACAAGGATTTGTGTATCCTAGAGAGTCCAACCACTGGATGGTGCCAAGGTGGAAAGTCCCATACTGCAGAAGAATTGATAGAGAGGAGAGGACCTCAATTCCAATGCCTTCCAAACTAAATCCCTAGAGGGTCAATCACTAGAGGCTTCTCTCCCAACACCCCTGCAACAACATCAGTTCAGATCTCACAGGAAGAACACTAGGAGGTGACCACTGTCCTAACCCACAAGTCCTATAAATCTCACTCTGTCTTTGACTCAGAAATGTTTATAGGATTGCCATATTTAGTGTCTTTACTGTATTTCAAAAAAAAAAAAATCAGTAATATGAGGGATTCAAATGGTGTTGCTTTGTCTTCACACTTCTTTCTCCAACTCTGCCAAGCAGGCCCTTCCTACCTCACGCCAGGGAGACATAAGCAGCATCCCTGCATCACTCTTTTTGAGGTTTTCTGCATGCTTTTACCATGTATTAATTGAACTTGTCCAACACCAATTGGTGAGTTAATTGCTGTTGGAGCAGATGGTAAGATAAGCGTGAAAAAAATTTGGTACTTTTATATCATGTGAAGGAAATGTAAGGGAGAAAGGATGTCTTTTCCATTTCCTGTGGGCTGAAACAAAAGTTAAAGCAAGCTTTTACGATCAGTGGAGTCTGAGGAACAATTATCCAACTCCAGTGGATTCATACCTTGCATCTAGCTCCATCTGATCCCTTCTTCTGTGGTTTAGCTTGCCTTGTGGGCACGCCGTGTTCTGGGGGTTCATAGACTGCCAGCATGCTACTTCAATCTGCTCTGGGCACCAGCAGTCAGAGACCAGCGTTGTGAAGCAATTCAAGATACTAAAACCAGGAGCAAACTCATAAGGTGCTTGTGATAAAGAGATAATATCTGTTTCTATATTCCATGCAGTTATCTTGGAGGGATGCTAGCACAGTAATGCCCTCAGTGGGAAACTACTGCTCAGTGCTAACTTCCCTGTGGTGGCCACCATTCATATTCAAATAGAGATATAAATAGCACAGCACTATAAAAAGTAACAACAGCAACAGAGGTCTGTCTGTGTGAGGATCAGACTTCAAAACGTGACACTGCAGAAGAGATGCTGCATTGGAGCTATTCACGCACAAGGCCTCGCATTTGGAGTAGAAGAAGGAATATCTTGCCAACTGGCATTCCAGTAGTTAGTTGCCAGCCAAGATTTTCAAGGTTGAACTTTATACCCGTAGCTTCACAAAGGTCACACTTAGCAAACTGCTGGAGCTTAACAGAGCAAGGATACATTTGGCTCTTACTCCAAGGCCCTTTCTTTGATGTTAATATTGATGAGAGTGGAACTAACATCTCAATAGCTGCACAGAAAGGCCAATGCACAAATGTGCAATACTCAACATATGGAGGAAGTCTAAAGCCTTTCAAACCATTTAATGAGAAAGCCATGGATATCAACAGCAGAAGGAAAAAATCTAAAATGGGAGGAAGATGCCTACATCCTACCATGCTAATTTATATTGTTAGAGAGAAAGTAAATGGCAATGTTAGCTGTGCTGAGGATTTTCAAAAGTTGTATTTATTTTTGGCTTCCTTTCAAAAATAATGTTTCAATAAATATGCAGCACGCTGGGTTTGTGGCACTGGTAGTGTGTCCATCACCATGGCACCTGAGCACTCAAGCAAATGATTAACCATCAGAGCAAATGAAACAGAAGCTGAGAGCCATCAGGCACTGTGACAAGCTCTTCATAGACCTTACAGTATGCCAGTGCATCTCTGTCTGGACTTTTACTCCTTCAGGCTTTCCACTGTCCTATCTTTCCAATTCTTATGATAACCAGGTCTTTTTTTCAAGCAGTGATAAAGGATGTAGAGATCTCAGATTGGCTTTGGAGAAAGAAGGAGATTAAAAAAAACCAACAAAAAACAACAACAAAAAACAACCAAACCAACCAACCCAAAAACCAATACACACTTTCATCAGGAAAACATTGCTTAAGGACACAGTAAGGAAAAAAATAATTTTCATTTGTACAAACCAATTATGAATCGACAAACTTTGTTATGTCTGCCCTGCCATCAGCTTAACCCTTAAATTACTTCTCTGAAGAAGGAAAACGAGTCTTTCTTCACTGAGGGCCAATATGATCTTTCAGGAGACTGATGCAGACCATACTTCAACACTATTGTTAGCATTATCTAATAATAATGAAAAGAATACATAAAAACATATGGCTACGTGCCTTCTTCAAAAAGTCTGGAGATCGCATCAGGCCCTCCCCACACTTCAAATAAGCAGCAAGTTAATGACAACTCCACTGATGTTTGTTTAACATATGTGCATATAACTACTGTTAGCTTTTTATGGCTTAGGATGCTTAAGCAGAGACCTCTGAGGTTTTAGGAAAAAAAAAAAAATCTTCTGTTGAATCATCTATCCTTTGCTGTTTTGTTTTGTACAAAATCTCTGAGGGGCACAGGAAAGCAGAGGGCCTCGCACGCAGGCCAACTTTACAAAGGCTAGATCCTTTCACTACTGGAGAATTGAGCAGTTATAATACAACACTCACTGTTTTCCATCACCAATCAAGGCAATGATATTGCATACTAATTAAATTGGTGTCACATGGAGTTCTTCCTCTTTACTGTAGCTGCTTCAGACTTAGGAGATAGTTACATCCTCTCCATTCCAGTTTATCCTTTAAAGAGGAGTAAGTTTTGGGGACAATGCCACATCGCCAGCAATGAAGATTCAAGTTCTCACTTCCCAGGGCAGGTACAATGTGCTGTGCTACCACTGTGCCTCAGCAGCAGTTTTGAAGCACATAAGGAGCAATGCACTGCCCATCTATATTTGACTGTGAAACTCTGGATTAAAGTTCACTCCAAGCATCACTCTGATTCTGTTACCTCTCCTGTGTCTAAATTATATCCAACATTGTCATCTCTAAAGATTCAGATCTTCTGCACACTTCATCAGGCATTATAATCGAAGCTAATGAAAGATATGTTTGTTTAGTGGCTGTAAATGGCTTTGAAGATCTCAGTTTGAGCAAGGGTGTCAGCTGGGCAAACAGTTTAATTTCGAATGAACTTAGCTAAAATGGATTACTGAAAAACCAATATGGATTTTTCAAATTCATATTATTTCACATACTCTACCAGTAAATATTTTACCCCTTCTTGCCATCTGAGTCACCAAGCATAAACGGAAAGAATCAGCAATGACATTCAGCTTCTGAAACATGAGACTAACTTTGGTGACTATAGGTGTAAGAAGCCACTTTTTGACTGCAGCAGGGAGTATAGCCCTCAAACAATTTAGCCCTCGGCTGACTAAATTTCTGCATAACAACAATTCTGTAAAACAGCCTGAGCATGGTAATCAAAGCATTTTATAACAAAATTCAGAAAGTAACAACTGAAAAGAACTATTCCATAACACAGTTATTTATTGGAAGCACCTGTTTTTTTTATTCTCCCTGGTCCATTTTCAATGAATTAAAATAATAACTTAAGGGGAAAGAAAATTATCTTAAAATAGTCGTGGGGGTTTTTTCCTCTCTCAGGTAATTTGGAGCCAGGAAGAATCCAAAATAACAGCATGATTGTTGAAAATCATAGGGTAAGGTTGGAAATGTCTAGAGGTCATCTAGTCCAACCTCATGCTCAAATCAGTGCCACCTTAGAACAGGTAGGTCAGAATTAAAAGGGAAAGAAAATAATTTAAAGAAAAAAAAATTAAAGAAAAAGAATTTTAAAAAAAATTAAGTTTTACTCTATCCCCTTTTGCACCAGAAGGGGAGGAGGGAGTAAGGAAATATTTTCTTGAAACATATAGCTCTTCTGTGTTGTTTATTAGTAAATATGACCAACATGGAAAATAGATTAAAGCTTCCTCCTTTGGTTGACCTACTTCCCTTACTGTCTTGATGTAGGTAACATTTAAGCACAATGTGTGGCAAACTCCAACTCAGTTGCCAGCGCTGCTCTGCCACACTGCTGGCCAGTAAAGGCTAGGAATGCTGCAAATTCAGCTCCAGTGACAGAGAAAATGTTCCATTCATTAGCAGTCCCCTCCAAGTTAATCAAGGAACAGAGCCAACAGCTGCTGAGGAGGGTTCCACCCCATCTTTCCCTGGGAAAGCAAGGCCTCTAGGGCAGGGCCTGGACTGTACAGCAAAGAAGAATAGGGTGGGGAAACCTTGCTAGAGCTCAGTGAAACCCAGATGACTCATCAGAAAGTAAAACATTTCTATTTTGGCAAGAGGCTGAAATAGCAGCCCTGGGTTGTGCTGCAACACAGCAATAAATGACCCTGAGCACTTGGGACAAACTCCTGTGCACATTGATATTCCTAATGGTAGGAGCTATTTCACATCTCATTAAACAAAGAGGTTTACATGACAATTAACACATTAATTAGCACCATCTTTTTCACAGTTGGAACTTTGCCTTGAGATTTCAACATTTTTAGACAACTGTTCTGTCAGTGAAAATGAAAGAATAGTTTTTTTATGACTCAAGGTCATAAAAAGGTGACACTCTAAGTGACAAGGACTCCTACGCAGAACTGGCATAGAAGTATATTTATCTATGTACTGAAGGACACTGCAACCAGTCAATGGCCTTTCTCATAACTTCCATGCGAGGAGGGCCTCGCTGTACAATCTGCACCCTGCCATTCAAAGCCTGGCCCTCACCCTTGGCAAGGTGCCAGGCTGGACACTTCATATGCTGACCATAAACAAGCCTAATGTACCCCAAAGTCACACAGGGGCAAAGCAAAGCCTGGATTTCAACAAGCAGTAGCTCCCATTCCTTAGCCCCAGCCGCTGACCTGTGTGGCTCCCCACTACAACAATCCCTTCCACTGTATCTGTAGAGATACGACCTGTGGGAAAACTCTTCAGCAAACACCAAAAAGCAACACTGCTAAATTCACTGAAAATAGGTAACAGCTATAAGAGAATGTTTATTGCCCAAGAGCTTCACAGTTTAGATAAAGAACTAGTAACTTCTGTGAGTTGGCACACAAGTATAGATATCCTTAAACTGCACGTGTATTTCTCAGGTTTTTGTTCAATACCATCTTTAATTTCTATTTTCTTTTGAGAGAATGGATTTGCAAGTATACAAGAAGACATAGAATACTGGAAATGGAATGAAGGGAATTAAAAACTGGAAACTGGAACTTGTAGCTTTCAAGACCAGGTGGATTCTGATATTCATGGGGTCTATTCCCTATCAGATGGATATTGCCAACCCATGGAAAATAGTGACATGGTTTGTACATGTTATCTTTTACCTCCTTCAGGTATATACTACAAAGAAGCATGTATAAACAATAATAAACAATGTATAAACTAACAATAGACATATTAATCTTTTACATGTTTTGGCACTCAAGGCACAGAAAAATCATTGTGTCATAGCCTTACCTATCATACCACTTACAAAATGAATCTATGCTCAGGAGGAACACCAGATAACTTTTCCTTTAATTAGGTTTTCAAAGCTGATGATACTTTTTAGAATATGATTTATTTCTTTTATTTATCGCCCTGCCTTGTTTCAGATGGATAGTGTTTGACTGACCTCTAGATACCCTTGCACTTGCTCTGTGATATCCCCAGAATGTCAATGCTTTGATTCTTCATCTTTCATTTCCTAAACGTTTCTTATTGGTCACTTCTGCTACCAGTGGCAGCTGAAGTGGAAGTTTATCCTCTGATAATCTGTACTGCTTTAATGGTTCCCACCATCCTGAGGATATTTTCCAAGTGTTATGGTGACACCAGCTGAGATCTTGGCAACAGAAAAGTGTTTCATATGTTTATTTCCTAACTTAGTCTCTTGGGTTTTTTTCTGCTTTCCCAAGCCTCTGTCACTCCCTTGATTTCCATGGCTCAACTCCTTTTGTTATTGCTATATTCTTTGTTATCATTTCTCAGTATCTTTCTGATTATAAAGCCTTTGAAGAACCTGAGGGCATTGCCAACATGCATCCAAAAATCTTAGTAAAGAGATGAGCAAAAATCTCCGCTAAAAGGAACAATAATAGTTACATCTTATTTATATATTTATCTGTAAACCAGAGGAACTATAGCACACAAACCTTGTAAAATAATGAGCATGTTTCAAACAGTTTTAATATAAAATATCACACATAAAACAGCTCACCAGTTTTAGCATGTCTCCAAAATAACGTATGCTTAGAAATGCTTATCCTTGTAGCATCATTATCCCTTCTTTTTTTCCAAGAGGAAATTAATCTTGCACCAGCATGCCCAAAAAAGCAAAATTCTCATCTAATTTCAATCACTCACTCAGTTTGCTCGTGACTTTTATACAGCTGACTGAACATCTATTATCTCACCCGAAAGAGAAGCTGTGAGTTTGCTCACCTCGGTCACCTGCAGGATTTTTGAAATGCCTCCTCTTCTGTTCCTTCCAAAGAGTGCCTTTCTGCATCTCCCAGTCCATTCCCGAGTCCACTGAACATGCAGACATCAATAAGTTCTGGCTAAGTTATCCCACGTAACTCTGAAGAAAAAAAGGAGACCCTTGCAAATGCTGCAGAAGGTCTTCTTTACTCTCTCAGAAAATTTTGTTTCCTTGGTAGTCTGTCACAGTCAGGTCTCCGGTAGTAAACTGAACAACCTATCCTCCTGGCTCTTCTTTTCTTCTTTTTCTTTTCTGTAAACACATAATCAGGGCTTCAAATCCTTTAGGCATCACAAAACTGTATTTCTCTATTGCCCTCTACTGACTGCTGGGTAACGCCGCCTTCCCGGAGAACTGGCGAGCAACAGATACACGGTAACGCGTTCCCCCGCCGCCCTCCCTCGGATCGATCATGATACACGATGACCAAAAGTCAACACAAATCATTCTATTTTTCTCTTTGTTACAGAACACAAGGCAAGATTTACAGCTTCTTGGCCAGCCGTGGTAGCTGCAAAACACTAAACAACAGAAGCAGGAAGCAGTAACACGGCTCTGCTAATGTGTGTGGGGGGGGTGTTGTTGTTTTTTGCGAACAAAAGCCAGGAGAAAGTACAGAAGAATGCATTCTTCCTTGAAATGCAGATGAATTCACCCCATTGATGCCACAAATACTGTACGAGGGATCTGAATGTTATCTGATTTTAAGGGTTTGGTCCTGCCCGCACTGGATGCACAGAAATACTGACTTTTGATGGGAGTTCTGCATGAAGGGGCTGGTAGAGAGCCATGTATTTAAGGCCATGGGTTTTGGTCATTTCCCCTTTGTGTCTGAGTTCTGTTTAGCACATTCAGCACCGCACCTAACATGGGAAACATCATGTGACAGGATCCGGGGCAAGACACATACTGTGTATGAATGGCACTGGGAGTGGCTGTTGGCACTGCTTTTCGGACAAAGATGATCTATTATGCAAAGAGAACCCAGCGAACTAAGATTAAAAAAGGGAATGGCCCAAAGTTGTTTCAGGAGCAGAGGAAAAAAAAAATCAGCATTTCAGCCAGACTGTAAGAGATTGAGAAGAAAAAAGCAGGGATAAGAAGAGTGTAAGAGTGTGGGGGAGGGGGAAGCAGTTGGTGGAGAAATCAAAATTAATCCTTTGCATTGTATTAGTCACTGCTTAATAAGTAAAGCACAGTGCTTGGTAAACAGGTCACTCCGGCACTTGTTCTCACCAAAAAAAATTTAAACCAGGGTGCTGGTGCAAGTGTTCTGGCCCACCTGCACCATTCCAGGGGCAGGAAGAAGTCAGTCCGTCAGCTCCAGGCAACAGAATAAATCCCCAGCACATTTCCCTTTTGCTAGGCAGAGGCTGGGAGAGAACATGGCATTATCTTGCTGTACCATTCCTTCTCTGCAACCAACTCTCTTAGGGAGCAAGCATGGTTAAAAAATTATAAAAACAGACCCACCCCTCAAAAAATTGTTGGAACTATTTTTCCGTACTTGCGTTCAAAAAATACATTCATTTTTTCCCCACCAATATTAATAACCGGGAATATTTAATTTGCCAAAAAATCTGTTGCCTGATGAACACTGGTCGTGCTTTAAATAGATATTATACGACATCCCTGCTCTTCCACTTAGGAAAGATAGAGTTCACATAAAAACTATGATCAACCAAGCCAGCAACATGGCAATAAAAGTTTAGTATTGAAAGGTTCATTGAAAAAAATTATTTTCAATTCAAAGATAAAGTCAGCAGAGGCCCTAATTGTAGCTATTAGGAACATTTCATTAACAAGCCAGATTTACTGACTGCATTGTAAAGCTCTATTAAAGGAAGCCCTGAAATTCCTTTTTGCCCCATGCTTTTTCTATGTCTAAAGCTCTTAGCTATTCCATGTTAGAAAATAAGAAATAATTGTATTTATTCAAATTCCTTGATAGAATATCGAAGCCTGCTCAGCTGAATACCTCTCCTAAATGAACACCATTACCAATAGATCAAAGGAGGAAAACGTCTATCAAATGAATGGGGCCGAGGACACACATCAAACGGTGAAAAGCTGAGGGTTTGTTTTTTGGTTTTTGTTTGGTTGGTTTTATTTAATGGGAGCGCATTTGCAGAGCGATAAAGCAAGTATGCAGTTGCCAAAATTCATAGAAGGGCACCTCAAATAGAGCGGGCGACGGGTTAAGCTCAGCACTCCCGAGCATCAGGCGTCACTCTGGAGCTGCTGCTGCTGCAAATCCTTCACGTGACAATCCCTGACAGAAACATCCGTAGGGTTTGTTTTTTTTTTTTTTTCCCCCCCCCCATAGAATCACAGAATAGTTAGGGTTGGAAGGGACCCCAAGGCAGGGTCACCCAGAGCAGATGACAGAGGAACGCGTCCAGGTGGGTTTGGAATGTCTCCAGAGAGAGGGAGACTCAGCGACGTCCCTGGGCAGTCTGTTCCAGAGCTCTGCCACCCTCAACGCCAAGTTCTTCCTCATGTTTTTTCCCTGGGGTAAAAGTTTTCTTCCCTACAGGCAAAACTTTTCACGCCGCTGGAGACACAGGCGGCTCCCGAGCACGCACTCCCCGTTCCGAGCGGGCGGCGCGGTGAGGGCCGGGCTCGGCTCCCCCCCGGCCCCTCCGCCCGCCGAACCCCCGGGGCGGCCGCGGGGCCCC